>NC_072800.1:86801287-87104318 GCF_028583425.1 Eublepharis macularius
GGCTGCTTTGAAGGGTGTACTCTATGGAATTGTACCCTACTGAGGCCCCTCCCCTCCCCAAACCCCACCCTTTCCAGGCTCCACCCCCAAAATCTCCAGGAATGTCCCAACCTGGACCTGGCAACCCTACCCACACTTGCCTTACCTCAGCCGCCCCCTTGGCTGCAACCTACCGCCAAACCACCTGAAGTCCCTCCCCTCTCCAACCCCTCCTCAGGCTCCACCCCCAAATCTCCAGGAATTTCCCAGCCTGGAATTGGAACACCTTCAATACAATCTTAAAAACACTATCTTGAGAGTAAACCCCCTTGAATAGACTTGAGTCGGATGCGAAGTAGACCTGTTCAGAATTGCTCTCCTTGTGTGCGCATGCAAGCATGCATGTGTACACATGCGTAAGGTGCCTCATTTATTTCAGTGAAGAGTGCAGAGGCATACTGGAAATACATACGTGGATGCAACTCAAGTTGCATTAATGAAACAAAATGGGCAGCCTTCATGCACAGGGCAAATCTGCATTTCCTTCAGAGCTCTGGCACATGGAGAGCATAGATTCCTCTTTAGAAGTACGCACATCTTGCCAGTCCCAGGCAGAAGGCTTTGTTTGCAAACTGTGGAATCTCATCTTGTGGGAACCAAGTTGCATGGCGCAACTATTATTTGATGAAGCATGGTGGGGAGGGACAGAGCGGGGAGTAAGAAAAACACATTGCAGTGTGAAAACAAACACCTTCTTTGCTTCTTTGGTCAAGCCCACAGCAAGATTGTTTGACTGAGAACAGCTGTGGAACAGAAGTCGCTTTTTTACCCAAACAGGGATGGTTTAAATTAGTTGGATTCTAGCTAATTAAAACCCTATAAAGATGTAATTAAAAGAATGGAGGCCGAGCAATATTAAATTAGTCTGCTTCCAAAGTGAGGGTGGTTGCTATCACCTAAACCCATCGAAGACGTGCCTGCACTTCTAGAATATAGGAGCAGGAAGGGGACTCTGTGTAACACTGTTCAATTTCCATATCAGGAGTGGAAAGGATGGCGAGGGGACAGGATTTCATTCAGATAGGAACAGTGAGGTGCCTTGGGGTGATTGGCAGGTACTGCCCCAACTAGACGCTACAGATTCCCTGTAGTCACACAAAAGCTGCTACTGCTCTCTCTGTGTGTGTGCGTGTTATGTATTGTCAAGTCACCTCCGGCCTATGAATGAAAGACCTCCAAAACGTTCTCTCTCTAACAGACTAGCTCAGATCCTGCAAACTGGAGGACGTGGCTTCTTTGATTGAGTCAAGCCACCTCGTTTTAGGGCTTCCTCTTTTCCTCCTGCCTTCCACTTTCCCCAGCATTATTGACTTTTCCAGAGAATCTTGTCTTCTCATGATGTGACCAAAGTACCATAGCCTCAGTTTTGTCATTTTAGCTTCTAGGGAGAAGTCAGGCTAGATTTGATCTAGTACCCACTTATTTGCCTTTTCGGCTGTCCGTGGCAGATCTCTCCTCTTATTGCTAGAACTCCAAAATGGCCAAACCAACAAGGAAAAATCGACAAGGAAAAATCCCACTGTAACTTACTAAATATTAAGAAATCAAAATGAAATGATATATACATGAATGAATATTCTAATGTACAAACAAAGATTCTAGGGGGGAAATCATAACAAACACATTACAACCGACATTACGATACTACTTTTTTTTTGCTATTCCTTTACAAATGTTTGTTAATGCTGATTGTAATGTATATATCATGATCTTTCCCCTAGAATCTTTGTTTTTACATCAGAATATTCATTCCATTTATATAATTGTGTATATCATTTCAGTTTGATTTCTTAACAGTTAGCAAGTTACGATGGGATTTCTCCTTGTCGTTTTGGCTATTTACCGTAACTCTCTGTTGAGGTGGGAGCTCCAAAATGGGACAAATAATGTCTCCACTTAGGGCTGTTTCAGCTCTGGAAAACGGTGTAGAGGGGGAGGCAGGAGCCTCTCCCCATGCCATGCTCCTGAGCAGAATGGGGTCCCTGTGGCTTTTTATAAGGCTATTCCCTGTAGCTCTTGTGTGACTGAGGGGAACATGAGTCAGAACTCAGACCTTTTCCTGGAAAGGAAAAGTGAGCTGACCAAGGCTTAATCTGTGGCTGTGTCACCCAAGAAATTGCTTGTTGCTTGGAATGACAGAAGAGGGGGGGGCACTGCATTGCAAGCGCTTGGCATGGACTGCGCAGGAAGCTAGAGGCGTTGCCTTCTGGGGTTGCACGAAGCGATACAATCGTGAATGTTTACTAAGTGACAATTCTGATATATCATTCAACATTTAATAAACCATTTTAACCCAAACCATGTCTCTTTTCTTAGTGCACATATTAAATCACAACGGGTACTGGGGTACCACAATACCCACTAATACAACGAATCATTCGTATGTCAATTTCCCATTCCATAACTGTTAAGTGCTGGTGCTTTTTCCTATTAACATACCTTTTCATAAATAGTTTATCATAAATGATTAATCCAATATTGCACTAGTCCCTGCACAGTATCACCGTTCCAAGTACACAGGCATCCCTGGATATACAAAAACACAATTCACATTTAATCCTTTGTAACAGTCCAATTGAAGTCCCAGGTTACTGTGAAAAAATCCGCAGCAGGATGGTGGAGCCCAGAAATCTCATGCAACTGGATGGGTCATCCAGTTCGTTCTGTTACCCAGTTTCATAGTCTTCCTCAAAGCAGTCGCAGGGCCCATTTCAAGGGGGAACGTGCCGGAATGCAGTTCCGGCAGTTCCCCAAAGAGGTCCCATGTCAGGTGGCCCTGCCCACCTGACAGCCATTTTGGGCCCGTTTCAGCCTGGATTGGGGCCAAACAGCCCGGATCGGGCCTCTGACGGGTGGTGGATCACTCTCCAGTTCAGCAGCGGCCTGATCCTGACCATTTTGGGCCCCTTTTCAGCCATTTTCAGCCCCCTTTTGCCACCTGAATGGTCAGGATTGGGTCCGAAACACGCAGGATAGGTGATTTCAGGGGGTGTGGCAGGGGGTGTGGCATATGCAAATCAGTTATGCTAATGACACATGTCTGGTGATGGAAAGGAGCATGGCATATGCGAATGAGTTATGCTAATGAGTCCTTCCAGCTCTTTTTCTACAAAATGACCCCTGCGCATATCCAAATAATAACCAAGTGGTATCTACGCTTGAAACAGCATCCTTGCCCAGCTCCTACAAGAAGCTGTTACACTGCAGGGAACACACGGGGCTGAGCTGAGTCCCTCCGGCGTTGCTTGCAGATCTGGCCAGTGGCAGGACAGGAGAAGATAATCGGTGCTCCGTGTCTGGAGGGACCTTGAACTGGCCCTGGTGGCAGGCAACAGGCTGCTAATCCACTGTGCATCGTTGCCGAATCTGGCATCTTTCAGTTGATAAAAGAAAGAATGAAGGCCAAAGGGAGCCAAGCTGGATCAGATCATTGCGTTCAGCACTCTGTTCCCAGCAGTTGCCAGCCACATACTCCCAGCAAGCCTGTAGTGAAGACAACAGTATTCGTTTCTTGTTCATCCCCCAGCAACTGATGTTCAGAGGTACACTGCCTCCAAACAAGGAGGTTCCGCTAAGCTACCACATAGAGGTAGGTGGTATTCTTATTTATTTTATTTTATTTTATTTATGTCATTTATAGTCCGCCTTTCTCACTCAGACTCAAGGTGGATTACACAGTATGAGATTAGTACAGACGGTATCAAGTATATTTCAATACCGTATCAAGGACATTTCCATAAACAATGCCGTAGGGTAAATAGATACAAGTTTAAATGACATAGTATTAGCAAGAATCC
Organism: Eublepharis macularius; assembly: GCF_028583425.1. Lineage (NCBI taxonomy): Eukaryota > Metazoa > Chordata > Lepidosauria > Squamata > Eublepharidae > Eublepharis > Eublepharis macularius. The sequence goes on from NC_072800.1 coordinate 86,805,124, forward strand.
AATACAGAGTAGAAAAAAATACTGAAGCAGAACATAATCAATTCTAAGACTATATTAGACAACATGGAGCACTGGTGGCACATAGGAGCAGGGCTTTTTTTCAGGGGGAACGTGGGGGAACGAAGTTCCGGCACCTCTTGCAAATGCTCAGCAATAGTGCTTGAAAATAATATGATTTCAAAGAATCCCGTGTGTTTCTTCCTCATTTTCCTCTTGAGAGTTCCGCCCCCTCTTTTCCCAGAAAAAAACACCTGCATAGGAGTACATATTGAAAGCAACAAATAATATGTAAGGCATATTCATTTATTGCAGAAGACGATGCACGTAGCTGTTATCTATCCAGGAGAGCCATCCAAAGTAAGAGGTTTATGTACCTAGAGCATTCCTCTGGATCAGATCTGCACGAGCCGAAGCATTCTGCCCGGGAAGACAGAAAGCCCCTCTGCTGGCCACGCCGCCGAGCAGATGGTTGTCAGCTTTGATAACAGCAGTCATCTGTTTGGGGCTGGGGAGACTCAATCAAAGCTCCTCTCTCCTCTCCTCCCAACAGGCCCCCAGATCTGACCTGACAGCACTGGTGCATCTGCTCCATGGTATGTCACAGCAGTATGGCTCTGGCCCCGAGCGTCTAGTTCATTGGGTTGCATGCATAGGACAGAAAATGTGCTGGGGAGGGCAAGCGAAATCTCAGCCCAAGCCGGATGACTGATCATAGTGGGATGGGGGTCCATCGCCTCTTGCAGCTCTTTGACCTTCTCTAAGGCTAACGGGTGGGGTGGGGAGAATAAATTCAGCAAATAAGAGCACATGCAAGTTTGTAGAGTATGGTTTGTCCTGGTACCAATTGTAGAGTGTTTGGTAAGAGCTGAGTAAATACAGCTCTGTTTTTTCCACCAGAACCTTGCTTTTTCCAGAACTCTTGTCTTAATTTCAGGATGAATTCAAGTCTGTGCTCTATATAGTGATCTCCCTGTGCAGACCTGAGTACTCTGGAGAAGTGGGCGGTTGTGAACAGGATGCAATTCAACATAGATAAGTGCACAGTGTTACATCTGGGCTACAAAATTGTGAAGCACAAATACTGGATGGGGCATACAATTCTGGGTAGTAGTGTATGCAAAAGAGATCTCGGGGTAAGAGTGGACTGTAAACTAATTATGAGCAATCAGTGTGATGCAGTGGCAAAAAAGGCAAACTCAGTCTTGGGTTGTATCAAAAGGGCCATAGCGTCGAAATCGCAGGAGGTCATAGCCCTTCTCTATACTGCCTTGGTCAGGCCACACCTGGAGTACTGTGTGCAGTTCTGGAGGCCCCACTTCAAAAAGGATGTAGACAAAATCGAGAGGGTGCAGAAGAGAGCGACGAGGATGATCAGGGGTCTGGAGAGTGAGCCCTACGAGGAAAGGCTGAGGGCCTTGGGAATGTTTAGTTTGGAGAAGAGGAGATTGAGGAGGGACATGATTTGAAAGGCTGTCAATTGGAGGAGGGCAAGGAGCTATTCCAGTTGGCAGCAGAGGATAGGACTTGAAGCAATGGGCTTAAATTACATGCACAAAGGTACCGGCTAGATATTAGGAAAAAACTTTTCACAATCAGAGTAGTTCAAAGGTGGAATCAGCTGCCTTGGGAGGTGGTGAGCTCCCCTTCACTGGCAGTCTTCAAGAAGAGGCTGGATGAATATTTGTCAGGGATGTTTAGGCTCATCCTGCACTGGGCAGGGGGTTGGACTAGAAGGTCTGTATGGCCCCTTCCAACTCTGTGATTCTGTAATCATAGCAGTTTCATTGTTGGGCTGTGAATCAGCACTCTGCTGGTTTGACTCCCACTTCTGCCATGAGCTCAGCAGGTGGCCTTGGGTACGCCACTCCTCTCAGCCCCAGTTACGAGCTGATGTAGCATAAGTAGTGGTAGCATAAGTAGTGGTAGCATAAGTATGAGCTGCTGTAGTGGTTGGGCTGCAAATCAGCACTCTGCTGGTTGGAATCCTGCCACTGCCATGAGCTCTGCAGGTGACCTTGCATCAGCCACCCCTCTTACCCCCAGCTCCCCAACTGTATTGTGGAGATAATAATAACACTGAGAGCTGCTGTGACATAGTGGTTAAGTGGTTGGACTGTGAATCAGCACTCTGCCGGTTTGAATCCCACTACTGCCCTGAGCTCAGCAGGTGGCCTTTGGGTAAGCCACTCCTCATAGCCGCAGCTCCTCAAATGTATTGTGGGGATAATAATGATACTGATTTTGTTCCCTGCTCTGAGTGGGACACTAATCTGTCCAGAAGAGATGTATATAAGAGCCCTGTTGCTGTTATTATCTGGAAAACTTCTGCTGGGATGGGTTAGCTGATAGAACTTTTGCTCCGTGCTGGCTCCTCCCACTCTTGGAAGTGTTGTCTTTGGGGAAATGATTCATTCCAATATCCAAAGTTGTTCCACAATAAGAATCCTTCCTTTTAAGTTAAGGCCAATAGATAAATCCCTCCAAAGCAACATGCAGATCTCTCCCCCCTGCCCCCCTCGCTCCCTCCCCAATATTTTGCTGCTAGTCTTGGGTGACTCAGGCGGGATTTGGAGCTTAGGTCAGGAGTAGATGGCTTTTGGAGTGCAGGTGCCGCTTTGAAGTCCAGCCAAACCCCTCTCTGGCCTGGAAGTAGAGCCAGGAAGTCTCATGAGATTAGGCTGTCGAGCAAGATTTACGGTTCTTCCTGCTTCCAGCTGGGCCAGAGAAGCGGCACAGAGGAGCCTTTTCTTGTACAGAACGGCAGGGAAATGCTGCAAGATGGGAACAAGAAACCTCAGCTGGGCTTGCCGCGTTGGCAACCCAGAGCCCAGTTTTGACTTGAAAGCGATTGAGGCAGCCCTTGAGATGCATGCCAGGAAGGAATAATCTGCCACTCCCGCTGAGCCGTGGCAAAATAAGGTTCGATATGTCCTTACTGGCAGGCATCAAGAGAAAGGGTGGGAGGCTGAGGGAGCAAGCCGCAGGCTGTCGATTTACTCCCTCCCTCCTGCTCACGGCTCATTGGCCCCATTGGATGCTTTAAAGGCAAAAAGCGTCTTTAGCCCAAATCAACCTGACCTTCCCCCAGCACTCAGATTAGAAAAGCATCGTTTGGGACAGATGATCAAATAGAATTTATCTGTGAATGTTCCAGGCAGGGGTCTGCTCTCCGGAATGTTATCTTTGGAGGAAATGTGGCTTGCCGGTAGGATGGCCAGGTCCCTTAACCCTCCGGGTGGGAGGTGGAAGTTCTAGCACCCGCCTTTTTGTGCACATGGGCTCCCAGCGGGCTGTGTGACAACATCACTTCCGAGATGCCATGTCATTGCACAGGGCATTGTGCCACCCATGGGAGTGCTCCTGTGCTCTGCAGCAGGCCGATTTTGGCCCATTTGGGGCTAAATTAGCCTGCTGTGATGTGCAGAAGCTCTCCAGTGTCCTCCTGGCAGCGTTCCTGCACTCTGCAGAGGGCTGATTTTGTCCCCAAATGGGCCGAAATTGACCCGCTTCAGAGTGCAGGAGAATGCTGCACCACCTGGGAGTACACCTCCTCCCCGCCCCCCCACCGGCCAGATAAGTGGTTGGGGGGGGCAGAGAGTAGGAGTGGGGGATCCCCCACCCACAGCGGGGAACTGGTAACTCTACCAGACAGGGTTGCCAGATCCCCCCAACCTAAAAACTGGTGCGGAATATGAGACATGAATCAGAATGCAGAAAAACAGTATTACAGCTGTAGAAAACAAGGAAACGACAACGTGTCCTCTACAGAGAATCTCTCTGCACAAGACATCTTACACGGGGACACTGATTCCTCAGCTCTCAGAACCAAATCAGACGTGCCTGGAATGCTGTGTTTGGAGCTCCCAGTGATTTTTTTAGAACTCAATTTTCAGGTGTCCAGGGGCATGTTTTGGATTAGGGCCATAATAAGGTTGCCAACCTCCAGGTGGTAGCTGGAGATCTCTTGGAATTACAGCTGATTTCCAGGCCACAGAGATGAGTTCCCTGGAGAAAAATGATTGGGGAAATGAGCTCTATGGCATTATACCCTGCTGAGGTCCCCAAACCCATACCTCTCTAAGTTTCATGCCCAAAATCTCCAGGAATTCCCCAACTTGGAGCTGACAACCCTAGCAAGGAAAGGAGGGAGGGGGCAGTCGAAGCTAGCTGTAACCTCATTCTAACCTTTTATTTCTGGGAAACACCTACAAATTCAAGTGAAGGGAGATGCAATGTTAGCCGGGAAGCGTAGTTTTAAAAGACAGACCCGGCAGAGATCTCTCCTCAGAAGGTTTATTAATTTCATCTTTGCCTCCCTGAAGGGGAGGTGAAATTAACAAAGCCTTTGGGGCGGCAAAGATTAAATTAACAAACCCTCTGAGGAGCGCTTTCTTCTGGCTCTGTCTTTTTAAACTACCCTTCCCAGCTAACATTGCATCTCCTTACACTTGACGAACACGTGCTGAGGTGTCTCATGCAGAGAGACTCAAGAGTAGAATAGTTTTTAAGTGTCTTCCTGAACTGTCCTGTTATAGTATACCCCCATTACCTTTAAAGAAATGCCAACAATTCTGTTTCACATAGTTTGTAGAATGGCAAAAGTGTAGAAGGATTCCTGGTCTCCTAAAGGAGGCCATTCCACAAGGTGGGGGGCACACCAGAGACTGCACGGGTAGGGACAGTTTTTGATCATGGATATCATCAGCTACAGGTTAGCAAACAATGTCCCCAAAGTACAGCTGCTTATCACTTAACAGTTTTCTTTTTGGGGCGTACCCGTGCTGGCTTGCAGCAGAAGAGCAAGATTCAAGTCCAGGAGCACTTAAAGACAGGGGCGGCGGGCCTATTGAGGCCAGGTAGGCGGTGGCCGCAGGCGCGGGGTGCCAGAGGGAGCGCCGGAGGAGGCTCGGCGGGCGGGAGCGTGCGCCACAAAGAACCAGCCTCCTATCCCTCCCACCGCGCGCTGCTGCCGCCGCCAGCACAAGCCCCTGGCCAGGCGCAGCCACTGCGGGCAGGCATCTACGGCGGCGCAGGCAACCGAGCGGGAGAGCTCAGAGGCCGCCCGCCGCAGCAATCGGGCCGGCGGCGGCGCGTGCGCTCCCGTGATAACGTCACGCGTGACATCATCACGCGGACCGGTGCGCGTGCGCGCGCGTGCGTGCGTGGGGGCGCCCGGCTGGCCGGCCGCGAGCGAGGTAAACCCTTGCTCCGCCCCTGCTTAAAGACCAAGACTTCCAGGGTATAAGCTTTTAAGAGGCAAAGCTCCCTTTGTCAGAAAAGCGTTCTTGGAAATAAAAAATTTAAAAATCAACCAATTTTGCCACCAGGGTGCTTTTGTGCCCCAGCCAATTTGGATGGGAAAAGCCCCCTTCCTTTTGGCTGAAGAAGCCTGGTTCTGGGGGAGCATTCATTCATTCATTCATGGTCCACCTTTCTCGCTGAGAATCAAAGCAGGGTTAGTACAGGGTGGGTCAGTACAGTTGATTTCAGACATTTCAATACACATGTAATACAATATATACGAGCTCATTTGCAAAGACTTAAAATGAGCAGAAATCCAATACAGAGTAGAAGAAGTGCTTCAACAGAGCATACGTAATTCTAAGAGTGACATATTAAACAGCCCAGGAGCTACTAGTAGGATCACACATACAGCAATGAAAGTAAAGTCTATAGTAGAGGTGGGCACGAACCAAAATACAAATTAAAGTTAGTCACAAACTGGGCCAGTTTGTGCTCGGTTCATGAATCAGTTTGTTTCGTTTGGGAATACGTCACTTATGGGACAGCAGAAGGTGTTCATAAAGCCCCCCCATTGCCTAGGAAACTGATTGATCGGTGCCAGGCTGTCTGCAGTGACAAACCGAAAAATGAACCAAATGAACCACCCTAAAAATGCCTTCCAACGAACCGCCGGTTCGTGAACAGTGCAATTTCATGCCGGTTCATGGTTTATGGTTTGTGAAACGCAACAAACCATGAACTGCAATGAACCTCCGTTTTCCCGGTTTGTGCCCATTTCTAGTCTATAGTCACTCCAAGTCCCTTTACCAATGTGTCTCTTTGAGACAGCTTCCATATATTACAGCCCTCCTATCTGAGTATAAAAAAAATAAAGTTGTATAGTTATGCATAGATTGGTGCAAACTACGGGCCTTGCTGAAGAACATTTACCTCACTGCCAATGGATCTATGTAGAGCCCCTTCTCAGCTTTTTAAGCAGCACATTAATCGCTGTATAGCAGGCGGAATTCAACCAGTTAAGAGTTTCCTGAGACACTGTGGTAGGGAAAGCTTTGATGGTCGACTTTCCTATGGGCCACACAGCTCTTTAAAGGCAAAGGAGCCCTGCAATGCAGAAAGGTAACATTTCGGCATTCCAGCCTCTTGAGCAGCTTTCTCACACCTCCTTCCCAGCCATTAACATCTCATTAACACCTCCCTAAAGACCCAGCCTCCTCGCTGACTTTGTTCTAGAGCCAAAATTAATCCCACCCACCCCCGCTATTTTTTTCCTCCACAAATGTTGATGTCAAATATTTGCAGGATTTTTCAGATGTTGCCCTTGACATACTAGGATATTCATCTTCAGTGTTTGACGGTTGACAAGTGACAATACTTGATACTTGACACAGAAGAGTATAGCTGACTGGATTTGATAGCTGGTGTGCAATCGTATGAGACTGAGTGACGATCTGATTTATTGGTTTAGGACATTTTAAATTCCGCTTTCCTTCAGGCCAGTGAACATCGTTCTTCTTCCTTTTCTTATCATCATTCACAACAACTCTGCAGATAGCTTAGAGGGAGAGAGGACTGGACCGAGGTCACCCAGTGGGCTTCACAGCTGGGGCTGCCAGATGAGAGACTGTCGGTCCTAGGGAGGCCGTCCCTGGCAGTTAGACCCCCCCCAAGCCCCTCACAGCAAGCACGCAGGTGCATTGGTTGAAGAAACTTTATTCAGAGATCTATTCAGTTCAGGTGTGCACTCGTAGGTAGAAGTTGGCAGAAGTGATTATTCAAACAATAGGACTACTGATTATAGGGTACGTTCTCCCACCCTTTGGGCCGTTTGCCCAAAGGGACAAGACATTTTTTCCCTCCAGGCATTTGGCAACCTTAGGTGTTATGCGTTCCCATCTCACCTTCTTCCTGATGTACTCGTTTTCTGCATGCGAGGAGATGTTGCTTTAATGCAGGGCAGTTTCCAAACATGCTCCGCGCCATGTGATTTTTCGGCAAATGCAGACCAGCTGTGAGGTTTCAAGATGAAGGCGTTAGAGGATCAATCTCAATTTTTCCTTTATCAGAAATGCAAATCGTTTTACACCCATCCCTTGAGAAGCGATTCTAAACAACAGTTTCCTAGACAAAAAGAAGAAGAAAAAAACCCTAGAAATTCCCACATGGAGCACGACCAGCCGCCACTTCCTTCCACGGTAAATTAACACTCCATAATGCAAGAAGCGTTCTGGGAAATATAATGTCAGTGCCATCCGGGGACCAGAAGCTGTTACAAAAGGATATTTTTCCCCCTTTTCCTAAAAGCCAACAATTAGCTTTATTAGTTTAAAAATCCAAGGTCAGCACACAGCAGAGCGCCCCCCACAACCCCAGTTTTAGATCATTGCAGATAAGAACAGAAATCTGAATTTTTGCACTCGGATTTTAGTGAGTCAGGGCAGAGCCTAGACTAGGGCTTTTGTGACCCAAAGAACTAGAACTGCCACAGGAGAAACTGCCCCGATCGGTGGGCAAAACTGCACAGGAAGCTGCTGCTCGGAGGCAGAAATCAAAATGCGAATAGAGGTGTAAAGCCTGGAAAGGGGCAGCTGAAGCTCTTTATGGATTGGAGGTAAATCAACATCAAGTCGATAGCATTCCAGGATGCCTCTGCTGGGGCGGGGGCGGGGGGGGGGGAGAGGACATTTTTTTTTCTTGAAGTTGTTGGCAATCCTATGGACCATGACTTAAACTCCAGATGTGTAGCTTGGCCCTAAAATCCAGCTGTGTGGGAGTGGCGTGATTTGGCTTGGAGCCGCATTGAAGAAGAAGGGGAAGAACTCTTCCCCTCTCTGTGTAGGGTTCCCAACCTCCAGGTGGTAGCTGGAGATCTACTGGAATTGCAACTGATCTCCAGGCAACCGAGATCCATTCCCTTGGAGACGGAGTTGCCAGGTACCCTTACCCTCAAGGCAGGAGGTGGGGGACCTGGTGCTTACCTTCTTGCTCCTGACATGCTCCTCATGCACGTGCCTTCCTCCCCCCCCCGCTGCCGACCAAGTAAGTGGGGGGGGGGCGAAAGGTGGGAGTGGGGGATCCCTTGACCCCACCAGGGGAATGGGAACCCTACCTGGAGAGAATGGCTGCTTTGGAGAGTAGACTCTATGGAATTATACCCTGCTATAATCCCTCCCCTCTCCAAACCCCACCCTCTCCAGGCTCCCCTCTCCCTTCAAAATCTCCAGGAATTTCCCAAGTGGAAGCTGGCAACCCTAACTGATCTCCAGGTGACATAGAGCGGGGCTTTTTTTCAGCTGGAACGTGCTGGAACAGAACCTCTTGTAACAGAACCTCTTGTAAATGGACACATAGCTGGTAGCCCCGCCCCCAGATCTCCAGACAGAGGGAAATTTAGAATGCCCTCTGTACAGCGTCGCAGAGGGCAATTTACACTCCCCTCTGTCTGGAGATCAGGGGGCGGGGCCACCAGCCATGTGACCATTTTCGCCAAGGGTGATTTAAACTTTTAAAAACTCTCCCCTTGTTCCAGCTGACCCAAAGTGATGTCATTGGTCCTGGGAGCATGCATGCATTTTGTGTGTGCACATTTGGTACCAGGGGCACCACCTCCTGCCAAGCGTTGCTCCCTGTGCTGGCTGTCAGACTGTGGCTAAATAAGGCACTCACTACAGGGTTCCCTTTAGAAGCAAACACAAGTCCATTGTTTGGAAAAGGAAACTTTACTGCAGAAAAGGTCCATTATAGTCCACTGTCCTGAATAGGAGACTCAGGATGGTACATGATCATTGTTACCAATGAAGAGCAAGCATAAGGTACAGAGTAACAATACCCATTCGGATCAGCCTCCCCCCACAGTTCTCAAAACAACATCTCTCAGTCCTGGGAAGCTGCTCTCCTTCAAGGCCAATGCTTGGTGGAACGGTGTTAGACTAAACAGTCTCCTCCGGTGGGAATGCTGCCTGGGAACTGGTGCACCTGGGAAGGAAACACTCAAACACTAGAAGCATTAGAAAATGGAGTCAGTACAGTTTAAATATACACTGGACCTGACATTCTGCCCCCCTTAAAACAAATCCCCCCCTGGTTTATATGGGTAGCGAGTATGAAAAGCTTTGGTAAGTCTAGGAGCATGAACATGCGCAGAGTTCACCCATTCATCGTAACCAGAATCAAAGTCCTTCCATCGAATGAGGTAAAAAAGCTGATTTCGTTTGAGTTTAGAGTCCAGGATTTGTTGTACCTCATAGTGTGTTTGGTCGTCAATTAAAGTTGGAATGGGTGGAGCTTTGACGTGCCATTTGTTGTCGGTGGGAGCTCTCTTTAGAAGACTGACATGGAACGTATCATGCACATGGCGCAGGTTCTTGGGCAAAGTTACAGCAACAGTCACTTTATTTATTACCTTGCGTACAGGAAAAGGTCCTAGGAATTTCAGAGCGAGTTTGCGGCTTGTCTGAGCTAGTTTCAGATTTTTTGTGGAAATATACACATGATCTCCGGGTTGTAATGCCCATTCAGCCACACGATGGCGGTCTGCGTATTTTTTGTAATCCAGTTTGGCTTTTTCAAGGTGTTTCTTAATAAGAGTCCATTGCTGCGCCGCCTCCCCCCACCACGAAGATACATCTGGCCATTTAGAGGAATGGAGAGGGGGTGCGTCCAACGGGAAGGGATTGAAGTGAGTTCCGTAGACAATTTTGAAGGGGGCCTCCCCCGTTGAAGCGTGTACACTGTTGTTATATGAGAACTCGGCCAGAGGGAGAAGGTCCACCCAATTATCTTGTTGAAAATTGATGTAGCAACGAAGGAACTGTTCTAATATTTGGTTTGTTTTTTCGGATTGCCCGTCGGTTTGTGGGTGGTGGCTTGAACTGATGCCTTGTTCAATATTCAACATTTTCAAAAGCTCCCGCCAGAAGTTGGCAACGAACTGTCCGCCGCGATCCGAAATCACCTTGGACGGAAAAGAATGTAATTTTACGATGTGTTTTAGAAACAAATCCGCTAGTTTTCGAGCGGAGGGTATAGCAGTACAGGGGATAAAATGAGCTTGTTTGGAGAACAGATCTACCACCACTAAAATACAATTATGTCCTTTTGAGATAGGTAGATCAGTGATAAAGTCCATGGATATTACTTCCCAGGGTCTGTTTGGCGTTTCCAATGGTTGCAGGAGACCCGGAGGCTTCCCTTTCCTGGTTTTGGCACTGAGGCAAATAGGACAGGAAGCAACGTATTGGGAAATGTCTTTGCGCATGCCCGGCCACCAGAATTGCCTTTGGATTAGGTGCAAAGTTTTCAGATACCCATAATGTCCAGCAGTGGGAGCATCATGACAGCGCTGCAAGACCTCCAGCCTGAGGCTGTCCGGGACATAAAACTTGTTCCCAGCTAGCCAATCCCCGTGTGGGGATTGGGTCAGTTTGTTTCTCGGAGCTCTATCCCCCTCCTTCTCCACTTCAGTTTTAAGTTTCGATTTCCACTCTTGGTTACCCGGGAGGGGCTGCTTGGCACGACTGCGAGTAGTCACCACGCCCCCAAGTTGCGTAGGCGAGAAGACAGTGTCGACAGTCTCCTCCCGTTTGCTCTTATGTTGGGGCATGCGCGATAGGGCGTCCGCCAAAAAGTTAGTTTTGCCCGGGAGATAATTTAGAGTGAAGTCGAATTTGGAAAAGAATTCCGCCCATCGCAATTGCTTGGCATTCAGTCTGCGTGGGCTTCGGAGGGCTTCCAGATTTTTATGATCTGTCCAAACCTCGAAGGGGTATCGCGCCCCCTCCAGCCAATGTCTCCAGTTAGTAAGGGCTGCTTTTACTGCAAAGGCCTCCTTCTCCCACACATTCCAATTCCTTTCCGCCTCCGAAAATTTCCTAGACAAGAAAGCACAAGGCCGCAATCTACCATCCTCCCCCTTCTGTAGTAAAACCCCCCCTATCGCCGTATCGCTGGCGTCGACCTGTACTATGAAAGGGGATTGTTCGTTGGGGTGGGAGAGGATGGGTTCCGTTACAAATTGCTTTTTTAGACATTCGAAGGCCGTTTGGCAATCGGGGGTCCATTGCAGTTTGGAAGAGGGTTTTTTAGCTTGGTCCCCTTTATCTTTGGTTTTCAGCAAGTCTGTTAAGGGGAGCGTGATTTGGGCGAAATTTGCTATGAAGTCTCTATAGAAGTTGGCAAAACCCAGGAAGGATTGTAGTTCTTTACGGGTGGTGGGTGTCTGCCAGTCTTGGATCGCCTGTATTTTGGCTGGATCCATTTTCAGACCTTCTTGGGAGATACAATACCCGAGGTAAGTGAGTTCGGTTTTATGGAATTCACATTTGGACAATTTGATGGGCAGCTTATTCTTCATCAGGGTGGCTAAGACCTTTCGTACCGTTTGAATATGTTCTTCCTCGGTGTCCGAGTAAATTAACACATCATCAAGGTACACCACCACCCCTTTGTACAGAAATTCGTGTAGAACTTCGTTTATCATGGACATGAATACAGACGGGGCTCCCGTCAAACCAAAAGGCATAACTAAGTATTCATATTGTCCGAGGGGCGTATTGAAAGCGGTTTTCCACTCATCCCCTGCCTTGATACGAACGTGGAAGTAAGCATCTTTTAGATCTAATTTCGTAAAGATCTTACCTTGGGCCACGACGTTGAGAAGGTCTCGGATGAGCGGTATAGGATAGGCGTTGTTGGTGGACACTGCATTCAATCCTCGGAAATCTGTGCACAGTCGAAGTCCCCCATCCTTCTTTTTCACGAAAAGGACTGGAGCGGCGTGGGGGCTAGTGGCTGGGCGGATGAATCCTCGTTGGAGGTTGGTGTCAATGAATTTCCGGAGCTCTTCGCGTTCATGGAGACTCATGGGATAGAGTCGTCCTTTGGGCAGTGAGGCTCCGGGTAAAATTTCTACCGCACAGTCCGTTCGTCGGTGCGGGGGTAGAGCATCAGCTTCCTCTTCCGAGAAAGCATTTAGAAAAGGCCAGTACGGTTCGGGTATTTGGTTGACTTCTTCTTGGGTGAGAAGGGCCTTTTCTTTATGAGTTGGATCTTCGCCCCAGTTTTGATTCCAACGGTGATTTTTACAGTTGGTATGACTGAAGGTAATACATCCTTGTGCCCAGTCTATGTAGGGATTGTGGTCACATAACCATTTACTGCCTAGAATTAACGGGTACTTGGCAGTAGAGCTGATGACAAAGGACCTCTTCTCCCAATGTTGTCCCATGCCTGTGATCACTGGGATGGTTTCAGTTGTTACAGGATTCATGTTGGTACCATCCATTTGCTCAAAGATTACTGGATTTTGTAGATCCCGAGTTGGTAGAACTAGTCCATTGACTAGAGCAGGGGCGATGATGTCTCTTGAGCAGCCCGAGTCAATAAGAGCTTGCACCCGAATGTGCATCTTTCTCTCTGGGTTGATTAGAGTCACTGGCATGAACAAGATGGACCCAGGCGGCCGGTTCCGTGCAGGGACGGGCTTAGGGCGGATCTGTCGTTTGGGTCCTTTTACGACAGATCCATTTCGTTTCCCGACTGGGGACTTTCTGGATTGGCTTCTGCGGTTGGGGAAGCGGGATCGTATTCCATAATTTCTTCCGCTTCCAGCCCTCTCTCGGAGGCTGGCCTTTGGGAAGCGCCGCGGCCTCTATTCGCTCGTGGTGCTGGAGTCGGGCGTTGGAGCGTAGGAAACGGAGCAAGGGTTGGACGCCGTAATTGGAGCGGAGGTCTTTGCACAGGCCGGTAAGGGCATTGTGCTGCAAAGTGACCAGCCTGTCCGCATTGCAAACACAGCCCTTGTTGCCATCTAGCATCTCTCGCTCCACGGGTGGCGTAGCTAGCTCCCCGTGCTCCCCTCTGTAAGGTCAATGGTCTTCTTTGTCCCGTTTGTTGTTGTTGTTCAACCAAACGGACTTCCAAAATGCGATTCTCCACTTCGCACACAAGTTGGATCCACCCTAACAGCGTGGGGGGATTGTCTTGCATGAGGGCTCTGTCCAAAAGTCTCGGGTTAAGGCCTTGTTTGAACAGAATAATCTTGGTGGACTCCTCACACCTAGGGCACTTGGCTGCTAATTGCCGGAATTTTGTGACATAGTCTCTTGCTGACATGCTGCCTTGTTTGATGGCTTGCAATTCTGTTCGGGCCCTGGTTTCTTCTAAGGGGTCTTCATATTGCGCTCGGATAGCATCCACTAACCCCTGGAGAGTATCGAGTTCTGGGGCCCCAACATTGTATAGTCCTACATACCAATCTGCTGCCTTGCCTTGTAAACGAGATCCAAGATGTTCGATTTGACTGGCCTCACTGCCGAAAAGGTGCCCCCATCGGTTGAAAAACTGTACCACTTGTACTAAGAAAAATCCCAGTTTGGAGGGATCCCCATCGAAGGTGGCTTCCAGCTTCACCCAGCCCATCGGGAGTTCTTGTCTCGGAGCAGGCGCTGGGTAGAAGTCCATCGGCAGTCTTAGTTGCGCCTGAGGCGCGGGAGGAGGTAACTGGAGTCTCGGTCGGGGCAACGGTGCCGGCTGTACTGGCGGCGGTTGAACCGGCGGTGCCGGCTGGGGTTGGGCTGGCTGTGCGGGCGGAGGTTGCCGTGGTTGAGCTGCCTGGGTTGGTCTCGGTTGGGCCGGAGGCTGCAGTGGCTGGCGCGCCGGTGGCGGCAGTCTTGGTCTGGCTGGTAACACAGGAGGCGTTGGCAGTAGCTGTTGAGGTGGAGGAGGCTGGTGGGGTTGAGTGGAGATCGGCCGCTGAGGAGGGGGTTGGAGGTGTCGTAGTGGTGCAGGCCGTCCCGGTTGGTTCGGTGGTGGTAAGACGGGCTGGTCCTGGGGCTGCTGCAACGGTATGAGCTGCGGTCGAGGTGAGAGGGGCCGCAGCGGCGAGGGTTGGACAGGTGGAAGGCCGCGCGGGCTTGCCCCTCCGGGCGTTGTTAATCTGGGAAGCAACGGCTGGCCTCGTGGCGCTGTTAGACCGTCTCCCGCAGGTTGCCCGACGGGGACAGTGTCTCGCGGTTGACGAGGGGCTCCCTCCTCGGATGGAGCCGCGTGTGCTCCTGCTTGGTCCGGCCGGACCGTTATAGGAGAAGTATGAGGGGGTATCACCGGTGTATCACTTGGCTTTTCTTCCCCTTCCGTAGGCCTCTCAACGGGAGTCTCGTCTGGCGGCACATCCCCTCCCTGGTTAGGAGGTTCGGTGGGGGTCTCTCCGGGTGGCTCAACCGGGTTATCCCTTCTCGGTGGAATTTCCTGCTGTGCGGGAAGTTCCTTGGGTTGTTCTCCCGATTCGCCAGGGTAGGTGCCCCCCTCGCCGGTAGGTGATGACCGTTGCTGAACTTCCTCCACCGGATAGGAGATGACACTCTGGAGGGTAGCTATCTGTATCGCCATCTCTTCAGGGGACAGTCTTTCTCCTGCTCCCATTGCTGAAATTAAATGGATGGCATGAGCCAAACTTTCTTCCATATCCATCAGTTTAGCTTCTAACTGTTGCATTCGACTTGGCCCCGGTTGCTCGCTTATGGAACCTTCATTCGTTGCACTCACCGGGGAAAAGGGGCCCCAAGGAGGAGGGTCCCCTTGGACGACTCGCGATCTCGCGGCTAGAATTCCCTTGGCCATACCCGTCACGGCCGAGATGCTGGTATCTACCGCATAGGTGCGACCTTGTATCTGCTCCCAACTTTGTTCAGGGACCTCCGTTGGTTCTTTCCACGGAGCAAGTTCAGAGTAATCCCAACTCAGGGCGCCGCGGCGAGACGTGTCCTCCGTCTGCTCGAACGTCCTGTTCCAATATCGCCATGGTTGGCTGCTGTCTAGCTCAGGAACGGTTTCCAGGCTTCGGCGCCCGTCCATCGAAACTCGTGGATGGAGTCCACCTGCCCGACGCTCTCTGGTTTCTCGGGGTCTGGCTCCCCACTCCGACGGGGTGGGTACCGAAATCAAGGGGAGAGCGGTCGCTTTCGGCCTTGCCCCGAGGTCGACTTCGGTCTCGTCCCGAGTACTGAGTTCGATGAGAGGCGGGGTGGAAGTGGAGGCTCCGGTTCCGTTCCCGGTTGCTCCCAGCTCCTGGGAGTCTTGGGCTTGCACAGGTTGATTGTCGGGAGACGCATACGGATCAAACAAAGGATCCCTGTCCGGGACAACCTTGGATTCCGCTGGGCCCGACTCAGACATGATTGGTAACAAAATGTCAGACTGTGGCTAAATAAGGCACTCACTACAGGGTTCCCTTTAGAAGCAAACACAAGTCCATTGTTTGGAAAAGGAAACTTTACTGCAGAAAAGGTCCATTATAGTCCACTGTCCTGAATAGGAGACTCAGGATGGTACATGATCATTGTTACCAATGAAGAGCAAGCATAAGGTACAGAGTAACAATACCCATTCGGATCAGCCTCCCCCCACAGTTCTCAAAACAACATCTCTCAGTCCTGGGAAGCTGCTCTCCTTCAAGGCCAATGCTTGGTGGAACGGTGTTAGACTAAACAGTCTCCTCCGGTGGGAATGCTGCCTGGGAACTGGTGCACCTGGGAAGGAAACACTCAAACACTAGAAGCATTAGAAAATGGAGTCAGTACAGTTTAAATATACACTGGACCTGACACTGGCAAGCCACTGAGTTCTACCACCTCTTTTCCCAGAAAAAAAGCCCTGCTTAGACCAATTGCTCTAGAGAAAATGGCTGCCTTGGAAGGTGATCTTTATGGAATTATACTCAGCTGAGGCCCCTCCCTTCCCCAAACCCCACCCTCTTCAGGCTCCACCCCCTGAATCTCCAAGAATTTCCCAACCTGGAGCTGGCAACACTATCTTTGTGCCATTATCTTGATTGGAAAGTTCCCCTTTGGCTGCTTTAGGCCTTGGTAAAGAAAAAAGACAGGCATCATTATTGCACTTGTCTTTCCCCCCTACTGAAGCTTAAAGCATGGAGGGGGGGGGAGGATTTCCAAAAGGGAAATGGCCCAGGAAGAACAATTTACCCCACTAGTGGCCCCCGGGCCCCAAGCCACATCAGCCCCTGCTATGGTTGGCCTTTCAGGCCAAGTTACATATCATGGAATTCCAACCTTGTATGTCATCATCTCTCTTTCCTATGGATTATGAGCCTAATAATGCTGATTTGTCCTGACCTGGATAGCCCAGGTGAGCCCAATCTCATCTGATCTTAGAAGTGAAGCAGGGTCGGCCTTGGTTAGTAATTGGACGGGACACTCCGACCAAGACCAGCGTTGCAGAGGCAGGCAATGGCAAATCACATCTGTTCATGATTTGCCATTTGAAAAACCCAGCAGGGGGCGCTATACGTCAGCTGTGACTTGATGGCACGATCCACCACCATTACTGATCTACTTTATAGGGTTGCTGGAAAGCATACCAATGTGCGTATAGAGGACTGAATGCTTGAAACAAATTATGTAAAACTGCGGAAGCTTTATTAGACTGGCCAGATGCAAAGGAAAACGGATCTTCTTCTGACTCACCGTCCTGCTCCTGTGAGACCTTTCCCCATTCAAGGGCACAAAAGCTCCATCTTCCTCCTTGACTTTAACTCCAGATGTGTAGCTTGGCCCTCAAATCCAGTTGTGCAGATAATGTGATCTGGGTTGATCTGCAGGGTGGGGAGGCCGGGGGGGGGGGGACTCTTGTCTTCTGTCCCATAGTTGGAAATGTTCCTGTCTGGCTGTTTTAAGAAAAAGGAACAGGGTCAAGAAAAAGTGCATCTACTAAAATGTTCTTTTCCATTCCATACAACTGTTCAGACTCCCCGTCCCCCCAGCTGCCATTTATGAGCTTTAACCAGAAGAAAAGGAAGGCAGGACTTCTGCACCTGAGACAGTTGTACGGCGAGGAAGTCCTGAAGAAATGAATGGGCCCTGCTTTCAAATGAGGAAGCAACAGGCCTGTTGCAATTTTGTCACTCTTCTGTAACTACCAGGAATTCCACATTAAGTCTGCCTATAATCACACTGTTAATTAGTAATGCAGTTTACATGGGGTTATGTATTGCAATCAGCATGAGACGGGACCCTTCGACAGCTAAGAGCCAGAAACCAGATACAATGCTCCGTGAGTCTGGAGTTTGAAACATCAATGCCCTTTACATGAGGAAAAGAGATGATTTAGTATACATTGTTAGCAACGTTCTGTATTTGCCTCTTATCCAAGGTCTTGGCATGATCCCATATCTCAGCAGTGGAGACCTAGGGTGTGTGTGTGTGTGTGTGTGAGAGAGAGAGAGAGAGAGAGAGAGAAAGAGAGAGAGATCACAAAGTGATATTCTATCAAACGTGAAAGCCGTTCCCGTTTGTGCTGGCCTTGCAGATTTCCCGGTGCCTCTGACTGTAAGCCCTAAAAGTTTATCTTACTCAATGAATTTATATGGGAGCTGAGATACCGGATGGTGTTATACAGCTCTTAAGTAGATCTTACGTGGCCTCTGTAGGCCAATAAAAATGGCATTAATTGTATTGCTAAGGTTGCATTTTAAACGCTGAATTACGGACCGCTCGATGGCATCGCTGAAAACCTCTGCATCACCGTGTGACCTTACTGTTATCTGTTGAAAATGGCTAATGCCCTGTCTTTGCACGGCTTCTCTGGCTGATTTAATTCTTCCGCATCTCAGCCCTCATTCAATTATTCCCTTTGTTCATGTAAATCTGCACAAGTGGATAGCCCTTGAACTTTCCCCTTACATTGTAGAGTGGAGACTTATTATCATATTGTGCCATCAAAGCGTCAGTTAGTGTTTAGAAATGCCCACCAAAGGGTGAGGTTGGGTGGGTGGGGGAATGCCAGCCCCACTTCCTTTCCCCGGTACCTTTTGCCTCATGGTCTCTTGTTCTCTTGCATCTGGTTCTTTTCCTGTCTGAGAGAAGATCTACCCTTGGAAGATTCGATGGACTTCTTCTTGCTGGTTACATTGTATTGACTTGCACTGTGTACTTCTAGTTGTTTCTCAATGAGAAAGGCAGACTATTAAAAAAAAGAAAGAAATTGAGCAGAACTACAAGTGACAAAAGGCACAGGTTGGACACTTGTCAGCTTCCCTCAAGTTTTGATGGGAAATGTAGGCAGCTTGGCAGAATGTTGGACAAGTGACAGTTGAAAAGTCCATTGGACAGCAGTTGGAGAGCCAAGCTGCAAGACCAGGACGCCTACATTTCCCATCAAAACTTGAGGGAAGCTGGCAAGTGTCCAACCTGTGCTTTTTGTCACTTGTAGTTCCGCTCATTGTAAAATGTGGAAGATCCTTCTCCCTCTAACATACTTTCTTTTGGCCTTTAGGATTACACATTAAGATTAAAAAACCACAACAAAAGGCAAACATGGTGGTTGCAAGCAAAACAACTGCAGCTGGTTGAGAAATTCCTGGAAATTTGGGGGTGCAACCTGGGAACAGAGGATTTGGGGATGGGGGAGATCTCAAAGGAGTATAACATCATAGAGTCCTCCCTCCAAAGCAGCCTTTTTTTCCAGGTAGTAAAGAGTCCAGTAGCACCGACGAATCAACTTTATTGTAGCATACGCTTTCGAGAACCACAGCTCTCTTTGTCAGATGCATCTGATGAAGAGAGCTGTGGTTCTTGAACACTTATGCTACAATAAAGTTGGTTAGTCTTAAAGGTGCTACTGAACTCTTTACTATTTTGCAACTACAGACTAACACGGCTAACTCCTCTAGATCTATTTTCTCCAGGAGAACTGATCTCTTCAGTCAGGTGAGCAGTTGCAATATGGAGAATCTCCAAGCTCCACCCCGAGCTGCAGCCCTGTGCTTCCCCGATGTGTAGCGAAATTTGCTTGTGACCAGGTACTCTGGCAGCTTGGACTTGAAGTGAGCCATGACTCATGAAAACTCGCATTTTAATAAACGTTAGACTTTAAGCTGGTGCCATTGGGGTTTTGTTTTATTTCATTGCAGATGAGGGCAGGAAAACGCACAGCATATGATGGCTGCTTCCACACACGTTGGATAATGCACTTTCAATGCTCTTTAGTGAGCATTTGGAACTGGGTTTTCGTGCGTGAAACAAAAAGTCCACTTCCAAAGGATTGCTAAAGTGCATTGGAAGTGAGTTATCCAACGTGTTTGGAAACGCCGATTGGCATCAAGAAACTGGGCAAGTCCAAGTTACGGAGTGGGAAGGACTTGACACGAAGCTGCTCTTTTAAGAAGCAGGCCTGTATTTATCCGACCCCATAGTTCTTCCCAGAGCCCCTTGGTACCCCTGCCAGAGTTCATGTATCCTGTGTACTCTTACGCCAGCTGACCCCAGTTTCCAGGCAATAGCTGGGATGTTTTGCTCTCACACCGATTCTTGATCTTCTACTTCCAGGGCTGTGCAGCATGGCAAATGTTGACCCTTTCTTTAGGGGTGTAACAGTTGCTGGGCATACAGAAAGGTCTGAAATGAGAACGGGGATTGGAGTAACATCTGCTGACGTCATAAACTCACCAAACAGAGGGACACGATATCATTTCTCTATGCATTTATTGTTTTGGGGGTGTAGTGGTAATCATTTTGGGTGTGAGCTATCTCTCAGATGACTGGCCATAAGTACGTTTCCCCCCCCTCCCAGGGATGTAATGCAGATCTGGGGGCATTTCAATCAGGGAAACGGTCAGGGGGTTGGACTAGTTGGTCTGTAAGGCCCCTTTCAACTCTATGATCCTATGAAATGGTTTGTGTGTCTACGGGGGACAGTTAAAACTCCCTTCCCCAATACAGCAGCCCTAATCCATATTTCCACTCCCCGTAATACAGAGTATGTAACCGCACCCGACTAACTATGCAACACAATAAAACATCAGTAATACACTTTAATAAATGAAATTCGTGCACCAAATTATACCCAAAGTCTTTCAAGTATATCTAAAGTATCATAACATCTGAGGTCTAATATCCATCACAAATATCTTTCTTGACTTGCATAGGTACAAACGAGTGTTACCAAATTACAAGATTTTTTATATACAATCACAGTAACTGCTGACGGGTGTGCCAGCAAGAGGCTCCCGTTCCGGATGCCCCTTTCTCAGTACGAGGGTGCTGTGTGTATGGGGATTGCAGCCTCTGCCATAAATCGCTTTTGCAGATCATGCAGTTTGCTCGTATTATTCCCACCACCCTTAACGTCTTTTTTTATTTTTGACAGCTTAAGGGTGAAATCTGTATAACTCTAAAGCCTACCTCCTGCATCGCTGCCCTGTAGTATAAGGGTATCGTTTTACTGATCCTCTCTGTGCACCAAGATTCCCTACCCAAGGAAGGGGACCGGGGGGGGGGGGTGTCTCTTTTTCTTGAAGGGTGAGATGGAAGGGTATGGTTTTCTTTTAAAGCTTATGCAAATACCTATGCTCCCCCCCCCTTTGCTTCTGATTTGGTTTAATGAAGACTGCCTAGAAACAATTGGTTTTTTTGTAATGGCAAGGGGGAATTAAAAGGGGTGGGGGGAGGGTGGTTTCTCGGAGTCTCTGCTTCAGGGCACCCAAGGCCGGCCAAGGAGGGCAATTCAGCGAAAGCAGCAGGGGACAGAAATAATTAGAGCTGCAGAAGCTGCCTCTGAAAAGCTCAGCGAGGAGCACGCTTCAGGGAGAAGAGGGGAGAGGGGAATCTGCTGTGTGAATGAGGCAACCAGCGTAACACCTGCATGCGAGACAGGCCTTGCTTCGCTGGGCACGTCCCCCTATGGCTTCTGTGAGGAGGGCCAGGGTCTGAAAAGCTCTGCCGGAGGACTCCGGCCACTTCTCGTTGACAGGGCGGGCAAATCCTCTAGCGCTCTCCAAACCGGTCCTTTCGGCCTTACAAGGAACCAGAGAACTGCTTGCCGTAACGATGGGACAGGGGAGGATGGAGGGGGAATCGGGGCCCAGACATTTCAGGGCCACAACATCTGAGAAAGGAGTTATCTTTTCTGAGTGCCGCCTCAACCTGCAGTCCAAATTCTAGAACACTCCTGATCAGTGTAGCTCCATCAGCATCTGCTGCGTTCTGTCTCAGAGGGCATTTTTCAAGCAGCCAGGTTTGTGTCCAAATGGAGGCACGGTCCTAGCTGTTGGTGGGATTGCCAGGCCCAGCCCGGTAACTAGCAGGAGACCACTCTGGACATGGTGGGAAGTTGGCCGGTGGCATAGACCATATGATTCCAAGAGAAGACTGCTGTCAGATTCAATTCCTTGAAAGTGATGTCAGTTCTCTCTAGGAATCACCAAAAACTCTATGGTTAGACCATAGAGTTTTTGCTGATCCCAAGAAAGGACTGATGTCAGTTTCATTCCCTGAAAGTGATGTCAGTTCTCTCTAGGAATCACCAAAAACTCTATGGTTAGACCATAGAGTTTTTGCTGATTCCAAGAGAGGACTGATGTCAGTTTCAAAACCCTGGAAGTGATGTCAGTTCTGTCTAGGAACCACCAATTCCCACAGAGGTGTGACATCACTTCTAAATTTTCCCCAGAAATAACATCATACCATCACTAACAATATCCTCCCATGTCCCTCCCCCAAACTCCCTCCATTTGCTGGGCTGTGCCTGACATCCCTAATTGGAAGTCACTGAAAATGTTAATATTAGAAGAATGACATTTTAAAGATCAGAACAGAAACATTAGAACACCAAGGCAGGTCACTCAGATGTTGTCTACATGGAGACAGGTGTGTGTAGTTTCTAGAGTTTTTGGCCAAGCCTGGCAATGGTGGAAAGATTGGGGCAGGGTCATGTTGGGGGTAAAACCATAGAGTTTTGGTTGAATGCTAGAACTATCGTCATTGCTTCCTGGTTTCCCCTGGAAGTTATGCCATCATGCTTTGGACACAGTGAGCAAAAGAAGACTCTGTATTCCCCCCCCAATGAAACAGTAAACATTCACAGAAGGGGGCTGGAATATTTCTAAGGGATCCAACAGAGCGATCCTAAGAAGAGTTACTCCAGTCTAAGCCCATTGATTTCAATAGGCTTCGACTGGAGTAACTCTTCTTAGGATTGCACTGCAAGTCATAAGAACAGAAGAAGAGGCCCGCTGGATCAGACCAGTGGTCCATCTTGCCCAGCATCCTGTCTCACACACTGGCCAACCAGTTACTCTGGAGGGCCAGCAACAGGGCACAGCGGTTATGATGACTTTCCCTGATATTGCCTCATGGCACTCGTAGTCCGAGATTGACTGCCTCTGAACATGGAGGTTCCCTTTAGTCACCATGGCTAGTAGCCACTGATGGACCTGTTACCAGAACTGCTCTTTATTATAATGGGG
This sequence comes from Eublepharis macularius, assembly GCF_028583425.1. Taxonomy (NCBI): domain Eukaryota; kingdom Metazoa; phylum Chordata; class Lepidosauria; order Squamata; family Eublepharidae; genus Eublepharis; species Eublepharis macularius. The sequence goes on from NC_072800.1 coordinate 86,827,625, forward strand.
AATTAGCTGTAGCAGTCTGTAACTATTAATATTAAGCGAGGATCATAACCTATGTTTACGGAGGTCCCGATCCCAGACACTCTAGTGAAAAAGAGGCAGACAAGGAGTAAGGTACAAACACGTGTATTGAGTGTAGCGTAAGCCTAGCTTGCACAATCATACAAAGAACATACAGGGTCTAAGAAATATAGCGTAGGAAATACAGAGACGTTCGCATTAGCTGGTTCCCAACGATGATAGGGGGGAATACTCACTTATCCTGGAGCGAAGCAGAGACACAGCAGCGAGGGTGGCCCAATGCCAGCACTGGAACCACAGACGGACAGCAAGGAGGTCTGGATAGGGAATGGCCGAGGCACCGAGTGGTCTGAGAGACCAGCTTAAATACCCCAAAACGTACCCTGGGGCTGGTGCTGTACTTGGTGGTTCTCACAGATTAAAACAAAGGGTCTAATGGGTCACTGAATGGCTTGGATGGGCCACTTTGGTAATCAGATTGTGATAAGTGACACCTCAGGAAGAGGGGACAAAAGAGGGAGGGGGAAATCCAAGTGGGCTGAAAGGATGTTCCAGCGGACAGGGCTTGTCCTGATGTCATCAGCTTCTGGAATGCGGAGGTCTCTTTGAGATGCATTCTCTAAGTGCTTGGGATGGTCGGCACTTAGTTCCTTCTCCGGGGCGGCTCCTAAGATATGCAGAGCGGGGCGAGGGGCTCTCGCTGCGGACGTGGTGTGCCCGCTTCGCCGAAATGGCTTCTCAAAGCAGTCTTCTTCCCAGGGTCTTCTGGCTGCCTGAGAACATGGATGCCGGCTGGGCATAGCTAAGGCTGGATAGCAGGCTGCCCGGTAGCGAGGGCAAGCTCGGCGACCGGCCCGCGGGAGGCTCCAGGCGGGAACTGACCAGGGAGCGCCTAGCCAGGCTCGCTGGAGGTTTCCCCGGCAGGCGCCCGGCTGCTAGCAGCGGCTTGGGCCCATAGGAGGCAGGCTTCCATGGAGGCAGCGGGAACAACACTTTAAAACACAGTCCAAGGCAGGGGACAGGCACGGTCCGTGGCAGATGGCAGTGCAGGCACGGGGCACACTTGTAACACAGTCCAAACACGCACTGGGAAGTCCAGATATAGGTCAGGGCAGGGCTGCCCAGAAAAAGAGTCGTTTTGTGCAGTTAACCAAACATGGAGTCAGTAAACTACACAGTCTATTGCAGCAGCAAGATAATTGACACGCAGGCAGGAAACTGACACGTGTACCAGAACACACACGTGCAAAGCAGTCTTTGGTGCAGCAGTGAAGCAGTAAAGCAGGAAACTTTAACACAGTTCATAGCAGGCTTCAAAGCAGGGGAGGGGGCCTACTTGGCAACAATTCCCCCCCTCGGAGACCCCGTGACGTCAGGCGCGCGGGTCTCCGAACTTGACTTCAAAGGCGAGGTGGTCGGCAATGTCCGGTGGTCGAGCTTCGAGCGAAGAAGGAGTGGGAAGGGAAGGAGGGGGAGGCGTCACTCAAAAAATTTAGTTTGGAGAACCACCTAACCGAATAAGTGCAATTTAGATCAGCCAATGGGCTGCAGGTCTCTGGGTTCACACCAGGGGGTGTGCTAAGTGCAATTGTCAGAATAAATAGTAATAATTCATAGCAATAGTAATTCGTAGTAATAGGCAGCAATGATCAATTCATGCATATAAATAGCAATAATTCATAATTGTGTACATTGATTAATTCATGATTGAAGGTAATTCATACGGAATTCATGATGGGTTAAAAGCACTAAAAACCAGGAGCAATTAATATACATGGATCAATTCATGGATAGTTAAAATCATAAATAGATACATAGGATTAAAAGCAGGGACAATTAAAAGCAATTCATACAGGGTAAAGTGAAATGTGCAAGCATGGCATAATTCATCAAGGGTAGAGTAATTCATAAATGGTTAAAATCATAAATACATATATGTGATTAAAAGCAATAGTTCATGAAGTCAAAAGCAGCAAGAATAAAAGCAAGTGCGTGGAAACAATTCATGAGGGGTAAGCGGCGGAAGGGCTCATAGGGGACAGAAAAATAAACTCTGCAATTAAAAGACCAACTCATATAGTCAGATTAAAACCAAATTCATCGAGCTTAAAATCAGAAATAAACTAACCTTTAAAAGGGACCGTTCAGAAGGGGTCCCGGTTAAAACCAAATTCATAAAATAATGGATATGCTAGAATTACCTCGGCGGAGGGAGTCGGGTTAAAAAGGCAATTCAAGGTTAAAATCAAATTCATAGGGATAAAGTTCATGGGCGCACTTGCAATAGATAGAGAGGGGGACTAGTTCGGGGCTAAATTCATGGGAGTTAAAATTCATAAAAGCAATGGGGAGAAATTCATAAGACCATAGAGTAACAAAGATCACAGGCGGCTCAGTCCGCAGTACAGCTGCTGGACTGGGTTGCATATATACAAGAACAAGCAAGCTTAGTTCATGTGCTCCAAAACACACTTCCACCCCCCCTTGCTGTCTGCGTCAATCCGCAGGGCAGGGCCGGCAGGCGGCGAGAAGGGCTTCAGGCACACAGTTCTAGTCCTCATGGAGGTGGCGTTGCTGGCGGTCGTTTGGAGACGGGCCGTGGGCTGGGAGGCGGAGAGATATGTCCCCCCCTAGTCCACAAAAGGGCCTCGGAGCGACGTCCGGCAGCAGAGCGTCCATGGGGGCCGGTGCAGGGTTCATACACATAATAAACATAATCATAGTTCATACCGGTACAAGCAATAAAACAAACAAGGGTTAAAGGAGGGCGCCAAGAATAACCATTAGGGCAAGAGGAGGTCTGGATTGTAATGATCCAGATGGTAGGATAGTTGGAGTTGCTGGAGCTGTCGGCGGCTCCAACAGCCCAAATAAAGCAGTGAGGCACACAACAAAACTTGGAAGGCCAAAATCACAACGATCGGGTGCAGAGCCAAATTGTAAATTCCAGTGGCAGTGGGGCTCCAACCAAAGAGGGTCTCCCACCACGAGTGCTCGCCGGTGGTCTTAATCCGCTGGACAAGATCCAAAATCTCTTTCCCGTTGTGGGACACAACCAAAGCAGTGGTGTCCCCGTCCCTCTGGATGCTCTGGAGGGTGCGGTGGAGCTGCGGGTGGGCCAGGAGCTCGTGGATTAGCTCCAGACCGATGCCAAGGGCGACAGGCTTCACATAACGATAGATGGAGGGTGCCACCAGGATCTCTTCTTGGGTCCAGACCGGTACCGTGTAGGTGAAGTCGCAGGCTGCCACCGAAGACAGGTTGCAAAAGCAGCGGTTGACTCCCGGGATCACGGGCTTCAGCTGGAACGAGTTCAGGACCACAAAATCGCACGCCGTTCGCACGCAGGCACATCCTTTCCCAATGTAGACCACAGCGGAGCTGTTCTCCCGGACGACCTCGAAAGGGCACTCATTGAGGGCGTCGACTTGCGGGGCTACACAGGGGTGGTGAGGTGCAAAGGCTTGGTCCTGGCAAATGAAGCCGGTCTGGTCTCGATGCTGGCACCCTTGGAGGCTGACGAGCTGCCATCCGGTCGGGGTGAAGCGGGCCCAATGGTCGGGGTGGCGGGCGTAGAGGACCTCGGTATCGCTGACTTGGAGTCCCAGAGGCACGACTGGGTACACATGGAATGACTCGTGCGCACTGGCCGTTAATAAAAATAATTTAAGCTCCTGGGTGGTCGGTGAGAATGAGGAATTTACGAGAGACCACCAGGATTCAAGCTCCAGTTCAATGGGTGACAATTTGGGCATAATCAATCTTTTAATTTCCAGGGGCAAATGCCCGTCCGTGGCTTGCCGAATTAGCCCCATGGCCACAGCCTGGTTTAATTGTTGGGCTTGCATACATGCCATGGCTATTGACATGTTGCGTTCCAAAGACTGTGTCCCTTTGAGCAGCAGAGAAAAATCTCTTTCAATTTGACTCTCCCAGTTAACTAAAATGGAGCTGATCTCGTGTTGCCCATTTGAAATGGAATTTAGGGACTGCACCACCGGTTTACCTAAGTCGGAGATGCTAGTCGTGACATGGGCAAACTTATTAGCGAGAGTCTCAATGTTGACCGAATCCATGATTGCTAAGCCTCCGGCTGCAGGAGCAGTCCAGTCGGCAATGCTTCGTCTGGCACGCGAGAGAGAAGGAGAGGGATCGATCCACAGTTGTAGCCATGCATTCCAACCCTTGCTACCGGCCTCCAGATAGGGAGCGCACTGCGGCAGCCTCTGGGTTATATTTAGCTCAGCTAAGTCTATGCGGATCTCTTTTAAAGACATTTGCGGGCGGACTAGAACTCTCTCTCGAATGTCAGTTTTCAAAACATGGGAGCCCACTATATGCGTGCCGCCTTGGCTTAATTGTTCACTGCTAGCAATCAAAGGGTCAATTTGGATGGCGTGGGTCTCCTGGGTCTGGATCAGCAGGGAATAATTGCCTGGTTCGTGAGTCAAATTTACAAAGAGCAGCCCAAGCCGGTGAAATTTCTCTACTAGGGGCTTGGTTTGGCATTCGGGCGTCTGTTGAACCAGTATCCAATCAGGTGGGCCATGTTTGGCTAGGTCTTCCTCCTTCACAATCCAGGTCAGGTTCTCCCAGCGTTCTATAGCAAAGGAGAGAACTGCGCCTGAAGGGGGCGTGATAGTGACTGATGCAGACTCAGTGGTAGTAGTGCCTAGTAGGATGGTCATTCTAAAGGGGTCTCCTGCCTTCCATACTGCGGCCGACACTAAAATAACTTCACAGTATGGTCCGAAAGCCTCAGTAACAAATGGCGAGGTTTCGAAGTTGGCAGGGGTGGTATATTTGTCTACCACCGGGACTGCGGTGGGGGCTGGCCTGATACGGGGAAGGAACATACAAGGAATCGGAGCGAGAGGTGAAACCGTATCGGTGGGCGAGTAACACACTAGCTCTTGGGACAGAGTTTTGACTCCCACACATAAAATAACAAGCTCTGGGGGTCGGATCCACTGCTCTTCACAACTGCGGAAGTTTGTGCGATCCGTGGGGGTGGTCATATTAATCTGCTGCACAACCTTGCAGACCATCATTTCGTTTCCTGCCAGTGTATTAATACATCTCCAGTGGGGGTAGGGCATTAATTTGGACGGGCGTCCCTCTATTAGGGTGCCTGCCAGCACGAGCAAACACAGAGTAGCCAGGTGCCTCATCTCCTGGCCTTCCTTTTCCTTTTTGTAGTGAAAATATCCTGGGGAGACCTGCGGATATAAGTACAGGTTCCCTGAGTTTATTGCAGCAAAAATACATGAGTGAGGTGAAGTAGGGAAAAAGAAAAGGGAGGGCGTTTTTTTCTGCCAGCGCTGTATGTTAGGTGGGGTTCGAACGAGAAGTCCCGGAGCACTAAGCGAGCCTTCCAGCTTGTTGCTCTGGGGAACTCCTGTGCGAAGGTTTCTTTCTCAAGCATGTATATTTCAGGGGGGGACGTCTTTACGTCGGGCTAGGGTCGGCTGTGCATTAGGCGGGATTATGCAAACTCGCCCCAGGGGTCCCTGGGTGTCTGGACTATGTGGCCTTCAGGTGCCCCTTGCTCGGTGGCGGGCTGCTTTTATTTTGCGGGCTGAGAGCTATCGGTCCGGCTCGGCCTGGCCTTGCCGTTTTAAAAAGAAAAAAACTAAAGAGCGGTTTCCATTAACTATAAGGGTTGCTGCAGACGGGGGCCCTCGTTTTAATTTTTCAAAAATAGGCCTTCGTCATATGTTTGCAGGACAACCAATTTTTGGGGGGGACTCCCTCGGGAGGCCCCATCTTCTGGTTTAAAAAAAGGTACACTGGGCAAAAAGAAAAATACACTGAGCAAAAGAAAAATGCACTGAGCAAAAAGAAAAACACACGGAGCAAGAAGCATACGGGTGTGGGGTGCTTTTTAGGTTGCCCTTACTTGGGGTGCCTGGCATGGCTTCATTAAAACTTCAATATGTCTCCCCCCCTTCTTTTCCCTTATACGGTACGGGCAAGGGAAAAGATTACGTGGGGCGGGCGGCTGCTGGCGGAAAGGGCCGAAGTGGAGCCGAGGGCGCTCGGCGGCGTTTATCGAAAAGCGGCGGAGACGGCCGAGATCTGCCGGCGCCACTGGGTCTGGGTTATTCGGGGGTCATCTTGGCGCGGGGGATCCTGGCTATGTAAATGAGGCACGCTGCCCCTTGTGCGTGGCGAACGCACCTCAATAACACATTCCAGGGGTAACATATTTACAAAATACTGGCGGGTCTTTTACTTTTGCACTAAAGCGTGCGGACTGGTGGCGCCGTATAGCAACTCACCATGACGAATATGAACATTAGTAAAAGAGGGATGTTGGGCTATCTGGGGGTCCTTTTCCAGGGGAGGCACGGCCCTCAAAGCCAAAGCCGACCATCATGCGAAAGCGTGGGTCTGGCAGGTGAGACCCCGAATCTACGTAGATGCGGGATCTTCACCAGCACGGCGGGTGAAATGTTTTCAAATACAGAGATCACCTTTATTGGTGTGTCTCCAATATTGGAAATGCATTCACTCTTGGGCTAAAGCCTCTCCAACCACTTTCACACAGCAACTCTCTTTTGCCTGTGCAATTTTTTCCCGAACATGCGGCTTACAATCCAATTAAGAATCACTCTCGGTGGTGGTCCTATTTGGCTTTGGTTGCCGTGTCTTTCCCTAAGGGTCCCAACTGTGGGGCCCGCCTAATGAGGTCAAAGAATAGAATTGGAAAAACTTTTAACATTTACACCGATATCTACATATTCTACTATTTCTTTTATTCTAAAGCTACAAAGGTCTGGTCTAAGGGGACACACGGTATCTCTGGCCCAGGGTGGAGGGATATCTGGCGAATCACTGGGCAGAGGGGGGCTGGACTGGTGGAGGTTCCCCCAGGGTCGTACACAGGAGGGGCGGTTTGCAGCGGCTTCCCTTTCCATTCTTTTAACTGGGAGGCATGAAAGTATTTTAGCCACGTTCCTCCTGTCCTTCTCTGGATGGCTACCTGATAGACAGCTGGGGAGACTCTTTTTGTGATAGGGACTGGGCCTTGCCACTTGGCTGCTAGTGAGTGCGCCTTTTGCGAAAACTTCCTGTACAGAACGAGCTGTCCTTCTTCCCACTGCCTGGGGTTCCTGACCCATCCCAATTTGCGGTCCATATCCTTCTGAGCTGTGCCCAACTTCTGGGCCACTTGCATGTGGACGGCGTGTATGGATGAGAGCAGGTCCTGGACCCAAGCATCATTAATCACTACAGGCTGCATGTCGGAAGGGAGCTGCGTATCTAGCCAGAAGGCTTCCGGAAGTTGCATTCTTCGCCCTGTCATTACCATATGGGGTGTGAGCCCGTGAACTGCGGTAGTGCCTCTAATGGCCATTAGGATTATGGGGAGTTTTTCATCCCAGTCTCTCCCGGAGGAGCGAACCATCTTGCGGAGAGCCTCCTTGAGGGTCCGGTTGGTTCTTTCTATGGCGCCTGAAGCTTGAGGGTGGCCGGCTATGTGGAACCGTTGCTGGATGCCTAGTGCTTTACAAAGCTCCTGTGTAACTTCTCCGATAAAGTGTGAGCCTAAATCGGAGTCCATGACTCGCACAATGCCCCATCTTGAAAAGACATTGTTGAACAGTAGTTTGGCTGTGGTGGCTGCATTGTTGCGCTTGCACGGAAACGCTTCGACCCATTTGCTAAAGGGGTCTATGACAGTGAGGCAGTAGCGATTGCCACGAGCAGTGGGGGGAAGGGGGCCGATAAAGTCAATCTGTATGCGAGCCCAGGGTCCATCAATTCTCTGATGCTGGAGGGGAGCTCTAGGTCCGGTGGGGTCTGCATTAACCATAGCGCAGGACAGACAGTTGTCTACCCATTGCGCTACTTCGGTGCGCATGCCAGGCCACCAACCAACCTCTTTTACCCTTTCCAGAGTCAGATCCTTGCCTCGGTGTCCCTGCTCGTGGACAAACTGAATTAAGTCAGCCCTAACTTCCAATGGTACTACCCAATGGCGTTCGCCGGCTGCATCTACTGCCCAAACTATGCCTTCCTCTTCTCTGATCATGAGTCTTCCTGTCTGATCCCTTCCTGCGGTTAGGAGGTCAGTTATTTCTGGGTCAGATCGCTGCAGTTGTGCTAGGTCTAGTGTTTCTGCGGTTCCCTGAGCTTGGCTGCGGGCTTGTGCCCGAGTGGTGACAGGGCGGAGGGGACAATCGGTGGCTAGTTCCGGTGGGGGAGCACTTTCAGTGGCGGCTGCCTTGGCTGCAAGGTCTGCCTGGTCATTCCAATAAGCGGTCTCTGAGTTCGTCTTCTGGTGTCCCTTGACATGGGTCACCTGCGTTGGGCCTGAGCGAGACTGGAGGAGTGCTGCTACTTGCTGCCATAGCTGTAGGTGGGCTACGGGTTTCCCATCGCTAGCTCTCCACCCCTGATTCTGCCACACCGGGAGCCAGACCGTGGCGGCTTTGGCCGTCCAATCCGAGTCTGTGTAAATGGCAAGTGGGCTTTCTGGGGGCTCAAACTCAAGCACTGCCAGAAGCGCTTGCACCTCAGCCGCTTGGCTGGAATGGGGGCGGGCTGGACCTTTGAGAGTATGGGCGTCGCTCACTCGCACGGCGCCGTAGCCTGTCCGAGGGGAGCCTCCAACGTGAAAGGAGGAGCCGTCACAGAACCAGCATGTGAAGCCGTTCTGTCGGGCTTCCTCTAGCGGGACTCCCCAAGTGACTGGCCAGACAACCTGTGGTGGCGGGTCCAGGGGGCACTCGTGCTCGGTCCCGGTCACCAATAGGCCATAGGGGGCTGGTGGCTCAGTGGTTTCCTTTTTGAATTCTACTCCGCGGTTGACCAGGGCCAGGGTCCACTGGGCTATGCGGGCGTTTGAGACTTGTCCGTCTTGTATTTTTCCCGACAGGATATATTTGAGAGGCGTGTGAGTGGTTTGAACTATTGTACGTGAACCTCCTATGATAAATTCCCAATGGGTCAGACTCCAAACTAGAGCAAGGCAAGTCTTTTCGCATGGGCTGAACTTGGTCTCTACTGCGGTTAGGTTGCGAGAGGCATAGGCTACTACTCTAGCGGTTCCTGCTTGCTGCTGGGTGAGCGTGGCTCCTATGCTCTTGTCTGATACTGCTAACTGGATAAAGAAGGGCTGGGTAACATCTGGATGGGCTAGGGCCGGGGCTGCGGCCAGACTGCGCTTTAGCTCGGCTAAGGCTGTCTGTTGCTCCGGTCCCCACTCCCAGGGAGTGTTCTTCTTGAGGAGAGCATAAAGGGGGCGAGCTTTGTCTGCAAAGGACTCGATGAAGTCTCGGGAAAAGTTAAAAGTTCCTAGAAGGGCTCTGAGGGAGGGGACATCGGTGGGTGCAGGCAGCTTGGAAATGACCTCCATTCGCTGGGCGTCCGGGGTGCGACCCTCGGGTCCCAGGGTCAGACCCAGGTACTTGACGCTGGTCTGAACCAATTGGGCCTTTTCCCTGCTTGCCTTGAACCCAGTCTCGCGGAGGAGTTCCAGGACTTCCCTGGTGATTTGGCGGGCTAATTCTTCCGTGGGGGCGTGGACCAAAATGTCATCCACGTAGCTCAGTACGTGGGGCCTCGAGGAGGGTTGGAGGCGTTCCCACATCTGAACTACATGAGCATGACAAATGCTGGGGCTGGAGTGGAATCCCTGGGGGGTCCGCTTGAATGCGTATTGCTGGCCGCGGAAAGTGAACGCGAACTTGTACCAGCAAGACTCATGCAACCGGATGGAGTGGAAAGCATTGGCCAGGTCTATGACCGAGTAGAACCGGGACCCAGCAGCAATGGCCGTTAGGATCTCATTATACTTGGCCACAACCGGGGCAACTGGAGGGGTGGTGGCATTCAGGGCACGGAAGTCGACCGTCATTCTCCAGGTCACTCCATCTGCTTTTAGAACTGGCCACAATGGGGCGTTGCAGATGGACTGCATCGGGAGTATGACGTCCCACTCAAGGAGTCCTTCTATAGTCTTGGCTATCCCTGCCTCAGCTTCTGCTGGGTACTTGTACTGTCTTTGGGGAGGGGGGTCCTTTCCTTCAATCAGGACGCAGGCGCCCTTCACTATCCCACACTCGGCCTTGTCTGTCACCCACACTTCGGGAAAGTCCTGAGCCCAGGGGTCTCCTGTGATGGGGGCGAGAGGAAGGGGGGCCTTGAGGGCTGCGCATCGATGGACCGCATTAACAAAGTCTGGGCCTCCCGGGATGCGCCACAGGAGCCCGTTCGCTAAGTCAATGGTCAGTCCCTCGGCACGGAAGAATGGCATGCCCAAAAGTCCATCGTCCTCTCCCCGGTTTGCGCACGCCGAAATCCGGGTGGCCAGGTTCCCAACGGAGAGGGGGATATCCTGCCAGACCGGGGATTCCTGCGTGCCGCCCCCAAAACCGGCGAGCTGCATGGTAGTGGGGGTCTGGGTGCCCTTTGTGACTAAGGTGGGCCGGAGTATATTAAGTGAAGCTCCGGTATCTATGAGGAGGGTGGCAGGCTTCTTCTTTTCCCCGGGAGTCCCGATCCCTGCCTTCACTGTCGGTCTCCCCCATGTGTCCGGCTTTAGTTTGGCAACTATGCCCACGGAGGGAGACTGGGACTCGGGGCAACCCTATTCTGATCCTGCACACTGGTCGGTGGAAGCGGCGCTTCCTCTAAAGGGGTTGTTGGGGCTCGGTCGTTCCCGGACCGCAGCTATCGGGGGACTCGAGAAGGGAGGGTCTGGCGGTAACGGGGGCGCCGACGGAGGTACTGGGGGCTGCTGCTGGTCTTCCCACTCCATGATCGCCTTCATTAGAACGGACGTGGGCTTTCCGTCGAAGAGCTCCATGTTCGCTCCAATGTTTTTGAGGCGCATCCACAGTTCCCAACGGAGGGAGTCCCTGGACTGGGGCGTGCTGCCGCGGTCCCGGTAGCCCTCGTGGTCGCCCTGCGATGCTCCCCAAGCGTTAGACTGATCTGGAGGCGGGTAGACCTGATGATTGTACGGGTGTGATGCTCGCGAGTGAGAAGGGGCTAGGGGCGCCTCCTGTAATCGGGGCTCGTGGGGTCCCTGCTGGGAGGAGGAACTGTAACTCGGGGTGGGCGCAAAGGAAACTCCCGGGCGGTAGTCCCTTGGTCCTCTTCCCCGGTTAAAGCTACTGCTCCTTCCCCTCAGGATCCCTCCCCTTGCCTCCGGGTACGGGCTGCGTCCCTGCGGTCGGTATTGAGAGTGGGGGCCATGATTGGCATAGGTGACTGCACTTATCGGCTCGCTCTCCTTTCTACGAGAGGCCGGGGGCTTCACATGGCGGATGGCGCCGGTCTCTCGCAATAGGCCAGCAATGCTCCTGATGCGGGATTCCAGCTCTCCCCATGTAATGCTCCCGGGCTCGACTCCTGCTAGGGCTAGGCGAGTGGTGCTGTTGAGTCCATCTATGACTGCCCTCCTGAATTCTAAGTCGTCGAAGTCCGGCATGTCGCTCAAATCTAAATCTACTTCGTCTGCTAGTTCGGCTAGGAGCTGTTTCCTGGCTAAATATGCCTCTGGATCCTCTCCGGGTTTTTGAGACTCTGCAATATACAGGGCTTTTAAACTCTTGGTGGGCCACAGGAAGGCGCACAACTCTTTCATGGCACCATACTGACTGCGAGTGGCTAGTCTCCTGTTAGAAATGTATGCATTAAGAGAGGTGACTATTTCGGGGCTGGCACAATGGCGAGCCAGCTGAGCTACATCGGAGCCACTGGCGGAGGGTTGGGACATGGTCACGTGTGCAAACCATTGTATAGCTGAGTCTCGGTTCAGGGGTCCCATTCGATCCGCTATGGCTTGGAGCTCATCGGGCCTCCAATTGCGGGTCTCCTTAACTATTCGGTCTGTCTTCCTGCCATCCTCGTCTGTGGAGACAATTTCTTTGGTAGCTATCGGATGGAGGGGCTGTGGAGCTTCCTCGGGCTGGGGCGAAGGAGGTGACCAGTGGTCGGTACTACCTTCGGGGAGGGCCAAGAGGGCTGCGGGATGCACGGCGGAAATTACGGCCTGCTGCATTCCCAGGTGCTGTTTTAGGGCCTCTAGCTCCCTCTTACAAGCGGAGTGGTCTGCTGCGGCTATCTTTGCAACTTTCTGCTCTGCCATGAACTGGGCAGCATGGGTTAATTTTGCAATCTTCTCTTGTCCTTCAATTACTGCGTGCTCAGCCATATCGGCACGAGCGGTGGCTACTTCAGCCTTGTGCTGGGCGTCCTGGAGGGCAGCGGCTAGTCCCTGCTTCTCCAGCATGAAGTTAACGCGTTCTGAACGCCACTCGGCTGCTTTTTCCTCATGTTCCTTCTTTTCTCTCCTTAGTTTTTCTATCTCCTGTTCCTGTTCTTCCTGAGCTATCTGTAGCTTATTAATTAGGGACACGCTGTCCTGTAGGGCGGTGAAAAGTGCCCAAGCTCCATACCTATCCTTCTTACTTGACCTGGGTTTCTCCTTCTCGCAAAAATCCTGGAAGGCGCTTCTAACTATTTGGAGCGGGTCAGGTCCCTTGAAGGAACCGGCTTCCCAGGGGCAATCTCCCTTCTTAACTAGCCACTTCTCCAGGCGGGGCACGGTGGGGGCTGCCCGGTACATTTTACTTTTTAGTTTAAGGCTGATCTCGGGGGAGGTTAAAGAGTGGACCAGCGACACCAGGGGTGGGGCGATTAAAGCTGCTCAAGGGTTTTAACAACTTCTTCCTCTCTATGTTCCTTTTGGGAGGTTTATCCTTCCCTCAGGTCCTCAAGGGTTTTTACCAGGGGGTTTTAAGGTTCTACTTTTAGGTTCACAAGGGGATTTTTAAGGGTCCTACACTCGGTTCTTCTCCACCGGGGAGAAGGAAAATTCCTATTCCCGTTTCAAGCTTGCTTACAAGCCACGGGACCAGGAAAAGTTTACTGGCTCAGAAGGTGCTCTCAAGCTCTCTAAGCCCAAGAACCAAAAACGCTCAGTGCTTCCAAGCCTCTGCCTAGAAGCCAAAGCTCAGGGGTCTCCCAAGCCTATACTCGGAAAACCAAAGCTCAGGGGTCTCCCAAGCCTATGCGCTCAGAAAACCAAAAAGTGTTCCCAAGCCTCTGCTCGGAAACTGCAACTAAGGGGTCTCCCAAGCCTCTGCTCAGGCAACCAGAAATGCTCCCAAGCCTCTGCTCAGAAGCCAAAATGCTCTCAAGCTCTCTGCCCAAGAACTAAACTCAAAGTGTCCCCAGGCCTCACGCTCAGAGACAAACGATTAAACTGTCTCCAAGCCTCGACCAAAAGACTGAAAGCGCTCAAGGACTGCCTCTGCAAGTCCCCAAGCAAAAGTGCTCAGGAGTAAAACTACGGTACTCCTAAGCGGAAAAAGCGCTCAAGAGTTCAAACAACTCCCAAGCAGGGTGCGCCCACGAGTCTAACTTAAAACTCGCAAGCGGAAAAGCGCCCAAGAGTCTACCTTAAAACTCTTAAGCACGGTGCGGCCGGCTGCCGCGGGGCTTCAGGAACCTGGCTTTAGATTCCCAAAGCTAAACTGACCAAACGGACTATCGATCCCTTCACGTTTCCTCCGGAGCGGGGATTGAAGCCTAAGTGCTGGCAGGAATGGGGGGTTTGGACGGACTTAGGAGAGACGGGGGAGGGCGGAAGAGAATTTTATATGTGCTGCTTCAGGATGTATATATGCGTATATATCTAGAGCCTACTTCTGGGATCCCACCCACATAGACGCGTTTAGGCGGCCCGGAAGGTGGCCAGGAACTTCACCAGTTCAGAGGTCCTCACCCACAGTACACCGGTTATAACGGCTGGAGGGCCTCGCGGTGCACCACAAAAGGCAAGTAGTCCAAAGCTGGCTGAAGGAGGAAATGGGGGAAAAGCCAACCCACAAGATAGAAATGCTCACTAGAGCCACACACACTCACACTTTTAATTCCCTGAGCTAAATTGCGCTCTTTACACTGAGGTCTGGAAAATTTTCCTCTAAGTCAGTTCGCCGAAGACACGCGTGTCGACTCACGTGTATTCACACGAACTGGGTTATGCCCGCATTCTCCACCAGTAAACTGTTACCAGAACTGCTCTTTATTATAATGGGGAATTAGCTGTAGCAGTCTGTAACTATTAATATTAAGCGAGGATCATAACCTATGTTTACGGAGGTCCCGATCCCAGACACTCTAGTGAAAAAGAGGCAGACAAGGAGTAAGGTACAAACACGTGTATTGAGTGTAGCGTAAGCCTAGCTTGCACAATCATACAAAGAACATACAGGGTCTAAGAAATATAGCGTAGGAAATACAGAGACGTTCGCATTAGCTGGTTCCCAACGATGATAGGGGGGAATACTCACTTATCCTGGAGCGAAGCAGAGACACAGCAGCGAGGGTGGCCCAATGCCAGCACTGGAACCACAGACGGACAGCAAGGAGGTCTGGATAGGGAATGGCCGAGGCACCGAGTGGTCTGAGAGACCAGCTTAAATACCCCAAAACGTACCCTGGGGCTGGTGCTGTACTTGGTGGTTCTCACAGATTAAAACAAAGGGTCTAATGGGTCACTGAATGGCTTGGATGGGCCACTTTGGTAATCAGATTGTGATAAGTGACACCTCAGGAAGAGGGGACAAAAGAGGGAGGGGGAAATCCAAGTGGGCTGAAAGGATGTTCCAGCGGACAGGGCTTGTCCTGATGTCATCAGCTTCTGGAATGCGGAGGTCTCTTTGAGATGCATTCTCTAAGTGCTTGGGATGGTCGGCACTTAGTTCCTTCTCCGGGGCGGCTCCTAAGATATGCAGAGCGGGGCGAGGGGCTCTCGCTGCGGACGTGGTGTGCCCGCTTCGCCGAAATGGCTTCTCAAAGCAGTCTTCTTCCCAGGGTCTTCTGGCTGCCTGAGAACATGGATGCCGGCTGGGCATAGCTAAGGCTGGATAGCAGGCTGCCCGGTAGCGAGGGCAAGCTCGGCGACCGGCCCGCGGGAGGCTCCAGGCGGGAACTGACCAGGGAGCGCCTAGCCAGGCTCGCTGGAGGTTTCCCCGGCAGGCGCCCGGCTGCTAGCAGCGGCTTGGGCCCATAGGAGGCAGGCTTCCATGGAGGCAGCGGGAACAACACTTTAAAACACAGTCCAAGGCAGGGGACAGGCACGGTCCGTGGCAGATGGCAGTGCAGGCACGGGGCACACTTGTAACACAGTCCAAACACGCACTGGGAAGTCCAGATATAGGTCAGGGCAGGGCTGCCCAGAAAAAGAGTCGTTTTGTGCAGTTAACCAAACATGGAGTCAGTAAACTACACAGTCTATTGCAGCAGCAAGATAATTGACACGCAGGCAGGAAACTGACACGTGTACCAGAACACACACGTGCAAAGCAGTCTTTGGTGCAGCAGTGAAGCAGTAAAGCAGGAAACTTTAACACAGTTCATAGCAGGCTTCAAAGCAGGGGAGGGGGCCTACTTGGCAACAGACCCATCCTCCATTACTCTGTCTAATCCCCTTTTAATGCTGTCTGTGCCTGTGGCCACCACTACTTCCTCTGGCGGCAAATTCCACATTTTAATCACTTGTTGTGTACGGAATTATTTCTTTTTGTCCATCCTGATTCCCATCAACTTCATCAGATGCCCCTGAGTTCTAGCATGCTGGGCAAGGGAGGAAAGGTACTCTCTGTCCATTCCTTCTGCCCTGTGTGTAATTGTATACACCTCTATCCTGTCCCCCCCTTGGCCATCCCTTTTCTTGCAGGCCCCTCTGCAGCTAGAGATCTAACCCTCTTTCCGGGTTGGAGTCTTTCTTACCCATCTGGGCAGAGCCAAAGTTAAGATGCTGAAGCAGATGTACTGCAGAGGAAGAAATTAGGACGCCTACAGCCTTCCTGCTTTACTCCCTCCCCAATGCCCTGTTTCCCCCAACAGCACAGAACCGCCAGGCGCTTGCTAAAGAGGAGGTGTGCATTGATCTAATTTGGCAACAATTACATGAAATCTCGCTTCCCGCTGGATTTTGTCCTCCTTGCGCTGAACACCGTACAATTATGCATGATGCTACGGAACCTCAAATGTGCATTAAGTGATACCATCAGAGCTTCATCAGTCGGACGGCTTCCTCTAGAGAAGGGCCCCAGTGAAAAGGGCATATTTACCCTCCAAACTGATGCAGCGTTGCCATCTCCAGGTAGAGAAATTCCTGGAGCTCTGGGGGGCGGAGCATGGGGAGGCTGGGGTTTGTAGAGGGGAGAGACCTGAGCAAGGATGTGATGTCAAAGTCTTCCCTCCAAAGCTGCCCTTTTCTCCAGGGGAACTGATCTTACTAGCTTGGAGATCAGTCAGATGCATTTAACAGATGCATGCAAGCATCTGATGAAGAGACCTGCGGTTCTCAAAAGCTTATGCTACAATAAAGTTGATTGGTCTTGAAGATGCTACTGGACTCAGAAACAGACCTCACAATCACATCCTGCCCTTCTTACATTTCATGGCTTTTTCACCCTGCTGTTTACTTTTTTTTCGTTCTTCATCGTCATGTATATATGTATACCTGTCAACTGAGAATCTGCTTCATGCATCTAATGAAGTGAATCTAGTCCACACATGTGGGTGCTAGAATAAATCTGTTAGTCTTTAAAGGGATCCCTGCTGTAATGGATTACCATGGCTACCTTTTGGAAATTCTTTCTAGAAAGTCCTGGGATCCGTAAGCCGGTGACAGAGAAAATTGTTGCAGGTCTCTAGCTCCTTCCCCTCTCAGAGCCTGCAGAGAAGGATTAAAACAGTTTATACCTGCGCTAGAAAATAAGGATATGGAGACCTAGTATACCAATGAGCAGCCTATTCTAAAACTTCCCCTTGCTGTGATAATGTTTCAGTGTCTCTCTACACAAGATATCTGACGCATAAAGAACATGTGTGGAGAGATGCAATGATAGACAGAAAGGGTAGTTTAAAAAGACAGAGCCGGTGGCAGGGTAAAGGCTTTGCTATAGACTGGAGCTGTGTGAAGGGGCTGTGAAATGCCAGAAGGGAAACTTCAGCCCATTATAACCTCTCCAGGTCCAAGCCCGGCTCTGGAAGGCAGCTCCAGTTCACTTCCATTCCTTGCTGCCCTCTGGTTGCGATCCCACACAGTTTTAGACTGGAGAGGTGAAACTGACAGAGCCTTTGGGGAGGCAAAGATGAAATTAACAAACCCTCGGAGGAGTGATCTCTGCCAGCTCTGTCTTTTTAAACTATGCTTCTCAGCTAACATTGCGTCTCTCTACACTTGAAGAACATGTGCCCCCAGGCATCTCATGCAGAGAGACTCTCATTCACAGGCGGTTCTGGAGTCAAAGGAATATTCAAAAATGGATGATTCTCGCCTAGAGCTTCAAGAGGTACAATCTTAGGCCCAGCCTACATAACTGGGTTGCTGTGAAGATAAAATGGCAGAAGGAGAGTTGCCAAATCAGGGCTGGGAAATTCCTGGGGATTTGGGGGTGGAGCCTGGGAAGGATGGGGTTGATGGGGGTTGAGGGAGGGGCATAACATCAGCGAGGATATGATGAGAGCCAGTTTGGTGTAGTGTTTAAGAGCAGCAGGACTCTAATCTGGAGAGCCAGGTTTGATTCCCCACTCCTCCACTTGAAGCCAGCTGGGTGACCTTGGGTCAGTCACAGCTCTTCTAGAGCTCTCTCAGCCCCAGCCACCTCACAGGGAAATCGTCGTGAAGATAATAACAACACACTTTGTAAACCATTCTGAGTTGGCATCCTGAAGGGCGGTAAATAAATCAAATGTTGTTGTTATTTATACAATAAAATCCACACTCCAAAGCTGCCATTTTTCCCCCTGGGGAACGGATCCCGGTAGTCTGGTGATCAGTTGCAATTCCATGAAATCTCCAGGCCCTAACTGGAAGTTGGCAACTCTAATCAGAGCAGCGATATCATGAGTATGTTGCCCAGGCCTGCTTGGAGGGAAGAGCAGGATTGGAAAACGTACTACAGGCTGGAGGAACAGTCGCTGTTACGAAGTGGCTGAGTCAGCCGCCCCACCACGTGGGTTTCTCCAATGCTCCATCCTTCCCTGAAGAGCCCCGTCTATGCACCCCGTAGGGATGCCCACCTCGGCTTTGGAGCAGGCCAAACCGTGCTTTGCTTTCGTTTTGCATGCCTGCTGGGAAGGGGGAGACAGGCCATACAGTTCCATTCACAGGGCAGCACATTCCATCAGTCTGGTTCTCGTGCCCTGCAGGCATTCTCCAGAGATTTCCACACCATGACAATGTAGCCTTGAAAGCGGGAGAAAACGAAAGCCTCGCTACACAGCCCAGCCACATCCCATCCATTTTTTTACAGCACCATGGAAACACATGAGTGTGTCGCTTGTGCGTGCTTTCCATAAATCATTTCACAACAAGCAAGAGTTCAGTTGCAACCCTGCCTGGCCCTCCATCTCTCTGCAGGCAGGTCTGGCTGAAGTCCCACTCCGTTCATTTCCACTGAAGTCCCACTCCGTTCACTGAAGTCCCACTCCATTCATTTCCACTGAAGTCCCACTCCGTTCATTTCCACTGAAGTCCCACTCCGTTCACTGAAGTCCCACTCCATTCATTTCCACTGAAGTCCCACTCCGTTCATTTCCACTGAAGTCCCACTCCGTTCATCCACTGTCTCCTACGGGAAACTAGAAAGAGAAAGCACTGCTAGTAGGGATTAAAATAGCAAAGAGCAGCACCTTTAAGACAAACCGACTTTATTGTAGCATAAGCTTTTGAGAACCACAGCTCTCTTCGTCAGATGCATGGAGGGTATGAATTCCTACTACGTCCTCTGGATCTAATAGGGATTGGGTCTCACGGCAAACATAACATCACAACTGCCTGTGTGGAAGCTATCGAGGACAGCTATTGTGTTTCCAACAGCTGAACTCCTCTCTCAGGATTGTAATTATCTATCCTAGCATCTGGTATTTAGTGGTATACTGCCTCTCACACTGGAGGTTCCATTTCACTGTCTTGAATCTCATAAGAGCTTATCATCCATCCAGTACCTCCAGTACATCTCCTTGTGGCAGAGAATTCCACAGGTTAATTATGCATTCTTTGAAGAAGGCCATCTCCTCATGTCCTTATAGGGACGTCCCACTCATGGAACACTGGTGGATTTCCCCTAGTTTTCCAGACATCTCCATTTGCAAAATGGTTGCAGGTTGTTTGGTTTCTGGTTTTTCGGTGCCGAAAAAACAGAAACCGAACAGCCTGCAACCGTTTTGTAAACAGAGACGTCTGGAATCCTGGGGAAAAGCTGCCAGTGTTCCATTAGTGGGACACCCCTATAAGGACATGAGGAAATGGCCAAAGGAATAAACTAGACATGGTTTAGGAGGGCTAGTTTTACTGAATGGAGGGGGGAGTCAGGCAGAAGCGAACTCAAGGATATGAAAGATTACTTGGATCCTCCATGTACCGAAGCAATGTATCTCTGAATATCAAATGCAAAGAAAAACTCAAGAGCCTTCATTCCTTACTTCCAAGTGCTCAGGGACGTGTGACTGCCTACTTAGGCTTGCCAGCCTCCAGGTGGTGAAGCTTTGTTTTATCTTTCCTCTCCTCCACCACTTCTCAGAGAAAGAAGATACAGCGCTATTTTCGCTTCATAAGAAAGAGACGAGACTTTTGGACTTTGATGTTCATCCAGGATTTGCTCTTTTCTATTATGTTTATGAATGTACAGCCCCTGTGTTTGGGCATTTGAAATATTCTTGAATCTGTGTATGAGTGGGGTATGGATTGATATGATAATTTGAAGCACGTGAGCACTTTGAATTATATTTATAGGGTATTTGTGTAAATTGTGGATTGATTTCTCCTGTGAGTGTTTACTCTGTCTAAGTAGCAGCCTCCAGGTGGTGGCTGGAGATCTCCTGGAATTACAACTGATCTCCAGGCCACAGAGATCAGTCCACTTGGAGAAAATGGCTGCTTTGGAGGGTGAACTCTATGGAATTATAACATGCTGAGGTCCTTTCCCTCCCTGAACTCTGCATTCTCCCGGGTTCACCCCCAAAATCTCCAGGAATTTCCCAACTTGGAGCTGTCAACCCTACGCCTACTGTTGGAAACAGAATGTTGGACAGGGTAGATGTGGGTCTCATCCTACCAAGCAGTTTTGGAGACTAAAAGGGAAATCTGGGCCGTTTCCACACATCTTACCTGCCTGCAGAACATAGTGTGAAAGACCAGGAAGACACCGTCTTCTCACGCGAAATTGCACCAGGAAGACGCTGTTATCCAGGAGTTTTGCGTGATTTCGTGCAAAACTTCTGGATAAAAGCATCTTCCTGGCACGATTTCGCTTGAGAAGACGGTGTCTTCCGGGTCTTTCGTGCGATGTGCCGCAGGCAGGTAAGACAAGTGGAAACGGCCCTGGTGGCACGATCGCGCCAAAGGCGAGCACTTCTGCGCACCTCTGAATTTTGATAGGCGTATTAAACTTGTGCTTAACTCAGCCTGCTGAAATCGATGGCCCTGAAGCTGTGCAAAATGTGTCTGGATCACACCAGCTTTCCAGCGGGAAAAGCCCTGCTTTTGCTTCCCAGTGGCCAACAGGGCAGCCGGGATGTGATCCAGTATATTTGGCAAGCTGAGAACATGAGTCTCTGCCAAGTTGCGCCAAGCACTTAAGCTCAGGGGTTATTAAACATTAACGGCTCCTGCTGCAGAAAGAAAAGCAGAAATGGGGAGGTGGGGGAGAAAATTAAAAGGGGAGCTCTTTTTAAGCAACAAATTAAAATGATCTTTCAGCTTTACTGATAGAAATGAAAAGAGGGTTGAATTGATCTGCATTGCTGGATCCCCTTAAACACGCTGAAATGGAAGTTACTGCGTTGCTCTGGCGCCATGCCCGGGTTAAGGATGAAGGTTAAACATCCATAGCTGTTCATTCCCTCTGCTGGAGGTGTGTGCAGAGGAACGGGTGCCAGACCCGGCACAGAGCAGCAATCTGCCTCTCCCCAAGGCCTTGTGAGCGACCTGGCCCTTTTTCCAACCTTTGATTGGCAGGAAGAAGAAGTAGGAAGAGAAAGGCTGAGTCATTCTCGTCCAAGTCCTTTGAAATCAATGGAACCAGAGTGGAATAACTTTGCATAGCTTTGCACTGTATGTGGCATTCCGTTGGCTTCCGGTCTGCTCCCAGATCCAGTACAGACTCCGTATCGCTATCTTCAAAGACCTCTCTGCTCTCATCTGTGTATCATTTTAACTTGCCCTTCCTCCAAGGAGTTTGAGGCAGCATACATGGTCCCTACCCTCTATTTTATTCGCGCCTCAACCCTGCAAGGTAGTCTGAGAGTTATTGACCCCAAATCAGCCAGCAAGCTTCCTGGTAGAGTTGGGATTTGCACCCTGGGCTCTTGAGTTCTAGTCCATCTCTCTAACCACTGTCTTCCTATCATCCATTCTAAGGAACACAAAAGGGTTTAATCAGGGCTTTTTTTCTGGGGAAAGAGGTGGTGGAACTCAGTGGGTTGTCCTCGGAGAAAATGGTCACATGGCTGGTGGCCCCGCCCCCTGATCTCCAGACAGAGGGGAGTTGAGATCGTCCTCCGTGCCACTGAGCGGCGTGGAGGGCAATCTAAACTCCCCTCTGTCTGGAGATTAGGGGGCGGAGCCACCAGCCATGTGACCATTTTCAAGAGGTTCCGGAACTCCGTTCCACCGCGTTCCTGCTGAAAAAAAGCCCTGGGTTTAATGAACTTTGGATTGGGCAAAAACACTACCAAGGACATGGAAGAGATAGACGGTACAAGCTGGCCAAATCAAGAGACAGCTCCCACGGCAAGTCCAGGAATGCAGTCTTTCCTGACACAGGAAAGAGATAAAGGATGATTTTGTTTACTCACTGAGAAGCAAATCAAAATTTCAGTTTGAATATAGTAGCTCCTTTTTGCTTGGTATGTAGGGTGCCAGCTGATGGACTTACCAGGGTGCCAGCTGATGGACTTACCTTTTTGAAGTTATGCTGACACCATGATGTCACTTCCAGTGCGACCCAGAAGTGACATCATTGTGCTGGGGTGACATTCTAGCATTTGTTCAAAACTCTATAGTTTTCCTAGAGTTTTGGGTGAACACTACAGCATTGCCTGATGCGATGATGTCACTTCTGAGTCATCTCAGAAGTGACATCATGGCGTTGATGCAATGAGAATTGCTCCCCCTTTCCCCATCATTTTCCCCACGTTGCCCAATTGAGCAGTGGCAGGTAGAGAGGGTGAAGGGTGGGACGTCTCCCTAGTGGTATGATCTTCTTTGCCAAATTGGGTTGCCCACCTCCAAGTGGAGCCTGGAGACCTTCTGGAATTACAACTGATCTCCAGACTACAGAGATCAGCTCCCCTGGAGAAAACAGCTGCTTTGCAGGGTGGACTCTATGGCATTATAACCTGCTGATGGCCCTCCCAAACCAGGCTCCACCTCCAAATCTACAGGAATTTTCCAACCTGGATTTGGCATCCCTACAAATCAAAGGCCTGCAGACCACTTTCTGGGCTGACCTCATCGATCTTCCCAATTTAAACCCCATGAACCTGTAAAAGAAGTTAATGGGGACCCTTAGAGACGTTCTTTATAATAGGCTGGCATTGGAAATGGACGCCCCCTGCAGGAAAGAAAGGTGTATTACCTTGCCAACAAAACCTCCTTGGACAATCTTAAAGCCCCCGCCTGGCCAAGAGACAGGCAAAGCCCAGGGTGACCAACAGACTGGTATTTATACATGCAGGATATTCTTCAGATTATCAAAAGGAATATGCTGGAGTTGGGCATAATTCAAAAGAAGAAAGCCCCTGCTTTCTTCCCAAAAGGCCAATGACGACTAGCTCATTTGGCTGATGCACTGGGCTCTTATCAGCCGAGAGATGTATCTTGTTTATTCTGGCGCAAGAATCAAAATGGGCTTGAAAAATTTAACAGCGCTGGTGGAAGGCTGGGGGGCGGGGGGTAGGGGGGCAGACACTGGAGAGACAAAGCAAGAGGAGGAGAATGCCTCTTCCTCTGCGTGTTAAAAAGTGCAGCCCTGGTAAGAACTTATCTATTATTTACCCAAGACAAGGTTGAAGGCGTTTCTGAACAGCAAACAAACAAAAAAAGCAAATCCACCCGCCGACTGCGGAGGCTCCTTGCATCAGGAAATTTGGCGTGCCAGCGTGAGCACGTTGCCCACCTGTTCGGAAGGTTTCTGTTCTTGCCCAAGGCGGAAATCAGGAAAGCTGTCAGAGTTCCATCCTCTTCAACCTGTTTTCTGCAGAAGCCTGCCAAGGACTGGCCATGGCTGAATCAAGACTCGGAGGACGGCGTCTTTGCCAGCTCTGGGTCTCTCTACACGGGACATCTGACACGTGAAGAACACAAGTCGGGAGATGCAATGTTAGCGGGGAAGGGTAGTTTAAAAAGACAGAGCCGGTGGCAGGGCAAAGGCTTTGCTATACACTAGAGCTGTGTGAAGGCGCTGTGAAGGGAAACTTCAGCCCATTATAACCTCTCTGGGTCCAAGTGGTTCTTAACCACTACACCAAACTGGCTCTGCAACAAGCTAGAGGCTGGCAACTCTACTCGAAACATCCTGGGTAGTCTTGATCTACCACTCATTCTCTCTTGTGTTAACTTATGATGTAGGGTTGCTGTTGCAAGGAAAAAATGAGGGAGGGGAGAAACCCCTTTTACCTTGCCCCGAATTCCTTGGAGGATGGGTGATATCAGTGCTTTGGAGTCCATGCTCTCACAATCTACTCACACTTCATAGAATGGGCAGATTTCAGTTTCCTCATCTTTAGAGACTTGGGAGGTGCATTGGAGCAGTGGTTGGGGTCCCTTCCCCTTTTCTCTTCCTCCAAAGGAACAGAACAGCTAAAAAGAAATCTCACAATGTAGCTCTTCAGGCATCTCTGAGCCATAATGAGAAACAAGCTCTAATGAGAGTACAGCACCCTGCCTGGCTCTCAGACAGGTTCGGAACAGCACACTCTGTCTTCAGCAAGGTACAGTGGGAGCAGACTCATGCTCTGATGCGCAGGCAGAGGAATGAGAACGCGCACACATTTCCTGAATGGAGAACCAGGGAGCTGCTGACTCGGAGCGCTGACATAACCCAGGCAGTAATCGAATTGTACTCTATTGTTATTAACTCAGTGATACAGCCGGCCTCCCGGTGAGACCATGTGGAGGGGAGGGGGGAACGAAGGAGGAACTTGAATATATTAAACAGATTACAACAAGCACAACAACAACAAAACAACACCAGGCTCCACCAGCAACCAAATGAGATGATAATTGTATCCTGAAAGGAGCAGCAACCACTTGAGATGTTGCTCCAGACTTAGACGGTGCGGGAATGAATCAGTGCTCTAGAAGCTGATGAAAGGAAGCCAAATCTCATAAGAGGCGGTTACACTAGCACGACACTCTCCTCTATAGAAAGTTAGGATCGCTGGGAGCCCATTCCACAGCCCAGCTAAAATGTGGAAGCAAAGGATCTCTTTGCAAACTGCTGTTTTGTTAAAATGGTGTGTGTGTGTTATACTTTCACCCTGTCCAGACAACGCTTCAATACAGAATCAGCCTGTGAAGGGGATGAACTGAATTACCCCCCCCCAACACTCCAAATTCGATTGGGCAATTTGCATAAAGCACCAGTTGCGTTCAGTTTTCTGCCATTTACCTGGTTGGTGAATCCTCATCTCCCTGACCCCAAATTGTTTCTACAAGGAGTGATTATTTATTATTTATTACTTTCGACTTTTATTCCGCCCTCCCCAGACAAGCAGGCCCAGGGCGGATTAGATGAGGTAAAAACATTTATAATAAAACTTACATCTTAAAACAGTTTAAAATCAAAGGACAGCACAGCAGTACAATATGAAGCTAAAATATACAAGATAGCAGCAGTCAGCTAATCGGAGGCAATCGATCTGCCAGTTTAAAACTGGATGGTGGACGCCTCTAATAGGGAGGGATCCGATCTTCCCTTCTCCTCCTCTATCCAGGCTGGTGGAGGCCTAGCCTAGCCTCAACCATATGCCTGGCAGAATATCTCTGTCTTACAGGCCTCGTAGAAAGATAATAAATCCTGCCAGGCCCTGGTCTTATTAGACAGAGAGTTCCACCAGGTTGGAGCCAGGACCAAAAAGGCCCCAGCTCTGGTCGAGGCCACGTGGGCCTCCCTGGGGCCAGGGTCTACCAATAGTTGTTTATCTCCTGATTGGAGCATCCTCTGGGGCACATATGGCGGTCCTGCAGATATGCTGGTCCCAGTCCGCATAGGGCTTTATAGGTTAGTACCAAAACCTTGAATCAGATTTGGTACTCCGCTTTGAACGAGGATGCAGTAAATCTTGATATCTGCCTTGGCTCGTATTCAAACTTTCACCTCTCACTTCCTTTCCTTAAGAGTCACCCCAAGTATTTAAATTATAAGGGAGGCAGAGACCTATTTTCTTTCTCTGTCAAACTTTTTATACATGTATGATGTCATGCCAATAAATATGCTTTCCAGGCTAATATGAGACATTGTAAAAAGTTGATATCTACATCTACAACAACCTCAACATCTACATTTATTATATCTATATCTGATTTATATATATAATATTTCCAAAATATAAGCTTTCTAGAGTCAAATCTTCCTTCGTCATATATCTGATGAAGGGAGCTTTAAACTACTACAACAACATTCGATTTATATACCATCATTCAGGATAACTTAATACCCACTCAGAGTGGTTTACAAAGTGTGTTATTATTATCCTCACAACAATGATCCTGTGAGGTGGGTGGGGCTGAGAGAGCGCTGAAAGAGCTGTGACTGACCCAAGTTCTCCCAGCTGGCTTCAAGCGGAGGAGTGGGGAATCAAACCCAGTTCTCCAGATTAGAGTCCTGCTACTCTTAACCACTACACCAAACTGGCTCTCAAAGTGTGTTATTATTATCCTCACAACAATCACCCTATGAGGTGGGTGGGGCTGAGAGAGCTTTTAGAAGCTGTGACTGACCCAAAGTCACCCAGCTGGCTTCAAGCGGAGGAACGGGGAATCAAACCCGGCTCTTCGGGTTAGCATCCTGCCGCTCTTAACCACCACACCAAACTGGCTCCTTTGACGCTCGAAAGCTTCTCCCTTGGAAACCTTGATGGTCTTGATGGTACTACTGGACTTGAATCTGACCGGGACCACAAGTGACGCCTGACACAGGTTGGACACTTGCCAGCTTCCCTCAAGTTTTGATGGGAAATGTAGGCAGCTTGGCGGAATGTTGGACAAGTGACAGTTGAAAAGTCCATTGGACAGCAGTCGGAGAGCCAAGCTGCAAGACCAGGATGCCTACATTTCCCATCAAAACTTGAGGGAAGCTGACTAGTGTCCAACCTGTGTCAGGCGTCACTTGTGGTCCCGCTCTTAATGTCCGACTGCAGACCAACATGGCCACCCACCTGAAACTGAGTCAAAACTGTTTTCTCACATGTTCGAGTAGATTGTTATTTGTTACTCAATTATTATCTCAGGGGAAGGCCTGAAGGAAAGAATATTGTCATCCAGTTATTGATGGTTATTTATGATCACTGCCTCCTTTCACTTGCCTGCTCTGCTAAAAATGGGTCCCCACTTCGCTGCCCCCCTCTCCTTTCTTGATAAGGAAATCTTGCCACTTTATGGAAACACAGAACCCCCCCCCCCGACTTTTCTCTAATTACCATGGTAACCACAGGCCTTCAGCATTATCAGATGTGACAGCCGTAGGGAGAGACCCAGCTGCCGAAGTGCAGCGGGCTCTACCTAACAGGCCATGAGATGAGAAGGAAAACCACAGTGGGACAAACATGGATTTTCTCCCATCAGCGCAGCTGCTGCTTCTTTCTCTCTCCTACAAATGGCTGAGCAATGTTCAGACAACCTCTGTTTTTATTCTGCTCAAACGCACAATACTTTTAATATTGTTTTGCTCCCCTTCCCTTTTCCCTTCTGAACCACTCGGCAAAACCAACAGCAACAACAATATCTTTTTTTCCTGGCATAGTTCAAAAAACCCCATCCTGCAAGCAGCGTCTCTCACTGCAAATTCCAGTGGGGGGAAGCTGCATTGTGGCAAAGACAAACCTACTATGGTACCTTTGACCAGGGGTCATTTCCTAGAAAGAGAGCTGGAGGAACTCATTAGCATAACTCATTAGCATATGCCACGCCCCTTGACATCACGGGAAATGTGTCATTGGCATAACTGATTTGCATATGCCCCTGACATCACCTGTCCTGGCTGCTTTGGACCCAATCCTGGCCATTCAGGGCTGAAATTGGGCCCAAAATGGCAAAAAGGGGTTTAAAATGGCCGAAAACGGGCCCCAAACGGTCAGGATCGGGCCGCTGCTGAACAGGAGAGTGATCCACCACCCGTTAGAGGCCTGATCCAGGCCATTTCGGCCCCAATCCAGGACGAAACGGGCCCAAAATGTCCGAAAGTGGGCAGGGCCTCCTGACATGTGACCTCTTTGGGGAACTGCGTTCCTGTGCGTTCCCCCTCGAGATGAGCCCTGCCTTTGACACATACTACCTTTATTGCGACAGGTGCTTGCATGGACCGGAACCTATTTTGTTAGATGCATGAAGCGGGAGCCAAAGGGCCGATGCACAAGTCCTTGGGTGTCCCATGTGACTGCCATAGATGCCGTTGATAATTCTATGCGCTGAACAAGGGCCCAGTTTGGATAAAGTCCATGGTGCACAAGGAACAGGGCTTAAGCCTTCTCCTGGCACTGTTTTCTCAACCTGAAATGCCGCCCCCCTTCTTTGTCCCTTTATTGAAGCTTTCACATACCCTCCAACTCACATGGTTCTCCCTCCTCCATTCTATCATTCCAACAACCCTGTGATGTAGGTTAGGTTGTAAGAAAGGGAATGGCCTTCGGTCCCCCAGAAAGCTTCATGATAGACAAGAGATTCGAACTCATGTCCTCCCAAGTCCAACTGTGGCATTCTAACCATTATATCACACCATCGTTAAGTTATGCCGTTAAGGCATAATCCAGCCAAAGGGAAACACTTTTAAGTCACATTGACTTCAATGAAGGAATTAAGTAATTACTTTAACTGTCGGCCATTGGAATCAGCGGGTCTTAAAAGGGTGTCCCGTGGGCTTGTTTACATCTTTGGGAAATATACTTAGTTTGTGAAAAGTAACTGGCCAAAGTTTATGCTACAATAAAGTTGGTTAGTCTTAAAGGTGCTACTGGACTCTTTGCTGTTTTGCTACTGCAGACTAACACGGCTAACTCCTCTGGACCTAAGAACTAGGTTACATTCAGAAAGGGTGGCTTGCTCAGAGCAGCCCAGGTGACTTTACAAAGGAACAAACATCTGTCCAATTCTAGCACCCAGTCTGCTTCACTACGTCAGCTCTGGTCAGCTGTAGTTTTTGTACACCACCAGGGAAATGCAAAATTCCTGATTTTTAGTATATTGCTTCCCAAAGGGGCTCCAAATTCTCTGATTCCCGTTGCGATCTCCCCGACACAGAACCTGAGGTTGCCTTCACTAGGCATTTGAGCAGCTGTATAATCTACAAAATCCTGACAGTAATTGGGGAAGGCAATTTGCAACGCCAGACATGGGGTGAAGTGGGGGCAAGGAACAGAGATGGCCCCCGAGGCAGGAGCTTGGAAGGTCATGTTCGATCAGCCATGGGAAGAAAAAGGGGGAAAAAACCTTTCAGAGACAGTTTAGGAAGAGGAGTTGAGCTATCAGTGGGGTGCAGGGGGAGAGAAGGGGGTATCATTAGAGCTGGACCCCTCTCTTCCGATGGAAGGATGAGCCGGGGCCAGGGAGTTGCTAAACAGTTTCTTAGTGGCTTACTCATTCCGTTCCCCCTTTCTGTTTTAAGAGTTTATGTGCATAGTGGCTGAGAGATAAGAAGATGGGAAGTATCCTATTCCAATATTTCTTCAGTTAGTATAGTAGTTGGACTTGAATATGGGTTCAAATCCTCACTCTAAAATTTCATTGTGGCGCCACGTATTTTTTGTGGTCACAACCATTAGAAGATATGGTCATACAAAACCCTGAAGGCTAAAATATCAGTCTGGCTCCTCGATTTCTGACCTGGCTTCTAGAGCCAAAGAAAATTTGTCAAGGCCTGCTGTACTATAATATTTGAAGACATAAAAAGTAACCTGAGGAACAGGTTCAAACTGCTCTAGGACCACCAAACAGCCCCTTGGAGAAACCAGGGCCCTGTGTGAGCAGTTTGAGAAAACGTGAACTTTGCGAGCAGGTGTTCAGTCACCTCCATCCAGAACTTCAAAGCCCCATGGATGTGAATGCACATTTTGTTATCCGTAATAGCTTTAGAGGTTGGTAAAGTTGAATATTTGCCAGAACTCCAAAACTAGCAAAGGACTTCTAGCCTCTAAACTATTGACCCGAGCACCCAAGAAGCTCAGATGCTAAATTCTTGGTTGAAACACTCTGTTTCTTCCAAGTTGGGGGACCGCTGAAGTCTCTTGCCGGATCCCCCAAACCCTGGCACTGGCGATAGTTTATCTCCACCGACACTCTCTCTTGATTTTAGCTGATTTCTTTAATCGGTGAATTTCAGCTTAAATGGACATCAGTGGAGCAGATGGAGATTGAGCTGACACAGAGTTCATCAGTCTTTGCGAGTGAATTAGGGAGTCTTCCTTCCTCTGTGGTGTTGCTTTTTCAATGCAACGTACAAAACTGGAATGTGGAGAGCTAGAGAAGCTGGATTTACTTCTCGCTGTGGTTAAATTGCTACACGCGTTGAAACTCAATTTCTCTCCCTCTGGGGCTAAAGAGATCTTTAATCGATTAGGACTTCTCCCCCAGTCCCCCTCTGATCAAACTTTTAAAGGGTATTATTGAGATAAAAATGCCTGATTAAACTTTTAAAGGAGTTAAGGTTTAACTTGAGTGCCTCGTGATTAATTGCCCTTAAAGATGTTTGTATAACCTCTGGTAGAGGAAGAAGGAGTGCTGGAAGGCCTCTGGCTTTGCTCCAGCGAAGAGTAAATGGATACCTTCCCACATTATTTCTGGGCCCTTCACAACCAATCAGTTATCTTAAGATGCCAACCTCGGAACTCACTTCAGCTTCTAATTTCTATACCCACCAAAGGGGCGAGTCTGGAGGGGTGGAATAGACATTTTTGAAATAAATAAATAAAGGATTGAGGAAGGCGTTACGTCCATGCATGCTTTGCTTCCCATCTGTTCAGCTTGTCCATTTGCAAACAAACTATTCCATCCATATCAAAGGCATCACTGTAAATCTCCGGCGCTCTTTCCACATAAGGAAACCAGACCTCGCAAAAGCACCCCAAAGAACCATCCACCTCCAAAAGGGCTGCCCAATCTCTAAAATCATCTTCTGACCCTGAGGACTTCCTCTGGATACCAACACCCTGCATTTTGATTCTCTAGCTCTGTTCACAAGTTACAGAGAATGCACATACAATCCATGTTCGGTGTGCACTTGATGGTTCTTTGTACTCGCATTGAGTCATTCTCACATTGCTGTCAAGGCATGTACAGCAGAAATGTTTGCTCCAAACACCATATTTATGCAGGGACTGGTCCCCGGTTTCATTTGCAAAGTGAAGGGAGGCCTGCCTGGCCTGGACCAGAGCCAGGGCCTTTTTGGTCCTGGCCCCAGCCTGGTGAAACTCTGTCCATTGAAACCAGAGCCTGGCAGGATTTGTTGTCCTTACTCTGGGTCTGTAAGACAGACATGTTCCACCAGGCATATGGCTGAGGCTGGGCTAGCCCTCCGCTGGCCATGTAGGGGAAGGGAGCGGATGAATGATTTTTAAGCGCTCTCCATTATATGTCTTACCACCACCCTGTTTTAACAGTTGAATTGCACCCAGAAATTACACCAGCATTGCCTACAGGTTTTTATCCAAGTGAAACTAAGAGCCAAGCTACAAGTGACAACCAGGTTGGACACTTGTCAGCTTCCCTCAAGTTTTGATGGGAAATGAAGGCGTCCTGATTTTACAGCTTGGCTCTCCATTACAGCTGCAAGATCAGGATGCCTACATTTCCCATCAAAACTTGAGGGAAGCTGACAAGTGTCCAACCTGGGTAAAGCGTCACTTGTAGCTTGGCTCTAAGCAAATAGCTATATCGTGGTTGCTGTCATTTTGATATTTATTCTGTTACATTAATTAACTACGATTTTTAAATGTTTCATGAATTTTATGGATTTTATGGATTATTGCATTTATTGCTCTGACTGTGTTTTAAATGATGTAATCCGCCCTGAGCCTGAGCCTGCTTGCGGGAAGGGCTGAATAGAAAGCTAATGAAACAAACAAACAAACAACAATAATAATAATGCACTTTCTCACCTCTGTTTTACAAACAGGTGCACACAAGTTGTACCGTGTTCACGTTAACATGTGAACTGGGCTATTAAGAGAGTGGTGACTGAAGTTCAGGATCTTTTTTGAGGACTGATCTTGCAGCTATAGCATAGTGTTGAAGTGGCTGGGTTGTGAATCAGCACTCTGCTGGTTCGAATCCTTCTTCTGCCATGAATTCAGCAGGTGGCCTGGGCTAAGCCACTCAGTCCCAGCTCCTCAGCTGTCTTGTGGGGATAATAATAGCACTGACTTTGTTCACCGCTCTGAATGGGGCACTAATCTGTCTAGAAGAGTAGTATATAAGTGCAGTTTGTGCAGTCATTTCCCTAGAGACATTTATCTGGTGGCAACTGTTTTCTTGTAGGTGCTAATGTTAGAATATTTATTCTCCATCGCTTTTACTCATCAATTTCATTTCAGTGCTTCTGTCCTGTTTTGAGTTGTGCTGTTGTGTGTGTATTTCATTAAGGATTTTTAATGTTGATATAATGATATAAACTTTTGCAAATAAAATTAAAGACTCTCCCAAGGCCTTCTTAGGAAATGAGGAGCATAAAATATTGTTCGATGTGTCTGCCAGTTACCAATGCTCTGCCGCATTCTACTTAGACCAAGGAACAGGGTCGAGAATCTCCAGTTTTGCAGACAGACCACCGAGTTTTATTCAAAAGATAAATAAAAAAATTAGGATAAATGCTGCACCACTGGGAGAGAGGTCATCGAATCTTAGAGTCATAGAGGTGGAAGGGGTCCCGAAGGGTCATCTAGTCCAACTTCATGAACAATGCAGGAAATTCACAGCTCCCCCACCACCTCCCCTAGTGCCCCCTGTTCTGTGCCCAGAAGAAGGCAAAAAAAAAAAACCCTGGTCAATCTGGCCTGGAGGAAAATTCCTTCCTGACCCCAAAGGGAAGGATAATGTGAGTGCCACTGGATTTTATAAATTGAATCTGGTTTTATTATGCTATTTGTTTTATATTGGGATGCAATCCATTCTGGGTCTGCGCTTCAGGGAGAGCGGAATATAAATATCATAGTAAATAAATAAATACATAAAGTGGCAATTGGCTTTACCCATGATACATAAGTTAGGGCTGAGCATTGGCACATTCTTTCCCGTCCTCCATGGTGCTTCCGCTGAACTTTAGAGGAACTTCCAGGGAATTCTGAGGGTGAGTCAGCCAAGAATCAGTGCACTTACACTCAGGATGCAGTAAATTGAGAGATGTGGCTGGCAACAGCCAAGAGGACTGAGAAAGCTGCTGAGGTCAGTGCAGCAGTTGACAGAACGAAGGCTCAGCACCTTTCTTGGAGACCGCAGGCTCACGCTGCAAAGAGCCAGCTAACAGCGGACAAGGTCAGAAGGCGCCAAAGAGTTGCTCGGAGCTCAGAGCCATCTTGTGACATGCACACACACAATCCTGTCCCATAGTTATATAATCTTAGGAGTCGTGGAAGGAAGAATTCAGTTGCATTCCAGAAATGGTAATGATTGTATCAAGGTCAGCTGCTCGTAGTGTAAGCCAAGCCCCTCTTGGGCTCCAGTGCACCGGACCTTTTTGATACTTCCTAAATAAGAGCAAGATTCAAGTCCAGGGGCGCCTAAAGGCCCAATAAGATTTCCAGGGTATAATCTTTCGAGAGTCACAGCTCCCTTTGTCAAATATACAACAAAGGAAGCTTAACTCTTGAAAGCTTATATTCTGGAACTCTTGCTAGTTCTTAAGTTTACTGGACTTGACTCTTGCACTTCTATTGCAGACCAACATGGCTACCCACCTGTAATGATGTGAAAATAAGACAGTTGGGGAGCAGTGCTTTTTAGTTTGAAATTAGGGCCGTTTTCACACGGCCAGGCACCCGGAAGTTCGGGCGAAACTCACACCATAAAAGCGTCTTCCTAGCGCAATTTCTCAGCACGATCCCATTTAATGGTCCTTTATCTGACGTCATTGGGCCATTAAAGGGAATCGAGCCGGGAGATTGTGGAAGACGCTTCATGCTGTGAGTTTGTGCGATCTTCCGGGGTGCGTGTGAAAACGGCCTAGGTTCTGGGAGGTTCGGGTTCAGAGTGCTGTTCTGCCAAGATCTTGGGCCAGACTCTCTCTCTCTCTGTCTCTCTCTGTCTCAGTCTCTGTCTCTGTCTCTCTCTCTCAATGTAACCTATCTCACAGATTATGAGGGCGTAAGCTTTTGCGAGTCAGAGCTTCCTTCTTCAGACACCTGAAAAAGGGAGCTGTGACTCTCAAAAGCTTACACCTTGAAAAGCCTATCAGTCTCTAAGGTGCCATTGGACTCAAATCCTGCTGTTCTACTGCAGACCGACATGGTTACCCACCTAAAACTACCTCACAGAGAAGAGAAGCCCCTCGTGGGGGCTTATTTGATTATGTCATTCCTGAACATAAGAAACATAAGAGATCAGGCCAATGGCCCATCCAGTCCATCACTCGGTGTCGCACAGTGGCCAAAAAACTAGGTGTCCTCAGGAGGTCTGCCAGTGGGGAAGGGACACTAGAAGCCCTCCCACTGATTGTCCTCCCCCAACACCAAGCATACAGAGCATCACTGCCCTAGACAGAGAGTTCCAGCTATACCTTGTGGCTAATAGCCATGGATGGACCTCTGCTCCGTATGTTTAATAAGAACATAAGCGACAAGGAAGAGCTCTGGGGCCCATTTCTGTGCTTTCCCCCCCTCCCGGCCAGGTGAATGGTGTGTTTGTGGGGGGGGGCAGTGATAACCCTAGAACAAATGTGAGGTTAAAATGGGGCAAGGAGACACCATATATGCTATTCCTGAATTCTTTTTTCTGCCCAATAGGGGGTTTGCATTGGCCGTAGCAGGCTGTTCCTTTGAATTCATTGGCGTTTGGAGAGTTTGCCATGAGATTCCTCGGTGCCCCTTCCTTCATTTTGCCTTTATTAGCATGGCCAGGGGCGGCTGAGCCTTTAAGGGGCAGAAGTTGTCACGCTTGCTTCGCACAGGCTATGCCGGTTCGTCTCAGTAACGCAGCGGGGTTTCTCTCTCTCTCCGCAAGCCGTCTCCAGATGGGAAGTTGGTGCGGATAGCAGGTGCTTGCTGAGAAGGCCGCAGGATGTTCTAAATCGCCACCAGAGCCTGATAGGAAAGACGCTCTATTTTTAATGTCTCTTTACTGGACTGACAGCACGGCTGCCTGGGCAGGAAACCCCCTCTTCCGTGAGAGCTCTTCACACTTACCTCGTGCAAAGGGCTTTTCGAGCATGAGAGACTGCCGGATGCGTCTGCCATCACCTATCGACAGGCAGAGGGAAGGAAGGAGACTCTTCACTACAAACAGGTGGCCGCACTGGTCCGAAGCAAAACTCGACAACAAAAGCCAGTGATAGCTTTTATTCCGACCAGTCAAAATGACACCAAACAGTGTGCACGCTTTTCAGTTAATCGGAACTTTTCATCAGGTTGAATATTTTTGAAGGTGCAAATATGCTGAAGAACTAGAGTAGAAAATTCATGCCTTCCTCCATCTTGACTCAGAGTCTCTCTGCACAAGACATCTTACACAGATCTTACACTTGTTCTCCCCTTGTGGATACACATGCACTGCTTGGGAGACAGAGTGCACTTGAATATAAGACCACACAGAAAGTAAGTCACTTGAGCGTGCTTGTGTGAGAGTCTCTCTACATGACACGCCTTGGCGCATGTTTCTAAAGTGTAGGGAGCTGCAATTTTAGCCAGGAAGTGTAGTTTAAAAAGACAGAGCCGGTGGAGATTGCTCCTGAGAGGGTTAGTCAATTCCATCTTTGCCTCCCCCAAGACTCTGTCAATTTCACCTCTCCAGGCTAAAACTGTGTGGGATGGCAACCAGAGGGCAGCAAGGAATGGAAATGGGCTAGAACTGCCTTCCAGAGCCAGGCTTGGACCTGGAGAGGATATAATGGGCTGGAATTTCCCTTCCAGGATTTCACAGCCCCTTCACACAGTTCCAGTGAATAGCAAAGCTTTCCGCGGCTCTGCCTTTTTAAACTACCCTTCCTGGCTAACATTGCATCTCCTGACACGTGTTCTCCACATGTCAGATGTCTTGTGTAGAGAGACTCTCAGACACATCGCTTATCAAATGCTTCCAATGCTCAGGAGGTTTGGACAAGATGTATTAGCATCTTTACTCAAGAGTGACAGAAAAAGCATAACTTACAGTTGCCCTGATTGCAAATACTTGGTTCATCTGCCATCCTTGTGTTATCATTATCCCCACAACAAAACACCCTGTGAGGTGGGTGGGGCTGAGAGAGCTCTGAGAGAGCTGTGACTGACCCAAGGTCACTCAGCTGGCTTCGAGTGGAGGAGTGGGGAATCCAACCTGGCTCTCCAGATTGCAGTCCTCTCGCTCTTAACCACTACACCAAACTGGCTCTCAGTAAAAAGTAAGGAGGGAAGCTGTTGCAGGAGTTTATTTTAAGACCTCTTGCTTGCATCTTACGGAGACGGCCATACAAATCTAGAAAGATGAAACGGTACTGGGTGATGCTGCTCTCAGGATGCATGTTCTTGGGGAAAGGAAGGGACAATAGAAAAGAGTCCAGTGGCACCTTTAAGACTAACCAACTTTACTGTGGCACAAGCTTTCGAGAACCACAGCTCTCTTCATCAGATGCATGGAGGGGAAGAAGAAACTGGTCAGATATGTATAGGTGGTGAGCGGAGGGAGGAGTAGATGCAATCAGTAGATTCTGATAATGGGATCAGTTTGCTTCTGATAATGAAATCAGTTACTTCTGATAATGAGATAACCATTCATAGTCTCTATTCAATCCAAGCCTGACTGGGTCAAATTTGCATATGAATTCCAATTCAGCAGCTTCCCCTTGGATTCTATTTTTGAAAGGTTTCTGTTGAACTACAGTGACCTTTAAATCCTTGATGGAATGTCCTGATAAGGGACAATGACAACCTCCGATTGAAAATATTAAGTGTCCTTGATCGATAGCTTACGCAGAGACCAACAAGATTTTCCGAGCGTAAGCTTTTGCGAGTCAAAGCTCCCTTCTTTAGACAAATGTCTACCCTCAGTTGGTCTCTGAGATGCTGCTGGATTCAAATCCTGCTGTTCTACTGCAGACTGACACAGCTACACACTTAAAACTAGCCTGTGCAGTCATAGATCCAGAGGAATTAGTTCTATTAGTCTGTAGTAGCAAAATAGTAGAGTCCAGTAGCACCTTTAAGATGCTGCATCTGATGAAGAGAGCTGTGGTTCTCGAAAGCTTATGCTACAATAAAGTTGGTTCGTCTTAAAGGTGCTACTGGACTCTTTACCTATGCAGAGTGAATCTGAAAATCTTTGCTCCTTGAACCACCAGTCTGACTAAGAATCTTGGGGAAGAGATGCTGTGGAATGCTCTAATCCTCTTGATGCACCTCGCGTGTAAATTTACCCACTTCCAGGAGTTCTCCTGGAATTACAGTTGACCTCCAGACTTCACAGATCAGTTGGAGGGAATGGGAGCTTTGGAGAGAAGAGTCTATGGCATCACGTCCTTGCTGAGCTCTTCGAACATTGCACACCCCAGACTTCATCCCCAAACCTCTTGGAATTTCCCAGCCTGGAGCTGGCAACCCTACAACCAGATCCTAATATTGCCTTCTCCTCGTGACAAAGGCAACGTCCAAAATGGAAATGAAAGCTCCTTCTGATCGTAATTGAACGGTACTCTTCAGATGTGGTCTTGTAGGGGAAGGGACCCCCCGGGGATCTCGTTTTATATTGCAGTTTGGAGCCCTTGGCGATCTAGGCTGAACAGCACTCGCTCTGGCCCCTTGGAGTGAAAAAGTGTCTCTCGTGTTTCTCCGGCGTTCCTCTCTGGACTTGACATTCTCATCTCCCAGATGCCTGGGGGACGTGTCTCCCGTTGGCAGCTCTTCATCTCCCAGCGCCACACAGGGAAATTAAAAAGCCCCACACTATATTTCCTTAATTGAGTTAGGGAGCGAGAAGAGCTGTGATACCTGAAGGGGCTTTTTTTGCATAGGAGACTTGGTAGGCTGCCTGACAGCGCATCTTCACATTCTTCCAGCTTAAACTCCTCAAGATCGAATGAAGGCCCAAAGGCAAGGAATCAAATACCTTCCTAGTGATAAAACGTGCCTCGCATGGGTAGATTTGACCAAACCCATGGATGCGTCCCAAACTATTGGTAGGCAACTGGGCTAATCAGGGCTTTTTTTCTGGGAAAAGAGGCGGTGGAACTCAGTGGGTTGCCAGCACAGGGGGGCAACTCCTGGCGGGAGGTGGTGCCCCTGGTACCACATGTGCGCAAGCAAAGTGCACGCATGCTCCCAGGGCCAATGATGTCACTTTGGGTCAGCTGGAACAAAGAGGGAGTTTTTAAAAGTTTAAATCGCCCTCGACGAAAATGGTCACATGGCTGGTGGCCCCGCCCCCTGATCTCCAGACAGAGGGGAGTTTAGATCGCCCTCCACACCGTGCTTGGAGGGCAATCTAAACTCTCTTCTGTCTGGAGATCAAGGGGGGGGGGGCACCAGCCATGTGACCATTTTCAAGAGGTGCCGGAACTCCATTCCACCGCATTCCGGCTGGAAAAAAGCCCTTGGACTAATATTTCTCCTCCCACAAGACGGCGGTTTCCAGAGTAATAAGGATGGAGAATCAACAACATTTACAGCCCATTGCAACTCCCAAGGTACTTTATGGGAACACATGAGGCTTAAAGCTCTATAGTTTAGAAACAGACTCCATGTTGAGAGTCAGCATACTGTAATGGTTAGAGTCTGGGAGACCCTGGTTCCAATCCCCACTTGGCCAAGAAACTTGCTTTGTGTGGGGAGATTTAATTCTTAATACTTACATTAGCAGAGTTTAGCAGACATGTGCATTGAAAGTAATGAGAGCACACAAACACTCCAGTTTAGCTCTATAAAAACTTTACTACGTAAAGGATAAAAATAGGTTACATTGGTAGAAAATAAATAGCTAACTGACTACATCTTTGCTAGTAGAAGGTAAACTCAAGACTGATAGCCAAGACTGTTACATCTTTAGGCAGATCTTAGAGTGAACAAAGAGCAAGAAAACTTCAGTATATATCTTTACTTAATTGTCCCCCCACCTACCCCCGCAATAAATAGGTTGTCCAATAGAGAATCCCAATTTTACTTCATTAAGAAGGGGGACTCTCCTTTCTCTGGCAGGAATCCTTACTTGAGACCTAAGTGGTTACTAGACATGGGCACGGACCACCCCAAAAACGAACCATGAGATTTGTGGTTTGTGGATTTTAACGGACCAAAAACCACAAACTGGCACAGAACTGGGGCCAGTTACGACCCAGTTCATGGTTCGTGGGGTTTAAATGCCCCTTTCCCAAAAACGGCCTCCTCCGTCCCTCTGTGGGCCTGCGCAGGGGCGGAGGAGGCCAAAAACGGCCTTGCCGCCCCTCACAGCAGGAGGGGGAGCACGCCACGGGCCGCAGGAGTCCTCAAGGTAAGTGTGGGGCAGGCTGGGGCTGGGGGGTGAGAGGGTAGGGGGGTAGGGGGCTGGGGTTTGGGCAGTTTAAAGGGAGGTCCCTTTAAACTATCAGCTGGCAGGCAGCAGGGGGATCCCCCTGCTGCCTGCCAGCTGATAGTTTAAAGGGACCTGCCAGCTGATAATTTAAAGGGACCAGTATAAAGTTTGTGGAAGTTCCGGAAAAGGAGCTTTCACGAACCCTGGTTCGGGAACCCCGAATCAGCCTGTTTCGTGGTTTTTGGGGGGGTCATATTTCAGTTAGTGCCCATCTCTAGTGGTTACATGCAAATAAGTTTACTAACTAATTAACACAAACAGCTTAACTCTTTCATGACTGAAACGTAAACACTTGCTAAATCCCAACATTTTGACCAGCCAATCTCTGTTAGCCTAATCTACCCCACAGGGTTGTTGTGAAGATGAAACGGAGGAAGAAAGAATGACCAACATTGCTCTGAGCTTCTTGGAGGAAAGGGTGGGATAAAAATGGACTAAATAAACAAACGTTGCATTCGAAATCCTGATGCAATGTGGACATGTAGCTCTCCGTAGTGCCCTCTCAATATGGACAATGAAGTCTCCCCCCATGCCGTTTCCCTGTTCAAAAAGCCTGGTATAAAGCAGCTTCATAGGTAATGTCTCTGCCTTAAACTGGTAGAGATAGTGACTCAGAGCTAAGCTACAAGAGACGAGTTATACGAGGAGGAGCACGTGAAGGGAGTTGCAGTGTTCACTGGGAAGCTGAGTTTTAAAAGAGATCAGAAGGCTTTGTCAATTTCCCCTCTCTACAGAGCTGGCAAAGATCTCTCCTTAGAAGGTTTGTTAATTTCCTCTTTTCCTCCAAAAGGTTATGTCAGTTTCACCTCCCCTTCTAGGAGGCAAAGAGGAAATCAACAAATCCTCTGAGGAGTGATCTTTGCAGCTCTGTAGAGAGGGGAAATTGACAAAGCCTTCCGATCTCTTTTAAAACTCAGCTTCCTGGCTAACACTGCGACTCCCTTCATGTGTTCCTCCCCGTATAACTCGTCTCTCGTAGCTTGGCTCTCAGTGCCTAGTGTTTTTGATTCTGACATGCAGGAGTTCTGCTGGTGGGTCTGCTAAACAATCACCAAAAGCACAACTGATGGGATAGGATAGGGTTGCCAACTCCAGTTTGGGAAATTCCTGGAGATTTGGGGGTGGGGCCGGGAGACGATGGGGTTTGGGGAGGGGAAGGAACCTCAGCAGGGTGTAATGCCTTACAGTCCACCCTCCAAAGCACTTATTTGCTTCAGGAGAGCAGATCTC
Source organism: Eublepharis macularius (assembly GCF_028583425.1). Lineage (NCBI taxonomy): Eukaryota > Metazoa > Chordata > Lepidosauria > Squamata > Eublepharidae > Eublepharis > Eublepharis macularius. The sequence continues at coordinate 86,867,805 of NC_072800.1, forward strand.
TGTAGCCTGGTGATCAGTTGCTATTCCAGGAGATCTGCAGGCTGCACCTGGAGATTGGCAGTCCTAGGTGTGGCTGGCTGGCTGGCTGCAGTGGGCTCAGCTGATTGGCACCTGCTCCACCGTTCTGCTCTGAGTCCCAGAAGAGACAGAACCAAAGTCCAGGCCTCACAGCAGTGATCGAAACCGGCCCTTCTCCCTTTCTGTGTGTAATGGGCTACAGCAGGCCCTGGATATGGCCACAAAGATGGAGAAACCAGCCTCAAAGGACGAGAATTTGGGATTTCCTTCTGGAGGACTGCAGAGGGACAAGAAGAGGCCACAGGTGGCTCACGGCTCTTCAGTTTTGCACGCCTGTACTCTGGGAACCTTCAGCTCAGGGCTGAGATTTCAGTAAACGGCTAATGAGGGAAAGCAGGAAAATCTTCACACGTTGTGTTGTCTGAGTTTAAAAGGAGGATATCAAAATACCCATTAGAGAACAGATGTTGCTGTTTCCTTCTGCTTTCATCCAAATGTTTCCAAAAAGATTTCCCAGGCTGGAGCAGATGTATGCCCTCCGTGACTCCTTTTCTCTTGAAGGGCAGCGATTACGGCTTCTCCGTACTCATTCACCCGTAGTGTGTAAACAAACCAGGGAAATTGACTGGAAGTCAATACAAAGTTAGGCAAAGAGAAGGAACTGCTGAGTGTGTGTGTGGTGGGGTGTGTGTGTAGAGGAGCCACAAGAATGTCTGTCCTCTTCGGTCATAGATTTAGAGGAGTTAGCCGTGTTAGTCTGTAGCTGCAAAATAGTAAAGAGCAAAATAGTAAAGAGATGCATCTGACTAAGAGAGCTGTGGTTCTCAAAAGCTTATGCCACAATAAAGAGATGCATCTGACGAAGAGAGCTGTGGTTCTCGAAAGCTTATGCCGCAATAAAGAGATGTGTCTGACGAAGAGAGCTGTGGTTCTCGAAAGCTTATGCCACAATAAAGAGATGCATCTGACGAAGAGACCTGTGGTTCTCGAAAGCTTATGCCGCAATAAAGAGATGCATCTGACGAAGAGAGCTGTGGTTCTCGAAAGCTTATGCCACAATAAAGAGATGCATCTGATGAAGAGAGCTGTGGTTCTCGAAAGCTTATGCCACAATAAAGAGATGCATCTGATGAAGAGAGCTGTGGTTCTCGAAAGCTTATGCCACAATAAAGTTGGTTAGTCTTAAAGGTGCTACTGGACTCTTTACTACTTTGTCCACTTTGGGTTCTGCTAGGCCTTTTGCAGCCACGTGGCAAGCAAAATCCAACCCGTTCAGCTTCATTTCTCCACAGGAAGGAGGCCCACAGCTGTCAAACTTCTGCATTGCAAAAGGGCTGAAGTCTCATCTCTGCCTGGACTCTCCGTTCTCTGCAATGCTGTTTAAAAGCCAAGCAGGTTCTATTTGATCACGAAGCCCGGAGAGGAGCAAACACTAGGGTTGCCCGCCTCCAGGCGGTAGCTGGAGATCTCCAGGAATTACAGCTGATCTCCAGGCCACAGAGATCAGTTCCCCTTGAGAAAAAGGCTGATTTGGTAGGTGGACTATATGCCTTTATAGCCCACTGAGGTCCTTCATCTCTCCAAACCCCACTTTCGCCAAGCTTCACCTTCCAAATCTCCAGAAATTTCCCATCCTGGAGCGTGCGACCCTCGCAAGCGTGCGCACACAAGAAGCTGCCTATCCTGGCTTTCCGCAAACGATGCAAAACCGAACTATTCAAAGAGGCTTTTTACTCAAATGGGAGGGCTGCATTGTAGGGATGGGGTCTCAGGTGCTTTGCTAACAAGTTGGGGATCATAGACTTCATCACCTTTATTGCCTCATATATTATCTGCTGCTTTAAATATGTACTCCTAGGTACAACCATCACTCCATGCTGTCTAATGTTAGTCCTAGAACTGATTATGTTTTGCTCTAGTATTTTTTCTACTATGTCTTGGATCCTTGCTAATGCTAGGTCTTTAAATTTGTATCTGTTTACCTTATGGTATTGTATTGAAATGTACGTACTTGATACTGTTTGTATTAGCCTCATACTGTGAAATCCGCCTTGAGTCTCAGTGAGAAAGGCGGACTATAAATGACGTAAATAAATAAATAAAATATTGAATCAGACCTTTGGTCCGAGGTTAGTATTCTCTACTCAGACTGGCAGCTGCTCTCCATGGCGCCAGGTAGAGGCCCTCTGCATCATCAACAACTCAAAATAAGCCATGCCAGCGCACGAAGCGGAAAGTAGTACCTGGCACGACCCCTTAATGTGCTGGCATGTTTATGAGCATAAGAATGTTTGGAAGAAATTGGGCCAGATCCAGCCTGCAGCACCGATAGACTTGAACATCCCAATCTGCCTTGATCTAGGGTTGCCAACTCTAGCTTGGGAAAATCCTGGAGATTTGGGGGTGGAGCCTGGAGAGGGCAAAGTTCGGGGGAGGGAGGGAACTCAGCAGGGTGTAATGCGATAGAATTCACCCACAAAAACTGCCATTTCCCACCAGGGGCACTGCTCTCTGTAGACTGGAGGTGATTCTCTGAGATCTCCAGAATCCACCTTGAAGGTTGGGCGACCCTCCCCTGAATCCACCTCTGGGCCTTCTGGCTCTGTGCAAAGCGGGCGGCAGGGGCCCCTTAGTATCTCACTCACCTTTTCAGAGAAAAGAAAGACGAGGAGTTCTCCCTCCCTTTTCTTCCCACACAGAGAGTGCTAAATCGATGCCTATCAATCTCCCACCGTTTCCTCAAGGTTTTTCTCAATTCCCAGTTCTTTGCTCCAGCTTCTTCTTCTGCCGTTCCTACCCAACCCCGGCCCTCTCCAATGCCAAAGTGAGAAGAGCAGAGCGTCCTCCCAGATGTTCAAACAGGGGGGCGGCAGTGGCAGAACAAACCTTTCTCGGTTCAAGGATTCTCGATTGCAGCCACATAGCAAGTGATTCCCCTCCCGACAAAAGACAGCAGGAAAAGGTCACTGTATTTCCTCAGCTATACTGACCTAATAACAACCGTATGGCGCTAAGCCGAGCCTTCATGTGCTCTCAGGCCTGTGGCGCTGTGGGAAGTTGGTGACCTGTCCACCTTTTTACTAGTCACTTCGCTGAAGGAGGCCTTGAAGATTATGAGGAGGCATGGCCTGGGGGGGGGGTCTCTGTGAACATGGAGTCTCACCTCATTTATTTATTTATTTATTTATTTATTTATTTATTTCAAATTTCTATTCCACCCTCCCCTCGAGCGGGCTCGGGGCAGATGACAACATACTAAAATACAAAATACAATAAAAACAACATATTAAAATACAATAAAAATCCATACACATTTAAAACAGGATGGTGGACAGCCGTCACAGGGAAGGTTAAGATTTTATACACCTCCCTTTTTTTTCCGGGCCGGCGGAGGCCCAGCCTCAGCCATATGCCTGGTGGAACAACTCTGTCTTGTAGGACCGGCGGAAGGATAGTAGGTCCTGCCGGGCCCTGATTTCAGCAGACAGAGTGTTCCACCAGGTGGGAGCCAGGACCGAAAAGGCCCTGGCTCAAGTCGAGGCTAGGCGGGCCTCCTAGAGGCCAGGGACCACCAACAGCTGTTTGTCCCCTGATTGGAGTATCCTCCAGGGAATATATGGGGAGAGACGGTCCCGTAGATACTGGTGTGGCGAGCAGGGGCGGTGACACCATTAGGGGGAGGTGACACCATTAGGAGCCAGTTTGGTGTAGTGGTTAAGAGTGCAGGACTCTAATCTGGATAGCCAGGTTTGATTCCCCACTCCTCTGCTTGAAGCCAGCTGGGTGACTTTGGGCTAGTCATAGCTCTCTCAGAACTCTCTCAGCCCCACCCACCTCACAGGGTGTTTTTTTTGTGGGGATAATAATGACATACTTTGTAAACCACTCTGAGTGGGCATTAAGTTGTCCTGAAGGGTGGTATATAAATCGAATGTTATGATGTTATTATTATTAGGTACGCAAAAAGGCCTGCTGCAGTGTGGCAATGGGACGCTGAATTCATTGGACTCCTGAAGGGGCTTGAAGTTCCTCTTTTTCCACAGTTTCTCTCATAGGAAGCTGTCCTGTACTGAATCAAACCCTGAGTCTATCTAGTATTGTCTACTCAGACCAGCTCTCCAGGGTCTCAGACAGAGGTCTTTCACTTCACCTACTATCTGACTGTTTGAACTGGAGATGCCGAGGACTGAACCTTCTGTCCAACAGACTTGTTGGTGCTTTGGTTTGCTTTCCAGATGGATTATAAATAGAGATGGGCACGAACCGAAATACGAACCAAAATTAAGCACGAACCAGGCCAGTTCGTGGTTCATGAACCATGGTTCGTCAGATCCCATTTCTGATGAACCGCCACAAACTTTTAGTCTGGTTCGTTTGGTTCATTTTTTGGTTCATCACTGCAGACAGCCTGGTGCCAATCAATCAGTTTCCTAGGCAACAGGGATGGACTTCCTGCAGACCTTCTGCTGACCCGGAGGTGAACTTCTGCTGGCCCGGAAGTGACGATTTTCTGACCTGGATGTGGCGTTTTCACAAACCAAACGAATCAGTTCGTGGACCAGGGGCAGGTTCGTGCAAGTTCGTGGTTCATGAAATTTGACGAACCATGAACCTCATGATTTGGGTTTTTTTCTGGTTCATGCCCATCTTTAATTATAAGTCATTGTCTATTATATATTGAGCTTGGCGTTCATAATGATTTCAGCCCAGAGTGATTTCAGCAACACACAACATGCTTTATTGCAAGCCAGAACAGACAGACAGACTCGGACAGACCCTGAAGCTCAATGTGAGCCAATATATACACACAAACCTCGTCCTGATAATAACCAACAACCAATAGCAACATGCACCCTAGAATACCATTATTTGCATTAACTATATACAATGTATTAGATTGGCAGGCCAGCAATTGGTCTTTATTACTCAGGACCGATTGGCTGCTGCCTACGGAATGTAACCAATGACAGTAAAGACATTACGAACCTTGACTCAACCCGAAGTGCATAACACTCAATGAACTAAAACACATTAGAGGCCTTGCTAAGCCCTAATTCAACCCAATAAATAACATTGTCCCTGGGAAGGGGGAAGTCTGTCCATCAGTAGCCCTACAGTAATTTGCAGCCTTGGTGGTTGAAAGTACCAACATGTCAAAACTGATTTGGCACCACCAACCCCTCGAGTTTTCATGGCAGGAGACTAACCGAGTTGGTTTGCCATTGCCTGCCTCTGCAATCCTGGTCTTCATTGGAGATCTCCCATCCAATTACTAACCAAGGCTGGCCCTGCTTAGCTTCTGAGATCGGACAAGATCTGGCTTGCCTGGCCTATCACGATCTTCGGCAGGAACTATTCTCTGTTCTGTACAGCGCCTAGCCTTCTATGCTGGCAGTAGTAACTACTAGGGGTAGTATAGTACTCCCCCTGCTGGAAGAACTGTGGTAGCATTTATTTATTTGATCTTTTTTGGCCATGGAAACTACCTTTTCAACCCTCCCTGAGGGGCTGAACGGAAGGGTCTCTTGATTACAGTTCCACATATTAAGGGGAAACTTGCACGTTATGTGTGCATGCTCGTGTTCTTTTTTAAAAAACTCTGCCTTGCAAGAGCAATCTCTACAGTCCCAGCAGCCCGACGGAGGGAGACGGCTCTGGCTCCAATTTGAGCGCATCAGCATTTTAAAATTAGCCACAGGTGACTCATTGCCAGGTTTACGAGAGCAGCTATTAAATTACTAGACTCGCTCAGCTTGTGTACTTTATGGCCTCCTTTCTGTATCTTCTTTACGGCGGGTGATAGCAGTGACCTTATCGGCTGGGGCTGAAGAGCTAGTTAAACTCGTTCTCTGTCAAAACAGTAATTAAAAATGTTCCTACAGGGCACGAGACAAAGCTTTGCACAAGAGACTGGATCAACCATTCCAGAGAAACTGAAGGAGGGGTGGAGCGGGCGGAGAAGGATCATTGGAGGTGGTGGTGATCCATTCGCTCTGCGACGCTTGGGAAGGGGCGGGGTGGAATCTCTAGGGGCCACTTTTATAATCATGCGGTCTTTGGTTTTATGCAGGGATGCATCCAGGGGTCAATTTGTAGAAAAAGAGCTGCAGGAACTCATTAGCATAACTCTTTAGCATAACTTATTAGGATATGCCACACCCCTTGACATCACCAGAAGTGTGTCATTAGCATAACTTATTTGCATATGCCACACCCCCTGACATCACCTATCCTGGCTGATTTGGACCCAATCATGGCCATTCAGGGCCGAAATTGGGCCCAAAAGGGGCTGAAAATGGCTGAAAGGGGGCCCCAAATGGTCAAGATCGGGCCACTGCTGAGCGGGAGAGTGATCCACCACCCGTAAGAGGCCCGATTCTGGCCATTTTGGGACCAATCCTGGCCATTTGGAGCCCAATCCAGGCCAAAACGGGCCCAAAATGACCAAAAATCAGGTGGGCGGGTCCACCTGACATGTGACCTCTATGGAGAACTACTGGAACTGCATTCCTGTGCATTTCCCCTCAAAATGAGCCACGGATGCATCAGATAAGTAGGCACTAAAGGCCTCTCTGAAGTCCAGATCGGGAAGAACCGGGTTCGAGTACCCACTCTGCCATGAAAGCTTGCATGGTGACATTGGGCCAGTCACACACTCTCGTCCTAGCCTACCTCACAGAGTTGTTGTGGGGTGAGGAGAATGATGTAAGCTACCTTGGGTCCCCACAGGGGAAGAAAGGTGGGGTATAAATGAATAAATATATAGAAAAGTTTTTAACTCTTCCACTAGCAAGTTGGGGACTTGGCAGGCAGACAGCCAGGTCCAAGTCACAAACTCTCTCGGTGATCCTAGGCTTCCTTTCCCTTCTTGCTCATCCACATAATATACCCCTCCCTCAAAAAAGTTGCAACCTGGAACTAGGGTTGCCAGCTCCAGGTTGGGAAATTCCTGGAGGTTTGGCGGGATGGAGCCTGTAGAGTGCGGGGTTTAGGGAGGGGAGAGACCACAACAGGGTACAATGCCATAGAGTCCACCCTATAAAGCAGCCATTTTCTCCAGGGGAGGTGATCTTTATGGCCTGGAGGTCAGCTGTAATTCCGGGTGATCTCCAGGCTCCACCTGGAGGTTGGCAACCATACCTGGAACATATTTAAATTAGGGGGAGAAGTGCATGCATTTGTTTATTGTGCTGCATCTATGTGTTTTTGGCTAGTCAAAAACGGGGGCAAAGAGCTTTGGGGAGGACAAGAAATCCTGCTCTGATATTCTTTTGCCTTCATATATTTCCTCTGGCATTGCTAGCATATTTAAGCGTATTAATCATCTGAGGTTGTGTACTTCTGTGAGAGTGGAGAAAGCGGTTTTGCTGCTCTGCAAACCGCCCAATCTCCTGCCCCTGCCCCCTGTGAATTTTAATAACGCTGCTCCTGCAGGTTTTCGGCGTGGTAAAGATTAGATGGAAAAGATTGGCCTATGCAGGGGTGCTTACTGGCCGGGGCCTGTGACGTCACAAACCCCCAAGCCCCTCCTCCTCAATCCTCAGAGTAGTTACCTTCTGTTAGATATTTGATTTTTTTTATAAGGCCAGGGATGAACACATGCATATGGAACCGTGTGCACGCTACTGTAATTTCCTTTAAAGACAGAACAGTCCACCGCACTCACGAAATGATAGGCAATGCTGGTGTTTGATCTCCTGTTTGTTTTGCATGTACAATATGTGCCCCATTGTGTTTTATTGAATTGTACCGTTGTAGGTTTTATAATTATGCTATCTTTTAAAAAATCTTTTATGTTGTGTTTTATTGATGTGATCTGCTCTGAGCCTGCATGCAGGGAGAGCAAAGTATAAACATAAACATAAACATAAACATAAACATAAACATAAACATAAACATAAACATAAACATAAACATAAACATAAACATAAACATAAACATAAACATAAACATAAACATAAACATGTTTGATGAAAGATGTGAGCTGGGCACATGCCACCGACCCAAATGCTGCAGTCATCATCACCGCTCTCAAAATTGTTTTGTTTGTTTTCATCCATAGGGACTAGAAACTTGCTTTGTTAAAACTGGAGAGCTGGCCTCCTGAATTTTTGTGACAAACAATAATCCAGAGCTACTTGCAAACAGGCCCAACTGCGCCTAGTGGATGCGGAGGTTGCTGGATTGGGGCCCAGAATAATCTGTTCCTCTGCAGGAATGTGTGTGTGTGAACTTCCCAGTGGATCGAACCTTTGCACTACTGCTGATTTTATTATTTCAAGATTAAACAACGGGGTTATTTTTTTTCTCCCCTCCACCACCCCGGTGGCCCCCATGGGCGTGGAAACACCGTAAGTGGTTTTGAAAAAAATTCCCAGAAGCAGAAAGTAAACACACTCAGGGTATCTCCCCACCACCTCTGGTTCCCTTTTCTGCCTGCGTCTTTTACAGGCTGCTAACCAAGCTGAAACATTCAACCTGAAGTCTGGCCATTAAAAGCTGCCAGGCGCTCCACGCGCCCCACGCTTCTGCCAGCCATTTTTTAAGTGCCGCGCTCAGAAAGTGTTTGGAAGAGCAACGCATCGGCTCTTGATGTCTCCCGGTAGGCCCTGCATTCTAATGGGCCTGCTGAAATTAACAAAGGCTTCCCTGCCTGGCGCTGGGAATTGCTGCGAGGCAGGAGTGACTTGCCACCACTTTCCCACTAGAAGTTAATGAACTTTTAAAAACATGTTTCAGGGTGATGTATGCTTGCGCTGCAAGGCTTCTCGGTATAACCCGGGTGATAGAACGCTCCTGGGTTCCCCCGGGAGACCCTTGCTGGGCCACCGGCTGCAAAGCTATTCATTCTTGCTCCTGTCTTTTTGTTTCCTTTCTTTCTTCTTCGCTGGGCAGAGGGGGGAGAAGGAGGCAAAGCCAGACTCATCCCCTTTTAATGGGTTAGTCCAACAGTTTGAATGGGAGGTGGGGAGGGGGAAATAGGCAAAGCATCACAGAGGAGTCTCGCAGCAGAATAAGATCGCCCTGCAGGAGTGGACTGGGTTGGGCCACTTCTTCTGACCCTGGGCGGAGCGGCCACGTTTGAAAAAGATCCCAGTGCCAACATCTCTCTATGATAGGAAAGCAGGTAATGATTGCGGGGTTGACATTTTGCATGAGGACGTGGGGCCTCTGCCCCAAGGAGCTTGCAATCTAAAACCAGCCACAGAGGGAGTCAACAGACAGGAAGAATGACATGCAGGCTTAGGCTTAGCTTCCACGGGCAAAGGAAACTAAGGCCTTGCAGGAAAGGTGTGATTAAAGGAAATGAGAGTGGTGAGAAAAATGTACCCCATCCCACGCTCCCCTGAGAGGCTAGTTTTCTAGTAGCTCATCAGTATACATAAGATTCCCCAGCAGGGTGACCTGCGGCTCCATTACAGGGTGGGAAAACAGTACAGATAGGGTTGCCAACATCAAGGTGGGGCCAGAGATCCCCCTAAAATTACAACTGGTCTTCAGACTACACCGATCAGTTCCTCTGGAGAAAATGGGTTCCTTGGAGAGTCCCCCAGGCTCCGTCCCCAAATCTCCAGGAATTTCCCGAGCTGGAGCTGACTGAGGTTTGGTGAGGAAAGCTTCTCTCGACACAGTCCTGGTCCATATTGTGCCTCGTGCACAGCTGGGAATTAAATTTCTGCACGGAATTCCCAGCGCACATCTGGATACGGGGCAGGTCCATACGCTGCATATTGCACATCTGGGCCCTGTGCATCTGCGTCTTCGTAATAACATTTATTAAGGACCTATCATCACTGTAAAAAAAAAGTTTAAATTGAAACATGGCCTTGCCTACAGGTTTATAATCTAATAGGGTAATAAATATACATGGCAGCTGCCTGAGCCCTTGAACAAAGCCTCGTAACGGGAAAGCTGTTCAGTTCCTTCGAATCAGCAGGAGACTCGTCTTGCTAGGGTGGTGTGTGACTAAGAGCAGAATGATATTTCATCCGTGGCTTGCATGGGGGAAGGGGGGTGCCAAGTGACACATTTGGGAACCAGGCCACTTGCCCTTGGAGTGCAGGCCATGAAGGACCACAAGTATGAGATGCGGCTGGCCACTAGGCAAGAAGGGCTGCAAGAGCTGCATGTTGCATAAAGAAATGCATCAGTTGGTGAGTCTAGCTCACCATCACCCACTCTGACTGGCAGCTGCTCACTAGGGTCTCAAGTGCATCCAGTTCAGTTGGTGAGTCTAGCTCACCATCGCCCACTCTGACTGGCAGCTGCTCGCTAGGGTCTCAAGTGCCTCCAGTTCATTTGGTGAGTCTAGCTCACCATCGCCTGCTCTGACTGGCAGCTGCTCGCTAGGGTCTCAAGTGCCTCCAGTTCATTTGGTGAGTCTAGCTCACCATCGCCTGCTCTGACTGGCAGCTGCTCGCTAGGGTCTCAAGCAGAGAGGGTTTTTTCTTGGCCCCTGCTGCCTGAGATTCTTTCAATACAAAAGCCAAGGCCTGAATCCAGGACCTTGGGCACATGTACCACATGCTCTTCCACTGAGACCTCCCCCTCCTGGTGGTACCCAGTGGTAATTGCGGCACACTGCAATTCTTCCAGGAACATTTGCCAGTCCTCTAGTAGGGTTGACTGGGGGAGAGATCTGTATGCCAGGGTTCATTTCAAGGGGGAACGTGCAGGAACGCAGTTCCGGCAGTTCCCCAAAGAGGTCACATGTCAGGTGGCCCCGCCCACCTGACTCTCGGCCATTTTGAGCCCATTTCAGCCTGGATTGGGACCGAAACGGCCCATATCGGGCCTCTGACAGGTGGTGGATCACTCTCCCACTCAGCAGCGGCCCGATCCTGACCATTTTGGGCCCCTTTTCAGCCCCTTTTTGCCATTTTGGGCCCAATTTTGGCCCTGAATGGCCAGGAAGATTGGGTCCAAAACAGCCAGGATAGGTGACATCAGGGGGTGTGGCATATGCAAATCAGTTACGCTAATGACACACTTCCGGTGATGGCAAGATGTGTGGCATATGCTAATGAGTTATGCTAATGAGTCCCTCCCGCTCTTTTTCTACAAAATGACCCCTGCTGTATGCTAAGTGCATGTGCTTGTGCTATGCTACTGAGCTAACATTTTGCAGGATGCATGGGAGCATGTGCAGGAGGAGAGGAGAGGGGAGGGGAGGGGAGGGGAGGGGAGGGGAGGAGAGGGAAGAGGGGAGGGGAGGGGAGGGGAGGGGAGGGGAGGGGAGGGGAGGGGAGGGGAGAGGAGAGGAGAGGAGAGGAGAGGCGAAGGAAGGAAGGAAGCCACCAGTGTCTGGGTTTATATAGGATGTGTGGCATGGATTTGCAGCACTTCTGCTGTGATCAAAATCTGACTCCTCCCCCCAGATGCTTTAAAGCCAAAAAAGAATCAGGAGAGAGGATTGTGGATCTGCCGCATCATACGTGCTGGCCTCTGCACGGCTCTGCCTTTTACTGGGCTGAATGTTTCCCTCCCTGTTTCAGACTCATCTCAACAAGAATTCTGGAGTGGGGGGTGTCTACAAGGAGGCCCTCAAGACAATAATATAATAACAACGGTGTGCTTATAGACCGCCATTCTGGACAGATGAGTGCCACACTCAGAGCAGCGAACAAGGTCAGTGTTTTCATTATCCTCATAAAACAGCTGGTAGGGTTCCCAGGTGCCCGTCACTGGCAGGAGCGCGCACCGCACAGGCAGTCCCACCTAGTGCAGCGACATCACTTCCATAAGTGACATCGTCACGCCAGCCACAGGAGCATTCCCGTGCTTCGTTTGGGGCCGATTTGGGCCTCAAACGGGCTGGATCATCCCCGTGCAGAGGTGCCTCTGGCGCGATGGTGTCACTCACGGAAGTGACGTTGCGACGTGCCCGGTGTGGTGATGTCACTTCCGTGAGTGACATCATCACGCTGGCTCCAGAGCCTGCGCACACAGGGAGAAACTGAGAGCCAGCAGAAGGTAAGCGCCAGGTCCCAACTCACCCACCGGGAGGATAGAGGAACATGGCAACCCTAACAGCTGAGGAGCTGGGACCAAGAGGAGTGGCTGGTCCAAGAACACGTGCAGAGTTCATGGCAGTACTGCGAGTCAAACCGGCAGAATGCTGGTTTGCAACCCAACCACTTAAGTACTTAGATACAGCAGGAATTCGATCCCTGGACTTCTTTACTGAAGTGCAGCAACCGTCTCTGATGATATACCGACTGTTTAAGCAAATGTCCAATTTCTTTTTGCAAAACCAACGTCTCGCGCAACCAGGCCGTTGACCCAAGCACAAAGACCCGCCAAGCGGTCTATGGCCTCTAGCCATTTTCGACAGAGCTTGTGTGCAAAATTTCTCACGTACACTTGCTTGGCTGACACAGCGAACGACAGGCACCAGCATTCAACCTCTCTCGTGCAGGATCTTCGGAAAAGAGCTGTCCGTGGGCGCTGCAAAACACCGGTTGATAAATGCTGACCTTTGAAAGGCTTCAGCTGGGTTTAATTTTACGAAGGATCTAGTAAAACCTGATTGATTCATTCATTAGCTAATGTTCGTACAACCCTTTGAAAAGGTTGAGGGCCATAGAGCCGTTAAGTGTTGTTATTGATCGGTCCCCTGCTCCGTTTTGTACCAGCACCATAAACACGGGACCAAGGGGTCATTCTGCGGAGTTAATGGTGGGTGAACTGAAACAAGCGAGGGGGGATGCGGGGAGCCAAGAAGCGACTTCACCAGGGGTGGGGAGGGTGGCAGGAATGTCAGCCACAGAAACTGTAACAGGGTCTGGCCAAATACAGAAGATTTCGGTAACATGTGGAAGATATCCTGAGGCAGAGGAGCTACTTCTTAACATAATTAAAGCCAGCATGGGGTAATGGCTGGCTACGAGAGTGTCTGACCAGAATATAGAGCAAGATTTGGTTCCAGTAGCACCTTAAAGACGAACAAGATTTCCAGGGTACGAGCTTTCGAGAGTCAGAGCTCCCTTCGTCAGAATCTAGCAACTCTATCTGAGGTTCCAGGCTCAATGTCTGCTAGCAGGAAAAAGGTATAACATTCCTTCGATCTTCCCAGGATTTTTTGGAGGACAGGCATAATAAACATACAGTGGTGTACGTGGGAGAACCGAGGGGCGGAAAAATTATTAGGGGGCGCTGGCCACAGAGGAGAGCCTGCACCACATTTGTGGGAGCCAGACCATCCGCGCCACCCTGGCCGCCTGCCGCATCAACAGGGCAGCAAGCTTGCTGGGCACCAGGCTGGCCCTCCGTGGCTGCTGGATGAGAAGCTTGCCAAGTGGGTGGCAGCAGCACAGGCAAGTGGCTGTGGCAGAGGGGTGAGGGGTGGGGAGCCAAGCAGCCCCAAACCAGGGGACCACTTATGGGGGGTGGCTGCACCCTGCGTGATGCTGTCACTTCCCGGAAGTGATGTTATCGGAGGGGCCCGGGAGCGCACACATGTGCATGGTGCCACAGGCACCACCTCCTGCTGAGAGTTGCCCTGGGAGCTCGTAACCCCCACTAAGTCTCTGTAAACATATATCTAAGATCATCGCAGAAGGGGCAACGCAACAGCATATCTGAATTTGATGAAGTGAACTTTGACTCTTGAAATCTCATCCGCTGGAAATCTAGTTGGTCTTTAAGGAGCTATTGGACCCAAATCTTGCTCTTCTACTGCAGACCAACACAGCTACTGAACTGAAACTCTGACCAGGATTAAGGAGACCTGTGTTCAAATCCCTTCACTGCTTTGAAAACTTTCTGGGTTACCTTTCTGGGTCACATACTCTCAGGCCAACCTACCTCACAGGGTGGTGGTTGTGAACATAAAATGAAGGAGGGAAGAATGATGTGAGTTGCTTTGAGTCCCCATTGGGGGAAAAAGTGGGGTAGAGATGTCTATAGAATCTCTTGAAACATAAAAACATAGAGATGGAAGGGATCTCTAAGGGTCATCTAGTCCAACCCCCTGCACAATACACGGAATTCACAGCTCCTCCCTCCCACACGTCAGGAATTTCTCCACACCAACGCCTTTCTGTGAATGTGCATATGCATAGGAATCATATAATGGATATAAAGCTATTAAATCTCATTCCTGCTAAGGCAGTACAATTCAGTCCACAGGAGAATTAAAGAACCCCCCCCCCCCCCCGCCATTTAGACCTTGACAAGCAGGGGACCCACAAGGACTTAGAGGTAATTCATTCCCCCCTCTCGCAACTTGTTGCTCTTTTCCTTCTTGCAGACCCCATAGCCTCTCCCCCTTTCCTGCTTCCTTCTGTCCTTCCCACCCTCCAGCCACCCTACCTTGATCTGCCCCTCTCTTCAGCTTTCCCTCCTGCCCTCCCCTGGCACCCCCTACCCAGGAAAACTATGTCCCTGTAGCACAGTGCCAGCCTCCAGGCTGTGCCCAGTTGTGTGGTGGGGAATCCGCATGGACTAATCATAGGATCGTAGACCTGGAAGGGACACCCATGGGTCATCTAGTCCAACCCCCTGCACCATGCAGGAAATTCACAGCTACCTTCCCCAGTGACCCCTGCTCTATGCCCAGAGGAAGGCAGAAAACCTCCACGATACCCAACCAATCTGACCTGGAGGGAAATTCCTTCCTGACTCCAAAGTGGCAATAGACATTAACCTGGGCGCTATCCTGTGAATGACCTGCCTGAGGAAGTCAGAAGAGCCCCCACTCTCCTGGCTTTCCGTAAACGATGCAAAACCAAACTATTCAAAAAGGCTTTTTACTCAAATGGGAGGGCTGTATTGTAGGGATGGGGTCTCAGGTGCTTCACTAATGCGTTGGGGATCATAGACTTCATCACCATTTTTGCCTTCTATATTATCTGCTGCTTTAAATATGTACTCCTATGTACAACCATCACTCCATGCTGTCTAATGTTAGTCCTAGAATTGATTATGTTTTGCTTCAGTATCTCTACTATGTCTTGGATCCTTGCTAATGCTATGTCTTTAAACTTGTATCTGTTTACCTTATGGTAGGTAGGGTAAGGTAAAGGTAGTTCCCTGTGCGAGTACCAAGTCATTACTGACCCACAGGGGGACATGCATCATGACGTTTTCTTGGCAGACTTTTTACGGGGTGTTTTGCCATTGCCTTCCCCAGTCATCTACACTTTACCCCCAGGAAACTCATTTTACCGACCTCTGAAGGATGGAAGGCTGAGTCAACCTTGAGCCGGCTATCTGAACCCGGCTTCTGCCTGGATCGAACTCAGGTCATGAGCAGAGCTTGGGCTGCAGTACTGCAGCTTACCACTCTGCGCCACGGGGCTCTTATGGTATTGTATTGGTATTGTGGTATTGTATTGAAATGTACGTACTTGATACTGATTGTATTAACCTCATACTGTGTAATCCGCCTTGAGTCTCAGTGAGAAAGATAAATGACATAAATAAAAATAAATAAATAAGGAAGAACCACGAGAGCCTCACACCAGCTCACGCCTTCATGCCCTCCCTCTCCCGATCTGCACACATTCATGTTGAATCATACTGAGATTAAGGCAATTAATGGGTGTGATTCCCTCTACCCGTTCAGTCCATGCTTATGTGTGAATGAGGGATTTCTCCCATCTCTGCTCATCAGGAGGACTAATGCAAGTTGATTAGTATTCACTAGAGAATGTGATGTGTGGGATATCCGTGGAGGCAGGGAAACTAGAGCAGAAGAAAACCCCGGGAGGAGGCAATGAATCTTTCACACTCATGGAAGCTGCAAATGAATGCATTCCCCCGCCATCTCCAAGTGAGTCTCAAACTTTTGAGCCAGCGGGATGAGAAAAAAGAAATGGCGCTTAAGGTGGTGAATAATGAAGTTGCGGGGCAACAGCCAGACTCCTGTTTGGACCTGCCGTGCAAAAATTTGTGCCCTTCCAAAGTAAGATCTTGCACGAAAAGTAAACAAACAAGGAAGGAGAGCATGAGAGGAGGTTCTAATGTGCAACACGCCGTGCAAAGACCCCTTCTATTTCACCATTGGTGCAACGCTTCCCGATGGCATCAGGTCACACTTTCAGTGGTGATGTCCAAGATCTCATGTGGGGCATACATGGTCATCCCTGCCTTGCTCAAATACCAAAACAACACATAACATTGTATTGATCAGCGTGGTTTGGATTTTCCAAGGCACCCGGGATGGTGTACAGAGCCCCTTCCCTGTTTTATTCTCACAACAATCGTGTGAGGTAGGCAAGGCTGAGAGAGACAGCAGCTGGCAACAAGTGACCCAGGGAGCTTTAGGACAGAGTGGGGATTCGAACCTGGCACTCTGCTCTTGGGCTTGAGAGTCAGCATGTCACCATGTTGGAGAGCTGTAAAATTAAATGATGGGGGGTGGGAATACTCCCAAGGGTCTCTCGCCAAGCTGGCCTCAAGATTAAGAGAGCTGTGTTCGAGTCCCAGTTTGCCTTCTGCCCAGTTTGTTCCTCCCTGTGTGTCTCCTCTTGGGAAACAGAAAGGCTGTGGATACCAAGATGGCCATCCAAACAGACTGGGCGGCAGAGAACAGGCACCGACTGCTGCTTAAGCACACCAAAAGCAAAGAAACTGGTGTGTGTGTGTGTGTGTGTGTTGTGTGTGGTGGGGGAGAGTTGCCAACATCCAGGAGGTGGCTGGAGATCTCCCAGAATTACAACTGATCTGCATAAAGAGCAATTGCCCTGGAGAAAATGGCTGCGTCGGAGGGTGGACTCTAGGGAATTATACCCTGTTGAAGTCCCTCCCCTTCCCAACCCCTGCCCTCTCCAGGCTTCACCCCCCCCCCCAAATTTCCAGAAATTTCCCAACTTGGAGCTGGCAATCCAGGCAGGGTTGCCAGCTGCCAGTAGGGAAATTCCTGGAGATTTTGGAGGTGGAGCTTAGGGAGGGTGTGGTTTGGGGAAGGGAGAAACCTCCACCCCCAAAGTTGCCATTTCCTCTAGGGGAACTGAGCTCTGCCGCCTGGAGATCAGTTGTGATTCCGGGAGATCTCCAGGCGCCACCTTGAGGTTGGCAACTAGAGGCTGCCCTTGCCTTCCACTCCAAGGTGCTTCTCCGGAGGCTTGGCAGGAGATCGGCTGCCTGAGCAGTTCTCTTTCTCCCGAAGATGTCCTTGGGAAACGGTGTCAAACGTTGGACAGCCGGTGATTTTTAGGGCGCTCCAAGGGAGGCAAGGGGGGGAGCTCCGAGGGTCTTGCCCAGCGGCCTCCCGTGACCCTTCCAGCCCGGGGGACGGGAACGGAGTCGGGGGAAGCCCTCTGTCACCGTCCGGGGGAGAAAGGAAGGGCAGGGAAGCCGGAGCTCCTCGGCTGGGGCGAAGCGCTGCGGGCCTGATGCAATCCAATTAGCCGAGTCAATTAAACGATCGGGAGATATTAATTAGTCCGTTTGTGAGCGGGAATTAATTACCAAATGAAAGAGAGGGGGAGGGGGAAAACACACCTTCCTTCCCGCACAACTATGGTTGCCAGCCTCCAGGTGGAGCCTGGAGATCTCCTGGAATTACAACTGATCTCCAGGCTACAGGGGTCGGTTCCACGGGAGGAAAGGGCTGCTTTGGAGGGGGGACTCTTTGGCATTATAGCCCCCTGAGGTCCTTATGTTCCCTAAACTCCACCCACCCAAGGCCCCACCCCCAAATCTCCAGGAATTTCCCAACCCAGAGCTGGCAACTGTACCATGTGCTATCCACCCTCCCACCTTGATTTCCAGCCTATACTTTTTCTGGGTACCCCACTAAAGGGGGGATCAACCTGGCCCTTTAACATACTGGGAGAGATCTCAGTGGGCTACTGATCTGGAGGGCCACCAGTGGCCAGGAGCAAACGAAGGCAAGCGTCAGGTTGCCAACCTCCAAGTCGTGCCTGGAGTTCTGGAATTTCAGCTGATCTCCAGACTACACAGATCAGTTCCCCTGGAGGAAAGGGCTTCTTTGGCATCACATCCCTTGCTGAGATTCCTCCCCTCCTCAGGCTCCACCCCCAAATCTCCAGGAATTTCCCAGCCCGGAGTTGGCAGCCCAGTTCAGACCCTGGCCATAGCAAGGATGACACCCAGATAGGTTTACCCAGGCCCTGTGATCCAGTTTACTGGTGCCACTCAACTCAGGTTGCTGCAAGGCTGTTTTCGTGCTCCAGTTAGGGGTGTAAATTTCACCCCTAAATTTAAATTTAGTAAATTTAATAAATGTACTAAATTTAATAAAGTGACTGTTTAAAGGATTAAAAAAGGTGATCCTTTAAATGTTTCATTAACCAGCTCATAAGCTATCTAGCCCACAAACATATGTTCAGCTCTGCTACTGCTTTTGTTTAAGAAAAATTCACGTTTACATACTAGAGACAGTGTCGTGTACTAGTGAGAATATTGGCCAAAGATCTGGGAGACCCAGGTTCGAATCCTTGTTCTGCCATGGAAGCTTACTGGGTGACCTTGGGCCAGTCACACAATCTCAGCCAAAGCTACCTCGCAGGGTTGGTGTGGGGATAAAACAGGAGAGGCGAGTGATATAAGCTGCATGGAGCAGGTAGATGTGAATTTCCTGCATTGTACAGGAGGGGGTTGGACTAGATGACCCTGGAGGTACCTTCCAACCCTATGATTCTATGCTGTGGGCGTACCTATGGAGAAGAAAGGTGTGGTGTAAATGAAATAAATAAATACTCCGGTTTCACGTTTGTGTGCAGTAGGGCCAGCATTCGGAAACACACGTTCGAAAGGCAAACCTGGAATGCACAGGGAACACTTTGCCAGTTTTCCAGGCCCTGGAAAATGTTTAAACATCACAGCAGTATGTAAATACTATATGATTCCTTATTATTTAAATGCTGGTGTTTTACATCCCCAGACCCAATCTGCTTCTACCCACTAAGCGCACAGCCAACCAGTTATCCTTTCATTCTAACCCCAGTTGCTAAGTCAATTCAATTAAGGTTAGAGATTTCATTCACCGCAGAATCAGAGACGGCGTCTTCCCATCAGATTTAAAACTGGTTTGCCGCCGGTTGTGCAACCACGTTGGCGCTCTGCTCCAATATTCTCAGATAATTTAATTAAAAGAATACAACCAGCCTGACGGGCTGTGGCTCACTTTTACAAGTCCAGATCAAAAGCTCCGCTTGCTCTGTAAACTTAACCGCATTTGGGAAGGGTTAAATGTGGGTTATCTCACCTCATTTCCCTTGCATTTAAACACACACAGCAGATCCAATCTAAGTCAAGGAAGCTGGCTAGCCTGAGAAGCGCTACGTAATTAAATGGGTTTAAATGGGTTTGTATCTGGTTTTTAATCTATTTATGTATTTACTTCATTGATACCCTGCCTTTCTCCCCAAAGCAGCTTACCTCGTTCTCCTCACCCCCATTTTATACTCACCACCCTGTGACGTATGTCTTGGGGCAGTTGTGTGACTGCCCCAAGATCACCTAGAGCGACTTCCATACTAGACTAGGGATTCGAACCTGGGTCTTCTAGATCCTAGCACGAAACTCTAGCTGCTACACCGCAGCGGCTGTAATCTAACTGACAAGTTTCTACACCTGTGTGAAGTAGATTTGCTGCTTACATTTTAGAAACTATCTAGAGATAGTTGTGCATTTGTAATGCAACAAATGAAACTCAGATTCAAAGACATCCTATTTGTCCCCATGGCTGGGTATAAGTAACCCGAATGAAATTTTTTCTGGGTTTTGGACCTCAACTGGTGCTGTCAGGGCCAGTCTTCAGGGAGGGCGTCCAGGGCCTGGGTTCCTGGGATCAGACACCCCCTCCCCCCCCCCAAAAAAAGCAGGCTGTAACTTCATTCTGTAAGAAATACCAGTGGCAGAAGCAAGAGACGGGCTGGGCTCATTTTGAGGGGGAACATGCAAGAACGCAGTTCCGGTAGTTCTCGAAAGAGGTCACATGTCAGGTGGCCCCGCCCATCTGATTTTTGGCCATTTTGGGCCCGTTTTGGCCTGGATTGGGCCCAAAATGGCCAGGATTGGGCCTAAAACAGCCAGGATTGGTCCCAAAATGGCCTGGATCAGGCCTCTGATGGGTGGTGGATCACTCTCCCGCTCAGCAGCGGCCCAATTCTGACCATTTTGGGCCCCCTTTCAGCCCTGAATGACCAGGACTGGGTCCAAAACAGCCAGGATATGAGATCAGGGAGTGCGGCATATGCAAATCAGTTATGCCAATGAAACACTTCCGGTCATGGCAAGGGGCGTGGCATATGCTAATGAGTTATGCTAATGAATTATGCTAATGAGTTCCTGCAGCTCTTTTTCTACGAAATGACCCCTGGAGACGGGTATGAGACAATTATGTTTAGTATCTAATGTTATCCAACTACCCCAATGTGGGCTCTGACCTGGATAGCCGAGGTGAGCCTGATCTTGTCAGCTCTCAGAAGATAAGCAGGATTATCCTTGGTTAGTAATTGGATGGGTGACCTCCAATGAAGACTAGGTCATTGCAGAAGCAGGCAGTGGCCAACCACCTCTGTTAGTCTCTTGCCATGAAACTCCCACCAGGGGTGGCCATAAGTCACCTCTGACTTGAGGGCACTCTCCACCCCCCACCCCCCACCCCCCCAATGTGGACATAACCCCCCGGCTCACCATATTCCTAGCCACATCTTGTTGTTTCTAGCATCTTTTACCTAGATACCATTTCTTTCCTCTTTCAGGATTAGATCTAGTTTATGCAGAACTGGCCAGCCAGTGTCTGGGCTGTACCACGTCACATGACAAAGACTGCAATCCTAAAGGCACTTTCCCGGGAGTAAATCCCATTGCATAAAAAGGGACTTACTTCTGAGTAGACCAGTTTAGGATTGCTGTCTAAATGCTCCTCCAGTTTGGTGTAGGGGTTAAGAGCGCTGGACTGTAATCTGGAGAACTGGGTTTGATTCCTCACTCTTCCACTTGAAGCCAGCTGTGGTGGCCCCTACCCTGTGGAACGGCCTGCCTGAGGAGGTCAGAAGAGCCCCCACCCGCCTGGCTTTCCGCAAACAATGCAAAACTGAATTATTCAAAAAGGCCTTTTTTCTCAGCTAAGAGGGTGGTATTGTAGGAAAGGGATCCCAGATGTTTCACTAATGAGTTAGAAACCATAGATTTCACCATTATGTTGCCTTACATATTATCTGTTACGTTAAATATGTACTCCTATATCCTACCTGTGCTTTATGTTGTTCAGTGTAAGTCCTAGAATTGATTATGTTCTGTTTCAGCAATTCCTCAACCCCATACTGGATCCTTGCTAATACTATATCTTCGTAAACTTATATTTTTTTACCCCATGACATTGATAATGGAAATGTTCTTGACACTGTATGGAAATGCCTGCCCTTGTCCTTGCCACTAATTGTACTAATCTCACACTGCGTAATCCACCTTGAGTCTCAGTGAGAAAGGCGGAATATAAATAACATAAATAAAAATAAAATAAATCAATGACCCGATAAAAGGTTTTTCAGGGTACTCTTGGAGCAGAGGTAGCTTGCCATTGCCTTCCTCTACAGAAATGCTGCTTCTTTTTTTAAAAAATCCCCATCCAGAGATGTCCAGGAGAAGGACTGTAGCCCGGTTTTATCCCTGACCTGCTTGTCTTCTACCTAGATGGAATGGCTGGAGGAGCATTCTGTCACTCACAGAGCTGGAAGGGAGGCAGCCCAGCTGTGAAATTAACACTGCAGGCCTCACGGGGCAATCCTAAACAAATTTACTCCCATTGTATTGTCGAAGGCTTTCACGGCCGGAGAACGATGGTTGTTGTGGGTTTTCCGGGCTGTATTGCCGTGGTCTTGGCATTGTAGTTCCTGACGTTTCGCCAGCAGCTGTGGCTGGCATCTTCAGAGGTGTAGCACCAAAAGACAGAGATCTCTCAGTGTCACAGTGTGGAAAACTGTCTGAAAAACACCAGGCTAACAAAACACTCTATACCCGACAATAGCCCTGCAGAGAAGATTAGCACATCAAGCACCAATCCATATGCAAAAGAACCTCCTCAGGATACAGTGAAGCCTCCCGCCATTAGCATTCCACACCCTGGGAAACTCTTACAGCATGACTCAGCTCAACCCCACCCCTCCTGAGTAGATATAAATGACCTGCCAACATCTTTTCCACACTGGTGACACTGAGAGATCTCTGTCTTTTGGTGCTACACCTCTGAAGATACCAGCCACAGTTGCTGGCGAAACGTCAGGAACTACAATGCCAAGACCACAGCAATACAGCCCGGAAAACCCACAACAACCATTACTCCCATTGATTGCCCTGGGCTTAGACTGGAGTAACTCTGCTTAGAATAGCACTGTTAATTCCACAACTGAATCTACCTAATTAGGACTTGTGAAGTGATTGAGAATCTGTACAGTTTTTTAAAAAAAATGTTTTGCTCATTTTTACATTCCCTTGTTTTAGCTTTTTTTAAACTTTCATTTCCTCAATGGGAGACAAATTTCTGGCTCTTCTGAGCTCTCCATCCCACTGGGATGGAATTCACAGGGACTGCATTCCTCCCCGATGGTTTCATCCCTGCCAAATTACAGTCAGATTGGTGGAAATGGTCCTATTTTATAGGCAGTTAAAGGCGAAGCCTGTTCCAGCTCTAACTTGTGTGTGTGTTTCCAGTCCAGCTGGGATGAAATTCTCAGAGACTGTAAACTGAACCAAGAGGATTCTCCCCGTCAAATCTCAATCAGAGGGGAGGAAATATCCCAGTTATATAACTAATTAAAATTATGGCTTTCAGAGTGATCTCAGGAAGCTGTTTGACAACCTTAGAAAGATATCTAAAAGTAGCCTCACAGAGTGGGCAGATAGATCCAGAAGTCCATAGCTGTGTTAGTCTGTAGTAGCAAAATAGTAAAAAGTCCAGCAGCGCCTTTAAAACTAACCAACTTTATTGTAGCGTAAGCTTTTGAGAGCCACAGCTTTCTTCGTCAGATGCATCAGCAGCTTTTGAGAACCACAGCTTTCTTTGTCAGATATATGGAGGGTAGAGTGGGTAGACAAGCTTGCAATTGGCAATGAGACAACGCATCATTTCTGTGCACTGCAAACCATCACAGCAGCATGCACACACACACATACAAAAATGTCTATATGCAGACACTATGGGGGGAAACATCAAACACTAAACGGTGACATGCTTTCACACACACACACACACACATCTGCTAAAGCAAATCACACTGCCTCTCACACAACGCAGCTCAGCCACAGCAAACAATTGACAAGAGCAATGCAAGCTCTGGAATGGGTGTCAGTGCATAATACACAATCTCCATTAATTATAGGCAGGAAAATGATGTGGCACTGCTAGCATATATGGAATCCAGACTTCTTCCATAATGCACTGAGATGGGGGGAGGGTTGATGGAACGCTGTGCTCAGAGAGACCTATCGCCACGATCGGCTTTGATGAGAACATCTGCTGACTCTTTTGGGTGGATAAAGTACCTGTAGTTTACATTAATGGCTGACTCTCCTTTATTATCAGCACACTCCTTCTTTGGAGGTCTTTAGGCAGAGGCTGGATGGCCATCTGACAGCAATGCTGATTCTGTGAACCTGGGCAGATCATGAGAGGGAGGGCAGGAAGGGTTACATCAGGGCTTAGTTCACGTGGCTCCTTCTTACACTCCCAGGGTAATGCTGATCACTACTTTTGGGTCAGGAAGCAATTTCCCCCAGACCAGTTTGGCTAGGGATCCTGACGATGTTTTGCCATCTTCTGAGCATGGAACCGGATTACTGGGAGTGGAGGGGGAAGGCAGTTGTGAATTTCCTGCATTGTGCAGGGGGTTGGACTAGATGACCCTGGAGGTCCCTTCCAACCCTATGATTCTATGAAAATCTCCCTCCCCTTCATATTTACTTACTTATTACTTATTTCATTTACACCCCACCATTCTCCCCAAGGGGTAGTTAAAGGAGCTTATATCATTCTCCTCTCCTACATTTTATCCTCACAACTACCCTGAGAGTTGGGTTAGGCTGAGAGTGTGTGACTGGCTCAAAGTCACCCAGTGAGATGTATTGTCGAAGGCTTTCACGGCCAGAGAACGATGGTTGTTGTGGGTTTTCCGGGCTGTATTGCCAAGACCATGGCAATACAGCCCGGAAAACCCACAGCAACCATCACCCAGTGAGCTTCCATTGCAGAATGGGGACCTGAGTTTCCCAGATCCTAGGCTGACATTCTATTATTATTATTATTATTATTATTATTATTATTATTATTATTATTATTATTATTATTATTATTATTATTAATGACAAATAACAAACCGACTATTTACATAGAATGTAAAAGCTTGACTACAGATAAAAATTTGGCAATAGTTCTTACATGCGGGATTAGGTATATACACAATTAGTAACAAAGATGAAAAAGAAATACATTGCTCATCCAAAGAGGTTTCAAAAGATTATTTGCAGATATCCAAAAGTACTCTACAGTGTGCCTTCGTATTCATCTCCAGGTAGGTATTTTACTAATCATAGGTTTTGTTAGCCTGACATTCTAACCACTTCACCACACTGGCTTTTAGTGAATTCTTGTGCAACTGTAAAAGTAGACAGTACGTGCCCCAGAAGTTACAATGACCATTTCGGAACATTTCCAAGATGACCCATTGCGGTTATTTTTAGCAACTGAATGTGTCATAGTACCAACGTTAATTAAAATCACTTTCTCCCATTAGTTAATTCATCACTTAATGTCCAAGTGTAATCCCTACAATAGAATAGTACCACAGTCCTATTTAGTCAATCAGATATGTTCTAGTGATGATGTCAGTGAGGGTAAGTGAGGGCAATTTTTATTTGCACCGTTAAACAGTAAAAAAAATGGTTTAATCAATAAGGTCATTACAGTATCAAAGCACATGCAATTAAAACTGTCATATAAAACGGGGGATTATCGTATAAAATCTTAAAAGGAAAGAACTAGCATAAATGGCGGATTTCACAGGTTACAGCATCTGCTTCAATCAAGATACATCTTCTCCGGTAGAGGTCCAGCTACCAGCCACCCTAAGCAGAATCCGATGGACTCAGAAATGTGGCACTCCGTTTCGGGCTCCAGTGCTACTTGCCAATCGGTATTTTCAAGTGGGAAGTCATGTTAGTCTGCAGTAGAAAAGCAAGATTCAAGTCCAGTAGCACCTGAAAGACCAATGAGATTTTCCAGGGTATAACTTGCTTTCAAGGGAGTCTGATTCTTGAAAATCTATATCCTGGAAAATTTCATTGTCCTTGCCTAATTGGTATGGAATAGTAGCCAAATCATTGGGGTAAACCACAATAGTTTGCAACTAGAGATGGGCATGGACCGGAAAATGGCAGTTCATTGCGGTTTGTGGTTCGTCACATTTTACAAACCACAAACCGCCATGAACTTGTCCGGTTCGCGAACTGGTTCATTTAGTCCGTACATGCGTCACTTCCGGGGCTGCAGAAGGTCTGCAAAAAGCCCATCCCCCCATTGCCTAGGTTAACAGATTTATCGGCACCAGGCTGTCTGCAGTGACAAACCAAAAAACAAACCGCTCTAAAAATCATAGCGGTTTGTCACGGTTTGTCAGAAATGACCTCCAACAAACCGCTGGTTCGTGAACCAAAAACCGGTCCTTTTCATATTTCAGTTCGTGCCCATCTCTATTTGCAACACATAACTACATTTCTGACTTAGGACTCTTATCAATTGGACAGTGGTACAAATCCTATCCCAAGAGTGAGCCACATATAAATAACCACTGACTTGCTGGGAGCTTAAGGTAGCATCGGAGGGAAGGTAGCATGATATAGCCTGACCTCGTCAGATCGCAGGAGCTGAGCTGGGTCGGTACTGGGACCACCAAGGAAGACACTGCAGAACCTCTGCTTCTTGCTTGCTTTGAAAACCCCTTGCTGGAGTTTCCGTAAGTCAGTCGCTACTTGACAGCAAGTACCTAGATACACATGTCTCTCCAGGTAATGAGTTGTTAGCACTGTCAACTCCCCCAAATTTTATTTAACTATGTAAAAAAAGGCATTCCTCAAGGCATTAAGTAAGGTGGCTTTCACCGTAGGGAATGACCTGCCTGAGGAGGTCTGGAAGACTCCCATACTTCAGGCTTTCCGCAAATTACGTGAAACAGACCTGTTTAGGGAGGCTTTTTTTAAAATAAAGGAACAGGGCTGTGCCCTAACAGAATGATTGAGGAAGTTTCTTCAATAGAGGGAATGGAATTGTGGATTATGCTACTAATATGTGTTATGTTGCTGTGTGTTTTTATCTTGCTCTCACTGCGTTATATTTCTGCTTCATCATGCCATTTCTTGCATTGTTTAACATGTTATGCTTAATACTCGGGGGGGGGGGGTTTTCAGCAGGAACGCGGTGGAACGGAGTTCCGGAACCGCTTGAAAATGGTCACATGGCTGGTGGCCCCGCCCCCTGATCTCCAGACAGAGGGGAGTTTAGATCGCCCTCCGCGCTGCAGCGCGGAGGGCAATCTAAACCCCCCTCTGTCTGGAGATCAGGGGGCGGGGCCACCAGCCATGTGACCATTTTCTCCGAGGGCAACCCACTGAGTTCCACCTCCTCTTTTCTCAGAAAAAAAGCTCTGATAATACTTATGCCCTATCTCAGATTGCTGCGGTCCTAGTCCTGTTATATGGATTATTAGGTGTCTCCTTTTTCTATTGTTTGCACTGATTTATGCTGTGTAATCCGCCTTAAGGCGCAGTAAGAATGGCAGACTATAAATAACATCAGTACATTAAAAAATTAATGTGAGCAAACGTTTTCACAAAGCTTGCTGATTTTTTTTAAAAAAGAGGACGTTCTTGACACTGCAGTTGACTGCAAAAAAAAAGTAAGGACTTCGGGAACAGGCCTACACTGCAGGGGTACAACTCTGGAAAATACTGTAGCATTTCTATTTCTGCACGTCTGAAAGAACCTTTTGGGCCATCTAGCTAGATCATTTATACCCCACCTTTCTCCCCAGTGGAAACCCAAATCAGCATACGTCTTTCTCCTTTTTATCCTCACAACAACCCTGCGAAGTAGGTTGGCTGAGAGTGTGTGTGACTGGCTCAAGGTCACCCAGCAAGCTTTCATGGCAGAGCAACGATTCGAACCCAGGTCTCCCAGATCTTAGGCCGATATTCTCACTAGTACACAACACTAGTTAACTACATCCGGGGCTATATATACTCCGGGTTCATTAACTAACTAAACAAAGCTGGATTCTGCTGTACAGACTGACTGATCTGGATTATGCAGCACATCTGCAAATATTTGCTTACTTTGCACAATTTTGTTTCACTACTCATGAGAAAGAGGCATACGGGGTATTGAAACCTCAGTCCAGTCAATCTGGTTTGTCTTCTCTCCTGTGTAGCATCTGAGATTTCTGAAGGCACTTCTCATACACTTTCAGAGGGGCGGATGTTTTATTTTCATAGCGGCTAGAAACTTGCTTTTTAATTTTTTTAAAAAATGAAAGCAACGTATCTCAAACGTGACTTTAGATGGGTAGCCATGTCGGTCTGCAGTAGAACAGCAGGATTTGAGTCCAGTGGCACCTTGGAGACTAAAAAGATTTTCAGGGTGTAAGCTTTCAAGAGTCATAGCTCTCTTCTTCAGACATGAGTAGAAATGGAGATCTCTGAGCCTTTATATGCCAGCCAAAGGTGGGTGGGGTGTTACAATGGAGGGTATCAGGATGTGAAGGTACAATGCAGCTTGATTAGATGGGAAGGGCTGTAGCAAAGGAAGATGTCAGATCTCACTACAAATGCTAGTTTTGGCTCTAATTACGTTGCGTTGTACCATTGCACCTTTACACCCTGACACCTTCCTTTGCTACTCCTTTGCTACCTTTGGCTGGGATATAAAGTCTCAGGGATTTCCATTCCTACTGCTGTCTCAGGAAAGGAACTCTGACTCTCAAAAAGCTTACACTCTAAAAATCTTGTTGATCTCTAAGGTGCCACTAGACTCAAATCCTGCTGTTTCTCAGACATGCCGACGTCTACCCTAAATACACTCCTGTGTTTTGGCAACAAACGTAGGCTGCGATTCTAAAGACACTTTCCTGGGAATAAGCCCCACTGAATAGGTGGGGACTTACTTATGAATAGACCTACTTACGGTTCTCCCACTGCACTTTAGGCCTGTTTCTTTAAATAAGAGATATTTTGTCAAAAATGTGCAGTTTAATCATCGCGGTACGCTCAACCCCATTGCTTTCATAAGGGTTAAAATGCGCACTTTTTTAAGGTTAGCGCTGATTATGGAAGGGCTCCACGAGTCCTCCTTCCCCACCTACCCACCCCCCATTTCTAATAATCAATTTCCTGCTCAAGGTGTTTCCCTTCCTGCCTCTATTTTCTTTCAGCCAACAGAGCTTTTCATTCCGACAGCCCTCGCCAATTCCTCCCCCTCCGCACAACGTGGCAGAATGTCAAAGCTTCGGCAAGCTGTCCAGGATCAACTTGTGTTCCAGTTACTCTCCACGCTGCAGAGCACACAGCCAGTAAATTTAGCCCTCTGTGGCTTGGAGTGCTTAGCAGAGCTCCCTTTGCAAGAACGCTGCTGCTTGCAAGCAACGTGCGAGGCAGACAGAGGCTCTGTGTTCAAAGCCGAAGGCTGGCATGTTCTTTTCGGTCTCAGAACTGGCCGCACCAGAATGTGTTCAGGCAAGCATGGCGCAGTGTTCTTAAAACACGCCACCCGGAAAGCCGATCACAACAGAGGCACGTCTGGAACAAAAAGTATTGCAAAACCTCCAAATCCAACAAACCGTCCAATTTTGAAAGTGGGCCTTTCGGTGTCCAAATGTGACCTTGAATTACGACATTCAAATTCTGTTGCAAGGCGGCTAGATGACATGACCACGAGCTCTGTGCAAGTCAAATTCTGACGCAGAATGATGGATCTGACAGATGGCAGGAATGGGTTTTTCTTGCACTCCAGGATTTGGACGGAGAAAGCTGCGATGGCAAATCCAGGCCAGCTCTGAACAGAAATGCAGCTGGCCGTGCAGTTTGCAATTACATTTGGTGTTAGGCTGCTCACGAAACTTATATACTCGATCCTATGGATCTTTACTTAGAAGTAAAACCAGCTGCATTCCATTAATAACCTAGGCCAACCCTGCTTAGCTTTTGAGATCTGATGAGGTCAGGCTCACCTGGGCTATCCAGGTCAGGGCATTTAGTGGTGGAGAGTGCCCTCAAGTCATAGCTGACTTATGGCGACCCCTGGTGGGGTTTTCATGGCAAGAGACTAACAAAGGTGGCTTGCCATTGCCTGCCTCTGCAACCCTGGTCTTTGTTGGAGGTCTCCCATCCAATTACTAACCAAAGTCAACCCTGCTTAGCTTCTGTGATCTGAGGAGAGCAGACTCACCTGGGCTATTCAGGTCAGGGTACTGTAGAGTAATCCTACTGACGGGACTTCCGGTTTGGGATTCATGGAGGTCTAACGCAGCTCCATTTGCGGAGCTGACCGGACTGCCGTTTTAACCGGCCGGTGGGGTGAAAATAGCCCACGGCCGACTGCTCTCAGGCGGGGAGCAGGCAAAGAACGCTCAAGACCCTAGGGTGAGCTAGATCTCGGACGAGGGGGGGCTCTACACAACGGGTCCCCTCCCGATCCTTGAGGTCCCACCTTGCGACGGGTCGGCTACAATCTCTGCGGCAGTTTTGGGGCCAATTCGGCTGGCATAAGACCTACATACCCAAGCTTCGATTGGGGGAAGAAGCTGAGAGGAGAACTTAAAATCAAAACAGCGATTACAACCCGAGAAAAGTGAAGAGAAGGTAAAGATCATTATCTTCTGATACGGGACAGATTGATAAAAACAGAGAGGAAAAAAAGTAGATTTTTAAACTGCAACAGACTAGCGAAAAGGAGGGGAAGACTCGGCAGGAATTGTATTTGAAAAGAGACTAAGTTTAAAGAAGTTATTAAAGAAATCGGACTATTGTTTTGAATACCTGTGGCTTTGGAGCTGTGAGAAAAAGACACCATCGCGAGATCTGCTGTGGGAAGACGGGAGACAGGAAGTGCGTAATAACAATAGAGCGGCTGGAGAGAAGCGGCCCTTGCTGGAGGGCAGGAAGTAGGGAATCGCCATTTTTGAAAGGGGAAGGGTCGCGGCTTCAGCGGAAAAGGAAGTAGGCCATCTTGGATTACAAAATTATAGAGAAACCATAGAGAAAAGATGCCCGACATTTTGGACTCTTTAAAATTTAATTTTTGCAAGAAGACCGGGACATTTAAAACAGAAAAACGTTAAATTTTACGCCACGGAGTTAAGGAAGAGAGCGGATTCGTGGGAGCGAGCTAAAGCAAGCCCCACGATGTCAAAAAAAGAGTGGCAATCGGCAATAGAAAACCTGGATAAAAACCTGGACAAAAAACTTTTAGATATGATTAAAGAACTTAAGGACACGAAATTGGAGCTGATTAAAGAGGTTAAAGAGGTTACACAGACAGTAAAATCGGAGCTGTCAGAAGTGAAAAAAGGTATGGAAACAATACGAAGTGAATTACAAGGAACGCAGCAGAGAGTTAAAACAGTAGAAGACGCGATGGAGAATTTAGCAGACACGCAACAAACAGAGATGAGATTGGTGAAGGGGAGAATGTCAGTTGCAGAAACTAAACATATGGAGAAGCAGCTACGTTTTTGTGGCTTGCCAGAAGTGGAAGGAAAGTCAGCGCAAGAACAGATGACTGAGGTGTTGGCTGAATACCTGGGGAAGGAGGAGGAGGAAGTTGTGGCTATCCTAGATGTGGCATACCGTGTGAATTCGAGAATTGCAACCCAGAGGAAATTACCAAGAGATGTGATTGTGCAGTTTACAACACGAAATATGAAAGAGAGGATTGTGACAAAACAGTTTCAAGATCCATTGGAGATTGATGGCAAGACGATCATTATAATGAAGGAACTGCCCAGATCAGTGTTATTAGATCGGAAAAAATATAAAGTGCTAATTCAGATTTTGAAGGACATGAAAATCAGGTACAGATGGGAGTTACCAGAAGGAGTGCCCTTTGAGTTTGGAGGGGCCAAGAAACGCATTAGATCTGAGCGAGAGATGGAGCGATTTATTAAGGACAATGAAAAAGACTTACCAACAAGATTATGAGTATGGAGTGTAAAGTATTATCTTGGAATGTAAATGGACTAAACTCACCGAATAAGAGGAAAAACATTTTTCACTGGCTACTAAAACAAAAATGTGACATTGTTTGTTTGCAAGAGACCCATATTAGAAAACAGGATGTAAAATATTTAAAATCTGGAAAACTGGGCAAAGAATTTGTAGCGGCCTCTAATAAGAAAAAAAGAGGAGTGGTGCTGTACATAAAAGAGGAGCTACAGCCAAAATTTGTTATGAGAGATGTGGAAGCTAGATTTGTAGCAGTGGAATGTATTTGGAATTTAAAGAGAGTGTTGGTAGTCGGACTTTATGCACCTAACGGTGCAAAAGAAAGCTTCTTTGAGGATTTGAGGAAGCATTTAGACGATTTTGCATATGACCAGATAATTCTTGCTGGAGACTTCAATGGAGTGACAGACTTGGAACTAGATAAAAAGACTACAACGGCACAAAAGAAAAGAGGACTATTACCAAAGCTTTTTTTTGAGTTGATTCAACAAGAGACTCTCGAAGATGTATGGAGGAGAGAATATCCTAAAAGCAGACAGTTTACTTTTTATTCTGCAAGGCATTCTACATTATCAAGAATTGATATGATCTGGGCCTCAAAAGACTTAGCGTTATGGACTAAGGAGGTAGAAATAATGCCGATGGTAGGCTCAGATCACAACCCAATTATGTGGAAATTTGGAAAAAGGAGAAAAAGGAAAGCATGGAGAATAAATGAGGACTTGTTACAGGAAAGAGAGAATATGGAAATATTGAGAAGAGAGACAAAGTTTTTTATACAATACAACGTGAATAAAGAAGTACCAACCAATAAAGTTTGGGATGCTTACAAGGCGGTTATAAGGGGCATACTAATGGACTTAAATGGTAGAGCAAGAAAGAAGAAAGAGGAGAAAAGACAAGAGATTGAGGAGAAAATAAAAGCCAAAGAAATACAGCTAAAAAAGAGACCAGGGAAAAAGAAAGTATACCAGGAAATTAAAATACTTCAAGAACAGCTAACAGCAATGAGTAATAAAGAATTGGAGTGGAATCTTAAAAGACTGAATCAAAAAGCATTTGAGGGCGCTAATAAACCTGGGAAGTACCTGGCATGGCAATTGAAGAAGAAAAGGGAAAAGAAAATAATAAATAAAATTTGTGAAAACAACAAAACGTATTTGGAGCAGACTACCATTAGTAGAGCCTTTTATAAATTCTACGCTAAGCTGTATAATAAAAAAGAAGTAAATAAAGAATCAATAGCGTCATATTTGGAGAAAACCAAACTTCCAGAAATCTCGGAAGCTTGGAGAAATAAGTTGAACAGTGAAGTAACTGACGAGGAAATAAGTAAGGCAATACAATCTGCAAATCTAGGAAAGGCGCCAGGGCCAGATGGACTTACGGCTAAATTTTATAAAACAATGGCTAATGAACTGGCACCATTCCTAAAAGAGGTGATGAATGGGGTTTTAAGGGATCAAAGGATTCCAGACACTTGGAGTGAAGCGAACATATCATTGATCCCAAAAGAGGGCCAAGACCTGACTAACGTGAAAAATTATAGACCTATATCGCTACTCAATAATGACTATAAAATTTTTGCGAAGATATTGGCGGAGAGATTGAAGGGGTGGCTCTCGGAAGTTATAGAGGAGGAACAAGCAGGCTTTTTGCCGGACAGACAAATAAGAGACAATTTAAGGACAGTGATCAATGCTATTGAATATTATGACAAGCGTTGTGACAAAGAGGTTGGTTTCTTCTTTGTAGACGCTGAAAAAGCGTTTGACAATTTAAACTGGGACTTTATGTTTGCCACTATGGAAAAGCTACAATTGGGAGAAAGATTCATCAGAGCAATTAAGGAAATTTACAGAGACCAGACTGCAGCAATCCTGGTGAATGATGAACTGACCAAGAAATTGACGATAAGTAAAGGAACAAGACAAGGTTGCCCGTTATCTCCATTGTTGTTCATTCTAGTATTGGAGATTCTGATGATACAAATACGTCAAGATGAGGAAATTCGTGGAATAAAAATAAAGGACTATTCATATAAGGTCAGAGCATTTGCGGATGACATAATGTTAATTGTAGAGGACCCATTGGAGAACATGCCAAGAGTGATAGATAAGATCAAGGAGTTTGGAGACTTGGCAGGTTTTTATATTAACAAAAAGAAGTCAAAGATATTATGTAAAAATATGACTAAGCAGAAACAACAATTATTAACGGAAACAACGGACTGTGAAGTAACAAGTAAAGTGAAATATTTGGGAGTCGAATTAACTGCAAAGAACATAGATCTATTCAAAAACAATTATGAAAAACTATGGACTCAGATAGAGAGAGACTTGATTAAATGGAATAGACTGAATTTGTCATGGTTGGGCAGGATTGCAGCAGTTAAGATGAATGTGTTACCAAGAGTAATGTTTTTGCTACAGACAATACCAATCATCAGAGACTCTAAACAATTTGAAAAATGGCAGAGGAAAATATCAGATTTTGTTTGGGCAGGCAAGAAGCCTCGAGTGAAAGTGAAAGTTTTACAAGATGCAAAGGAAAGAGGCGGAATGCAACTGCCCAATCTGAGACTTTATCATGATGCAATCTGCCTAGTTTGGTTGAAAGAATGGATGACATTAAAGAACAAGAAACTACTAGCCCTAGAGGGATATAAAAAAATATTTGGATGGCACGCATATTTATGGCATGACAAAGTAAAGGTCAACTCGATGTTCCTGCATCACTTTGTACGGAGAAGTCTATACACAATCTGGAAGAAGTACAGAATTTATCTACAAGAAGGAACTCCCTTGTGGGTGGTTCCGTATGAGGTGATAGACTCGAGAGCTGTTGATAATGAACAACAATGTTTAACATACAAAGAAATAACTAAAACTGAAGCATCCAAACTCAGAATAAAGACGCAAGAGGAACTATCACCTAACTACGACTGGTTCCAGTATAGACAGATCAGAGATTTATATAATTCGGACTCCGTAAAGGGAGGTATACGAATAGAGAATTCGGAACTAGAGCAGACCCTTCTTAAAGAAGATAAGAAAAGAATATCCAAGGTATACCAAGTACTGCTGAAATGGTACACCGAGGATGAGACAGTTAAAACACAAATGGTGAAATGGGCTATAAACTTTAATAAAGAAATAACAATGGAGGCATGGGAATACCTGTGGAAAACTACAATGAAGACAACGACATGTACTAATATCAAAGAGAACATCTACAAAATGATCTATCGTTGGTACATGACACCAAAGAAGATTGCGCTAGGGAATTTGAATACTTCTAATAAATGCTGGAAATGTAAGAAGCATGAGGGCTCCCTCTATCATATGTGGTGGTCGTGTGAGGTAGCCAGGCAGTACTGGGGGGAAATAATAAGAGAAATGAGTGAAATTTTACAATTTCAAATTAATAAGAACCCAGAACTCCTGCTACTGAACTTGGGAATGGAGGGAATTCCAGCCCAACACAGGACGTTGATATTTTATATGACAGCAGCAGCTAGACTTTTGTATGCGCACAAATGGAAAGTACAAGAAGTGCCAACTATTGAAGATTGGATTTACAAATTGCTGTATATGGCTGAAATGGATAAGATGACAAGAAAACTGAGAGATCTGGACTCAGGGCAGTTCAACACAGACTGGGAGAAGTTGAAACAACACCTGGAGAAGAAATGGGAGGTGGGAGGAAAACTGTGGCAGTTTGAGAACTACTGAAGTACTGAAGTAGAAGGGGGAGACTTTACCGGGGGGAGAAGAGATAAATGTGAATTAATAAGCAGTCAGATTAATAGATTGACATATATATAGATATATATAGGTTAACAAACAGAACATAGATAGAAAATAATTAACTATAAGGATTAAATATAAGGATTAACTAACAATATTTTCTTTTTTTTTTGGTAAGTTTTGTACCAAACTGAATGTCTGAAGATATAGATGAGTCAAATTGATTGACTACGTGATGAGAGATATATAGAATTATTACAAAAAGATAGAATGAGTAATATATAGAGAATAAGTCAAATTGTTTGATATAAATGAATGTATGATTTATTTGGTTTATGATATATAGAAATATTTGAAATTGAAAAATGGGATAAATTGTTTATCTAAGATGGAAACAAAGACTTACAGTTTGGGCATACAATGTTAAAAATAGTTAAGGATGTACTGCTTAGAATAATGGAGAATATATATTTGTTTTAGATAGAGGAAGCTAATAGAAGTAAGGGAAAGGGGACAAAGGGTTGGAAAGCTGTTGGAAGTCAACAAAAAGGGGGGGAAAGGGAGGGGGTTAGAGATGAAAAAATTGGGGAAAATTGAATGTAAATGTAAAAATAATGGATTCTAACCCAATAAAAATTTTTTCAAAAAAAAAAAAAATAGAGTAATCCTACTGACATATGAGAAAGATTCAGCTCTAGTCACACCTTAAAACCAACTAGGTTTCCAAGGTATCACTTTGACTCTCAAATGCTCATAATCTGGAAATCTAGTTGGTGTAAAAGATGCTCCTGGACCCAAATTTTGCTCTTCTACTACAGATCAACACAGCTACCCATTGGAAACTTACTGTTATATATGTCAAGTGTGGCCAAGATTCCAGGATCACGATCCTTATTTGACTGCCAAGGCCCTAGAGCTCCATAAGGACTTCCAGCTTCCCCTTCTGATCACCAACCCAAGGCCCATCGCTGCTAGGTCTGTGCGCTTCGGTATTCGCTTCAGGTAAAAGTACCCAAAGTGGAGCAGATCCGGAAAGATTCTGGATATCCGAATCGGGGCCAGCATGCCCCGATTCAGGGCATACTAAATCAAAGCTTTTCGAAGCTTTCGGAAAGCTTCGGGGCTGAGTTTAAAGGGTCCTGCCGCTGCTTGCAAGGAGAAAGCCCCTCCTGTGGAGACGGAGAAAGCCTCGGCCATTTGAGAGGCAGGAAGGGCCGGAGAACGCAGCTTCGGCCTTCCCCAACACCCCAGAGGCTCAGGTGGTGGCACGAGGCTGCAACGGCCTGGAGACTCCAGGCCATCGCTGCAGCCTTGTGCCGCTGCCATCGCTGCGGCAGCGGCAGCATAAGGCTGCCGTTGCCCCGGGGGAGGGAGTTGCCCTCCTCGCTTCAGTATGCTCCGAATATTTATGGAGCATACTGAAGCGAGTAAAGTACCTTAATTCCGAAGCGGCTTGTCGCTTCGGAATTAAGGTATTTCCAAAAAAATTTCCCGCTTCAGGTAAACCTGAAGTGGGAAACCCGAATCAATCCCCTCCTGCACACCCCTAAATTCGCTACCCAGTAGACTTTAGGAAAGCAAATCAGTGCTTGCCAATGGCCCGTTTCCTTGTTAATGCCCCTTGCTTTACCTGCTGGCTTATGAACAATGGTGTCAATGGGGAGGGGCATGAGGGGCACCATGAGCTTCTTTTCTCTCTTCTCCCCCCCCCAAGATACCTACAGTTCTTATAGATCACAGCAGATCCCTGTTTTCTGAGACCCGCCTTTGAGCCCACGCTGTCCCTATTTTTTGTCCCGTTTTGCCTTCTGGGAAGATGCTCATCGCCAGCCATTGTAAATCGTGGGAGTTTTCGTGCTTCTTATTTTGAGTTCTCTCCAAATCTTTAGAATTTAAATCTGAGACTGAGGATATATCATTATGTCAATCACTGATTATTATTTTTTTTTTAAAAAAAACTTCAGAACAAGCCCCCCTCTCGGTGGTGGAAACAGCCGCCATGGGAACAAGGGCAGGGGAAATGCAGGGAAACCGAACAGCTAGAAACCCCATCGCTCTTGTGCCGTCCTGGTAGCCACGGCGAAAGAAAGAATTACGCCGTGACAAACTAAGTGAGTTGAACTACAAAGAAAATATAAATATGACTACGGAGCAATGAAATAGATCAATGAAATAAATACATAAATCAATTATACTCCAATTATCATTTTATGCATTTAAAGTACGGTAGTGAGGGCGACAAGGTCTAACAACAAGAGCAGGCAATCAAAGGTATATCACACGTCAATTTCAAAGTGGAAGGTGCACTTTATAACCACTTATTCCTATGGTAATATACCAAGTGCTAATGCCTGTTCATAAAGTGACTGTGCCTTCTCAATGTACCAAATGTTTTATACAATATGAAGTTAATTGGGATGATTCAGAAGCAAACTTGAACAACAATGCACTTAAAATTGTAGCAAGTATAATCCAGGAATCAGTAAACAATCACACAAGTTTATACAATCAAAGGTGCATAGAAGAAAAATCAAATATCTATCATCATAAGTGTTCTTCACAGCTTTTCCAAATGTAACCGCTGCGGGCCAACTAGCGAAATCCTCCCCTTTCAATATTTCTTCATCACGGCAGTTACAAGAAATATAAGTCTCAAACACTTCCTACAGATCCCCCAGCCTTCGCTCCTCGGTAGCTACAGCAGCAACAAGGAAATCACCCAGGCCCATCCCTGAATGGGAAATACCCCAGTTAGGTCAAGAGGAGTTAGCCATGTTAGTCTATAGTTGCAAATAGTAAAGAGTCCAGTAGCACTTTTAAGACTAACCAACTTTAT
Organism: Eublepharis macularius; assembly: GCF_028583425.1. Taxonomy (NCBI): domain Eukaryota; kingdom Metazoa; phylum Chordata; class Lepidosauria; order Squamata; family Eublepharidae; genus Eublepharis; species Eublepharis macularius. The sequence goes on from NC_072800.1 coordinate 86,905,590, forward strand.
TGAAGTATAAGCTTTCAAGAACCACAGTTCTCTTCGTCAGATACATCATCAGCTTTTGGGAACCACAGCTCTCTTCGTCGGATGCATGTCTGCTTTTGAGAACCACAGTTCTCTTCATCAGATGCATCATCCGCTTTTGAGAACCACAGCTCTCTTCATGAGATGCATCGTCTGCTTTTGAGAACCACAGCTCTCTTCATCAGATACATCGTCAGCTTTCGAGAACCACAGCTCTCTTCATCAGATGTATCATCAGCTTTTGGGAACCACAGCTCTCTTCATCAGATGTATCATCAGCTTTTGGGAACCACAGCTCTCTTCGTCAGATGCATCATCAGCTTTTGAGATCCACAGCTCTCTTCGTCAGATCAACCTGACGACGCACCTGACGAAGAGAGTTGTGGTTCTCAAAATCTGACGATGCATCTGACGAAGAGAGCTGTGAAAACTTATGCTACAATGAAGTTGGTTAGTCTTAAAGGTGCTATTGGACTCTTTACTATTTTGCAACCTGAGTTAGGAAGACTGACTTGGGTCTTGCTTCAAACGACTTTTGCAATTGGTAGCATTTGCAATAGATTTTGGGATAGGAGGCTGCATTTAGAAAACCCGGGGTGCCTTCTCTGAGTCTACGGGATGCGTTGATGCACACTCTCACATCCCCCTCCCCACAGGTGACGGTTCAGAGAAAAATAACCTTGCTGACTCACATGGCCCCAGAATGCCCGGCCAGCTCCGGATGAATCATCCCCCATTGATGAGTAATGCGCAGCATCTGTGAGGCACATTTCTGGCACTCCAAGCACCAGGCATGTGAGCAGAGACTGTTGATTGCTAGGCGTAACTATGGACAGAGGAAATGTTGACAGGCATCGAGAAAGCCAGGGAGGGACAGAAGGGCTTCGGCCTCGCCTTCACACACACACCCCCGCCCCAATTCTGCCACCTTTTAACACCAAAGGAAAATGTAGGCAGATGGAAGACATTTTCCTCTGATCTCTGCCTAAAGGAGCATTCTGGGAAGCCAGAAAGAGAAAAAGTATCTAACTAAACATGAAAAAATGTCTTTTTTTTATTACACAAAGGCAAGTAATACTGCTGCTAGGTCAACTGTACCAGTTGGTTAATACGGGATAATGTTGTCCTACCTTGTAGGACAGTTTGGTGTAGTGGTTAAGAGTGCAGGACTCTAATCTGGAAAGCCAGGTTTGATTCCCCCCCTCCTCCACTTGAGGCCATCTGGGTGACCTTGGGTCAGTCACAGCTCTCTCAGAGCTCTCTCAGCCCCACCCACCTCACAGGGTGTTTTGTTGTGGGAGGCTGCATGACATACGTTGTAAACTGCGCTGAGTGGGCGTTAAGTTGTCCTGAAGGGCGGTATATAAATCGAATGTTGTTGTTGTTGTTGTTGTTGTTGTTAGGGCTGTAGTGATTGAAATTAAATTTAAATTTCAGCTATCTCAGACTTTGTTACCTTCTGCTGTCCTATATATCTTTTTCCATGCATCGTTTTTCCTATTGTTGAGAAGAAATGCCTCCAAGCCAGGACTCTGTACACGTGAGAGATATTCTGACACATCAGATCAGCGGCCCATCTAGTCCACCCTGTTTCACTCAGCGACCAACTAGTTAATTTTATGTATTTATTTTATTTATGTCATTTATAGTCCGCCTTTCTCAATGAGACTCAAGGCGGATTACACAGTGTGAGATTAGTAAGATTAGTACAGTCAGTATCAAGAATATTTCCATAAACGATGCCATAGGGTAAATAAACACCATTTTTACGAAGACATAGCATTAGTAAGAATCCAATACAGAGCTGAAGAAATGCTGAAAGAGAACATAAGCAATTCTAGGGCTGACGTTAGACAACCGGAAGGACAGGTAGCTCATAGGAGGACATAGTTAAAGCAATAGATAGTACTAGGAGAGTCCAATTAGTGCAAAACGTTGCAGCTCGACTGTTAGCAGGAGTGAGAAGGAGCTTGGACATCACTCCCATCCTACAGTCACTCCACTGGCTACCCATCAGTTACCGTGCTCAGTTCAAGGTATTGGTTATTACATACAAAGATCTTCACTGCTTTGTTCTGGCATACCTATGGGACTGCCTCCCCCCACCCCCTATGTTCCTCCACAGCAGCTTTGCTCATCTGAACAGGGTCTCCTGCAGGCGCCAGGCTGCACATGGGTGAAGTCAACAGCAGCCCATATACGGGCTTTAAGAACATAAGAGAAGCCATGTTGGATCAGGCCAATGGTCCACTGGCTTTCTCTATGGTGGTCCCTATCCTGTGTTGGACAGGCTTTCTGGACTGGCTGTGGTGGCCCTTATACTGTGTTGGACTGGCTTTCTCTGTGGTGGCCCCTATCCTGTGGAATGACCTGCCTGAGGAGGTCAGGAGAGCCCCCACTCTCCCGATGCAAAACGGAACTATTTAAAAAGGCTTTTTATTCAAATGGGAGAGCTGTATTGTAGGGATGGGGTCTCAGAAGCTTTGCTAACGAGTTAGGGAACCATAGACTTCACCATTATGTTGCCTTACATATTATCTGTTGCTTTAAATATGTACTCCTATGTACCACCAGTGCTCCACGTTGTCTAATGTCAGTCCTAGAATTGATGAGGTTCTGTTTCAGTATTTTTTCTACTCTGTATTGGATTCCTGCTAATACTATGTCTCTTAAACGTGTATCTATTTACCCAATGGCATTGTTTGTGGCAATGTCCTTGATACTGTATTGAAATGTCCTTGATACGGATTGCACTAATCTCACACTGTGTAATCCGTCTTGAGTCTCAGTGAGAAAGGCGGACCATAAATGGCATAAATAAAAATAAGGCAATATACTTCTGCTGTCCTATGATAGCCTGCCCGGGAGTAAACCCCACTGTATACAGTGGGACAAACCTCTGAATTAACCCGCACAGGATTCTGCTATTTATTGTGGGGGTTTCCCTTTGACTCACCATGCTTTGAATGGGCCTCTTTTTCTCCATGAATCTACCTAATCGCCTTTAAAGCCAATTAAATGGTTTGCCATCACATCTTGTGGCTGTGAATTTCACAATTTAATTACTCATTGAAGTCTTTCCATTTTCCATCCTTAATCTAAAGCGCATCAGCTCTATTGCTTGCCCCCCTCCCGCTTCAAGTATTATGGGAGATGGGAGGAAAGTTTTCTCTGTCCACTTCCTTTGCCTAGTGCATAATTTTAGAAACCCATAAACTGTAGAAAGGAATAACAACAACAGCAATAAATTAATTCACATCCTCCCATTATCACATTGTTATCCAGTCATTCGGAATTTGACAAGCTACCCATGCAAATCTCTCTCCCACCAGGTTTGCATAATTTCCTCCAAAGAACAGAACAGCAGTTCAGGGGCAGAATTCGTGCCAAACTCATTCTAGCCAGGGGGTAAAAAAAGCAAGATTTGGAACCAGTAGCACCTTAAAGACCAACTAGATTTCCAGGGTATGAGCTTTTGAAAGTCAAAGCTCCCTTCTTTGAATACCTTCTTTAGCTCCCTTCTTTCCCTTCTTCAGACACCTTCTTTGGGAATCTGATGACTGGAGGTTGACTCTCAAAAGCTTATTCTCTAGATCCTGTCTGGACCTGAATCATGCTCTCCAGACCAACACGGCTGCCCACCTGAAACTAGCCTGGTGGTGTAGCGGTCAGAGTGTCAGGCTAAGATCTGAGAGACCCAGGTTCGAATCTCCACTCTGCCATAGACATTTGCTGGGTGTCCTTGGGCCAGTCATACCCTTTCATCCTAACATACCTCACAGGGCTGTTGTGAGGATAAACTAGAGGAAAGGAGAATGATGTAAACTGCTTTGGGTGCCCATTGAGGAGAGTAAAATAAAATGGGAGGTTTGGGGGATTTGAGTCTGTCCCCATTGCAGACAATGGCAGGGTCTAAATTAAATAAATGAATAAATAATAAAATAAATAAAGAGTAAATAAACCTGCCTTGCGTCCCAGAGAGAAAGGCCAACCAGGGCCTCTTTTTGCACAGGCGATTTTTACCGCTTTTGGCCCCATACCTCTTTGGGGTTTCTTCTAAATTCCTGACCATTAACTCCCCCTTCAGATTTCAATGCGGCATTTCAAGGGTTCTCTTCCAAGTTTTCTCCCCGTGCAGAAAAAGTGGAGGCAGAAAACTCGGAAGAGAACCCGTGAAACGCCGCATTGAAATCTGAAGAGGGAGGTAATTGTCCGGAATTTGGAAGAAAACCCAGAGAGACACAGGGCCAAAAGGGGGAAAAACCTGTCCATGCTAAATGGCCCACAAATGAATGAATTGTACAAGCAAATAGATAAATAAATAACAATATTTTAGTGCGCCGGTCTGTACTAATACAGATAGATAGATAGATAGATAGATAGATAGATAGATAGATAGATAGATAGATAGATAGATAGATAGATAGATAGATAGATAGATAGATAGATAGATAGATAGATAGATAGATAGATAGATAGATAGATAGATAGATAGATAGATAGATAGATAGATAGATAGATAGATAGATAGTTGTTGTGGGTTTTCCGGGCTGTATTGCCGTGCTCTTGGCATTGTAGTTCCTGACGTTTCGCCAGCAGCTGTGACTGGTATCTTCAGAGGTGTAGCACCAAAAGACAGAGATCTCTCAGTGTCACAGTGTGGAAAAGATGTTGGCAGGTAATTTATATCTACTCAGGAAGGTGGGTTTGGGCTGAGTCATCCTGTAAGAGTTTCCCAGGGTGTGGAATGCTAATGGCGGGAGGCTTCACTGTATCCTGAGGAGGTTCTTTTGTATATGGATTGGTACTTGATGTGCTAATCTTCTCTGCAGGGCTATTGTTGGGTGTAGAGTGTTTTGTTAGCCTGGTGTTTTTCAGAACTGGAAACCATGCTCTGTTCATTCGTAAGGTTTCTTCTTTCCTGTTGAAGTTTTGCTTATGCTTGTGAATTTCAATGGCTTCCCTGTGCAGTCTGACAAAGTAGTTGGAAGTGTTGTCCAGTATTTTGGTGTCCTGGAATAAGATACTGTGATTTAGGTGGCGTTCCGAGCCAGAGGGGCTAATGTGCCTGGGGGCCCAGAACGGAATTCTGGCTCGGGAATGTGGCGGCCCGCAGCCCACCAAACCTGTCGGGAAGGAGATGTATCCCGGGTGCGCATGTGGGCGGCAAGCTGCGGGCAGCGCAGCACCTTAGGAGTCGGCACAGGTGGGGAACGCGCAAGGGGATGTCAGCCTTTGGCATTTGGCTTTTGGCCGTGGCTCCTGGCCAGCCTGCAGGGCTGCTTTTTTCTATCCGAGGTCCGAGCAGAAGTGCCAACTCCTGCTCGGGACATTCCTGGAGGTTTGGGGGTGAAGTCTGTGGGTGGCAGGGTTTGGGGAGGGGGAGAGACCTCGGTGGGGCATAATGCCATAGAACCCTCCCTCCGAAGCAACCATTTCCTCCCGGGAAACTGATTTCTGTCACCTGGAGATCAGCTGCATTCCTATCAGATCTCCAGCTAGGGCTGCCAGCCTCCAGGAGGTGAGATCAAAAGTGGAAACCCACACCTTGGGGAATAATCAAGAATCTCTGAAGTAAATAGTATAACAAGAATACTGTATAAATATGTATAATGAAAATTTAAAGTGCAAGGTGCTCAGGTGTTATCAATATCAATATCAATAGTCTAATAAATACAGGACATAATACATATTACAAATATCCATCACTAGCAATAAATAAGCTCTCCGAATTGATTACACCCAATAAATAATCAAAATACAGAATCTCTAATATACAATTAGGCATCGGCCAATACACAATATCAAAGTCCAATATCACCCTTGTAGGTAATCTCAGTCCCAATTAAATAAAATCATAATCTCTTAATAATCTCTACTTGGGAAGGCGTCCACATATTAGCCTCCAGGAGGCGGCTGGAGATCTCCTGTAATTACAACTGACCACAGAGGTCAGTTCCTCTGGAGAAAATGGCTGCTTTGGAGGGTGGAGTCTATAGCATTATCCCCCACTGACGTCCCTGCACTCCCAAAACCTGCCCTCTCCAGGTCCCACCCCCCAAATATCCAGGAATTTCCTAACCTGAAACTGGCAGCCCTATTTCCAGCCCTCACCTGGAGGTTGGCAACCCTGTGTCCAGATGGAGCTCCCAACTTGGGGAGAGGGGTGGATCACAACTGCTTCTTCTCCAGGGAGCCCAGTGTGCCAGGGTCAGGCCCTTTTTTTGGAGGGACCTCTTTCTGAGACTTTCAAAAACAGTATTTTGGTGGTAGGGAGACCTGCATTCTAAAGAGCCAGATTTGCTTCCGGTATCACCTTAAAGACCAACCAGATTTCCAGGGTATGAGCTTTTGAGAGTCAAGGAGGAGCAGAAGTATGTAGAGTTTTATGCAGCCAGAAGGTAGGAGGGGTTCTTAAAGCCCTACAAACGTCTAAATGTATCTGACAAGGGGAGCTGTGAGTCTTGGAAGCTTATGCCTTGGAAATCTAGTTGGTCTTGAAGAAGCAAAAGGACCTGAATTTTGCTCTTCTACTGCAGTGCAGACCAACACCTGAAACTGCTTTCGAAACACGTTATATCAATGCACACAAACCCTTTCTTGGGGTCTAACGGATCCACTTTCAGTCCAGCTTGCCAACACGCAAATGAAACGCCTGAACGCTAATTGGCGGTGGGTTACTTCAGTCATACAAACTCTTGGTCAATGCATCTTGGTCAATTGCATCAAACATCATTACAGCCAGATTCACTCTGAATTTAAGCATCTTTAATTATTTTTTTTTACATGCCCTGTTTCAGAAGTCAGTGCAGGAATTAAGAGTGTTCAAGGAGAGCCCTGTGGTGGTGGTGTGGGAAATCAAACAGTGAGTCTTGTTGTGAGAAAAGGCGTGTTTCAATTACATAATAGTGTTTCTCTTGCTCCGAAACTGAGAAGCGCATTTAGTGCCCTGTGCCAAATCGCCATGAGAAACAGAATTAGCCTGATTGTCTCTCTCTCCCTCCCCCTCTCTCTGTCTCACTCTATCACACACACATGCCATGGATTTCTAGCGTAGGGTTTGCTTTGCTAGACAGGAGAGGAGACAAGAGCTCCGCTTTGAAAGATACTAGCTGTAAAATAGCCCTGCACAATTTGTGGGGTGGGGCCAGAGCTCATTGGCAGAGCACCTGCTTTGCATGCAAGATGTTCAGTCAAAGGATTTCCGAGGTCCAAAGTACACAAAATGTTTAGACGCCAGTCGGGCTGCGTTTACCAGGCCCGGCTTTTATTCCCTGCAGACAGATGGCTGTTGCAAGGAGTCAATTTCCCAAGCACTGCTGGCCAATTCTGATCATGTCCATAGAGGGAGGGGGAAATACTGCCCCGGTCAACCCCTAGCCAAACAGATAGCATCCCCCATTTGGAGTTGGGGAAATGGTTTGTGTGGAAGAGACAACTGATACCCCTTGGTATAGCACCTTTAAGACTAACCAACTTTATTGTAGCATAAGCTTTCGAGAACCACAGCTCTCTTCACAAAGAGAGCTGTGGTTCTCAAAAGCTGACGATGCATCTGACGAAGAGAGCTGTGATTCTCGAAAGCTGACGATGCATCTGACGAAGAGAGCTGTGGTTCTTAAAAGCTGACAATGCATCTGACGAAGAGAGCTGTGGTTCTCAAAAGCTGATGATGCATCTGACGAAGAGAGCTGTGATTCTCGAAAGCTGATGATGCATCTGACAAAGAGAGCTGTGGTTCTTGAAAGCTTATACTACAATAAAGTTGGTTAGTCTTTATGGTGCTACTGGACTCGTTACTATTTTGCAACTACAGACTAACATGGTTAACTCCTCTGATATGCCCTTGGTTTAAGGAAGCTTTGTATGTTTTCCCCTCCAGCCTAAATATACTCCATCAGCTGAATTCTGTCGACCGAGGCATGCAGTACAGAGATTTAGGAAGGCCCTGGCGTGGCCGCTATAACAATCCACAAAATGAAACAGGAGCCCAGTGTTGCTTTAACTAACAACATTGATCCCAGCATAAGCCTTCATCCGCCAGAGTTCATTTCACCAGCTGCACTGAAGTGCACATCTATTAGAGTAAGATTTGTGTCTAGTAGCGCCTTAGAGACCAACTAGATTTCCAGGATATGAGCTTTCAGGAGTCACTCAAAGCTTCCTTCATCAGTAGCACCTGAGAGACCAACCCTTCGAAGGGAGCTTTGACTCTCGAAAGCTCACGCCCTAGAAATCTAGTTGGTCTCTAAGGTGCTACTGGACCCGAACCTTGCTCTTCTACTACAGACCAACATGGCTACCCCCCAGAAACTACACACATCCAATAGGCTGATGCTTCTATTTTCACAACAGGAAAGCAGCCAGGGAGGGAGATTTTACAGAGAGAAGTGAGTTTAAAACAAGATCTAATTCAAAGGGTAATCAGTTTGCTTGGAAGCAGGAGAGGGCTGCCCCAACAGTTGTTAGATAGGCAAGGTACAATTAACATAAAATCTAGTGCAAGATAAGCAGGTTGGAAAGGACTGTACCAAAGGATATGCAAGATACTAGCATCTATAATTCATTTGAAATGTGCTGTTGGAGGAGAGTTTTGCAGATACCACAGAGGGCCAAAAAACCCAATAAGTGGGTTCTGGATCAAATCAAGCCTTAATTCTCCCTAGAAGCTAAAATGACAAGAACTGAGGCTATCGTACTTTGGTCACATCACGAGAAGACAAGACTCAGTGGAAAAGACAATAATGCTGGGAAAAGTGGAAGGCAGTAGGAAAAGAGGAAGGCCTAAAACGAGATGGTTTGACTCAATAAAGGAAGCCACGTCCTCCAGTTTGACAGATCTGAGCAAGTCTATTCATGAAAGGACAATGTGGAGGTCTTTCCTTTATACAGTCGCCATCGGTCGAAGGTGACTTGACAGCACATAACACACAACATCTGCTGTAAGTGAGGAATTTCAGGTCCCTGTTAAGACATTTGTGGAGATAAAGGGTCTTCCAACTTTTAATGAAATCTAATCCTGCAATTTTTTGCTTTAGTGATGTTTTAATATGTTACAGATTATTATAATGCATGCCGGTTAGGGTTTTCAACAAGTAGAAAGGAGATCAGCCCTGTAAACTTCTTCCTTAGATGTTGGAGAATTGCTTCCCCTCGTGAAGGACAATATTCAGACTAATTAAAGTACTCTCTCTTTCGCTTCTTGTATAAGAGCACTTAACATTTAGATGCTTTGTGGACAATGGCCTCATAATATTTATTTTTATTTTAGCTAAGCTGCTGCAGAGCCTTAACAGCTGCTTGGTGCCACGCCAAGCAGCAGCTTGGGTGACTTGGCTAGAAAAGACGCCCTGGGTTCAGGAAGAGAATTGCCCTGGCCTTGTTTCCAAGGGGTCTTGCATTTATGAGAGAGTAGAGTTGGCTTAGATAGATAGCCCTTGCTTCTTTTGGGGAGGGGTGGCGTCCCAGGACGAGGCAGAACAGAGACCTTGCTGCTCCAGCGCCCCCTGCTGCTCTTTACATGAACTGCCATCAGTACCGCTTGGATGGCACTGAAACCCTTGGGGTGTGATTCTCGCTTCTTATTTCTCACCGTTTCTCAGATGCCTGATACTTGAGAAAGTCTTTTTTTTCTGAATTAAATTTGGAGGCCTATTCAATACCCCTTTGAGTTTCTGCCTGAGGCATTTGTGAGGCATTTCCTCTCCTCCTGGGAGGAAGCAGAGTTGCAACGGGTACTGCCCTTTGAGGGCAGGTAATCTTACTGAGGCTCTGCAGTGGCAATGACCGATTCATCCAATCACTTGCAAAGCAGAGCTGCACAGAATTACACAGATCAGAGCATTACATTACACAGGGACCATGTAACAAACACATTTTTTTTATTTGCATGCTTGTGACCAGACAGGTGTGCATTCTGCTTTTTAAAAGAAATCAAGATTCTGCATCCAGAGAAACTGAATTTTGCAACTTGTATAAATTATGCCCTTTAAAGAAATGTGTACACACCTGCATAATACATTCTGTGTTTGCTAATTAGGGGGATTGGCCTCTTGAAAAATCTGGTTCAAGGCCCAGCACACCATGTTTCTGATTTTATCAAACGTTGTCTGTACAGTTTGATGCCTGTTGTGGGAGATAGGAGGGAGAGAAGGAGGGAGGGGGAAAGAAAGAAAGAATAATTTTCCTTTCACCCACATTCCAAGTTTCTTCTAATAGGGACACATTCTGGATAGTGGGGGGAAATTGTTCAGTAGAATCTAGCATTTTGTGCAGTTTCCTAGGAAGGTTACATGTTTCTTAAAAAGAGATAAACGAGGAAAAATTTTAAACAAAATAGAAAATGAAGTCGAACATCATCTTTATGAATTCCCTCGCTCCCTCCCTCCCTCCCATCCTTCCTTCCTTCCTTCCGTCCAACTGTCCGTCCGTCCGTCCTTCCTTCCTCTGTCAACCCCTCCCTCCCTTTGGAGGGGACAGAGACTAGCCCTGAATAAATCCTGTCCTCCCTCCCATTTTTCACTTATCAGCCCATCAAAACCGATTTGGCACTTTATAGCCTTTTAAAACTAAAGCGTTTAAAATCGTCCTCCTTCTCTTCCCCCCTCAATTTCAACCTGCTCCTGTTGCATTTAGGAAAAGAGTCGCAGATCTCTCAAGGATTAATGCTTGCCATTTCCCGTGGACTGCGGCCAAGAGCCTTGCTTGCTAATGGCTAATAAAACAGCTACCTGATTTTGGACTAAGCGAGTTCCAGAGCTGGTTGCAGCCGTACTTTATTTCTAAACCTCTATTAGCATTCTTTTGTTGATGTTTCCATTAGCACTTTTAGAGATGAATTTTAGAAGCTGGTTTGGAGGAAGAAAATACGGCTTCAATCCCTGTAGATTGTTTCATACCAGTCGAGTGGGGGTGAGCATAAATGAATCTGTGTTCAGCCATGGGACATAATGACATCAGACCACATAATAGGAAGTTTGGGGAAGGCTGTGTGTGTGTAAGAGAGAGAGAGGGAGGTGATACAGATTTTCAGTGTTCTGAGAGCTAAACATGGAAGTTCCATTTATCTCTCATGGCTAATATTGAAACTCTAGTCCTCTAATAATTGGCCTGGTGGTGGAAAGCACCATCAAGTCATAGCTGACTTATGGAAACGCCTGCTGGGAGAGATCCAGTTTGGTGCAGTGGTTAAGAGCGGCAGGACTCTAATCTGGAGAGCCAAGTTTGATTCTCCACTCCTCTGCTTGAAGCCTACCGGGTGACCTTGGGTCAATCACAGCTCTTTCAGAGCTCTCTCAGCCCCACCCACCTCACAGAGTAATTGGCCCTTTTCACACTGCTCCTGGGGACTCGCAATGATGTGGAACATCGTGATACAAACGCGAAAAATCGCATTTTCTCAAGCAAGATTTGCGCAACATCGCGCAAATCTCGCGTGAGAAAACGTGATTTTTCGCATTTGTAGCACAATGTTCCACATCATTGCAAGTCCCCAGGAGCAGTGTGAAAAGGGCCATTGTCGTGAGAATAATAATTACACACTTTGTAAACTGCTCTGATTGAGTGTTCAGTTGTCCTGAAGAACGGTACATAAATCGAATGTTGCTGTTGTTGTTACTGCTGGGTTTTTCAAGGCAAGAGATTAACAGACGCAGTTTGCCATTGCCTGTCTCTGCATAGGGACCCTCATCTTCCTCAGGGGGTCTCTCATCCAACGACTAACCAAGGCTGACCCTGCTTAGCCTTCAAGATTTGACAAGATCGGGCTCGCCTAAAACCAACTAACGTACGCACTGTACGAAGAACTGCTTCTTCTAGTTCACCATCAGTTTCGTGGAGTCATCTCAAGTTCTAGTCTTAAGATAATTTGCTTCTGAGCAAACTGCCTGCTCAAATTCTGTGAAGTTTTTTGACCAACTGGTCCTGCTTTGTCTTCTTTTGTTAAAAACTAGGATTGAACAAATATGCCCTCTTAGGGGTTGGGACTCATCACCCATTTGCTGTAAACCTGTTTTTTTTTTAAAATGCCATTTGTACACAAATGATGTAGTAATATTTCTATTAGATTTCATTAACGTGGACAGGAGACGGATACAATCGGGAAAGTTGATGCAGAGGAGTTAGCCGTGTTAGTCTGTGGTAGCAAAATCAAAAAGAGTCCAGTAGCACCTTTAAGACTAACCAATTTTATTGTAGCATAAGCTTTCGAGAATCACAGTTCTCTTTGCCTGGTACAGAGACTGGTCAAATACAGAAGAGGAGGAGAGAGAAGAGGCAATTAGGGGGAGGAAGGGGGAGGGAGCAATCAAAACATCCCTTTGCTAGTATATGTAAACATCTCCTTTTGGTGTGTGGATCAGTTGGCTTCAAAGGAGTTTGCCCTGTTAGTTTGTAGCAGCCAAACAGCTAGACCATCCAATTCCAATGCAGTATGGGCCTTCGATAACCACAGCTCTCCCTGCCAGATGCATCTGACAAAGAGATCTGTGGTTCCCGAAAGCTTATGCTACAATAAAATTGGTTAGTCTTAAAGGTGCTACTGGACTCTTTTTGAATCGGGGAAGTGTTAACTTTCTCTCACACACTGCAACAATCCAAAGCCAGACATGGGGATCCTATAGTAGCTATATATGGAAGATTAACATCCCCTCTGACCTGGATAGCCCAGGTGAGCCTGATCGGGTCAGATCTCAGAAACTAGTAAGGGTCGGCCTTGGTTAGTAATTGGATGGGAGATTTCCAAGGAAGACCAGGCGTGCAGAGGCAGGCAATGGCAAACCACCTCTGATAGTCCCTTGCCATCTAAACCCCACCAGGGGTTTTCATGGCAAAAGACTATCACAGGTGGTTTGCCATAAGTCAGCTATGACTTGAGAGCAGCTAGAGAGTCACCTCTAGAGACTTGAGAGCTGTCTCTGCCTACCAACATCCCATCTAATTTGGCCCCGGGACTAACTGCTTAATTCTCGGAGGTATGTTGTGTTTATTGGCCCCATCCAAATAGTCAGAATTAAGTAATGCAGTCTTTCCTGGATTGAACCACTTTATGGGGAGAGGTTGAAAGGGGAGATCTGAGTTCAAATTCTCCCCCACCTTTAAAACAGAAAGACACTCCTTCCCTCAATTGACATGTTAAGAAAAAGGCTGGGAAGCATCCTTTGCCTTGACATCCTATCTGTGTTTGTGGGGGGAGCTTTTTGAGAGGAGACATGCATTCAAACATAGCCCCTCTCCCACCCGCAATCTTAAGTGGTACAGCCCAGGGGAAGTTTTCCTCTGTAGTTCTACTGATTGTATGAACTGGCCCTTACTTCATAGGATGGTAGCCATTTGGATTTTTAAAAACCTGCAAGCATGTCGAAGATCCTTTGAGGAAGAATGCCTTGGATTGAACCTAAATAGTAAAGAGTCCAGTAGCACCTTTAAGACTAACCAACTTTATTGTAGCATAAGCTTTCAAGAACAACAGCTCTCTTCGTCAGATGCGTCGTCAGCTTTCGAGAACCACAGCTCTCTTCATCAGATGGATTGAACCTGGGAACTTATCAGCAGATGTTCTGCACTTGAGCCATGATGACTAGGGTTACTGTTAAGGAAAAATTTCTTAAAGGGACTCTGCGCTCAGATTATGTTTCCCAATAGCCATCACCACGAGTATTCAAGACACCAAAAATTGTGATCTGTAAAGAATAATGATGAGTTTTATTAACATAAATCCCAGATGCAGTGCCATGTTCCGACACATGCATAAAGATCAGCCATAGCAGAGAATCTTATATACTTTCCAAAGAGATAAAAATTGTTATACAAAACTAGATACAAACAATTTTTCAGAATCAAATTCTTCAGGAGACATGGCACCAATACAGGCCTGACTGACAAGATAGTAAGCTCTGTCTGTAATAGAAACATGCTTCATGTCTGGTGCCGCACGGGAATCTTGGGTGTCTTCCCGAGAGGGAACTTATTCAAGCTAAATTCTTGAGTACAAAGTCAAAACAAGAAAGATACTGGCCTTGCAATAGGGCTCTCTAACCACAGTCTCAGAAGGAATCTGCTTACATAGGAATAACTTTTGCCTTCTGTGTGAACGGTCAACTCCAAGAAATGCTCATACATATGTCTTTTAGAATAGGAGTCATAGAAATTCCCTAACAGTTACCAACCTCCAGATGTGGTCTGGAGTTCCCCTGGAATTTGCAAGTGATCTGCCAACTACAGTGATCAGTTCCTCTGGAGGAAATAGCAGCTCAGCAGGCAGACTCTATGATGTACCATCGATTTTAGGTGAAATCCCTCCCCTAATTCTACCCTCCACAGTCACCACCCTAAATCTCCAGGAACTTTCCATAACTCCTGCCCCAAATGTCATTTTAGCGAAACCAGAGCCAAATTTTGAAGAAATGCTAGTGCATCAGCCCACATCATTTGCAGTGATGTTAATTAGATCCAAAATATTTATTGCATTGGGGATCTGTAACCAAATCCTGACAGATAATATAGCAGAAAAAATTAACTGCGAGCTAGGGGCCATATAGATTGAGACTTTCTTCATTAAAAATCTTGTTCCCCAGGGACAGCTGCATTATGTATTTTTATTAATTAATTTATTTACAATATTTATATCCCGCCTTTCTGCCCAGGCAGGGTTACAAAGACAGCTCACAATTAAGATGGGTAGCCGAGTTAATCTGTCTGTAGCAGCAGAAAAGAGCAAGAGTCCAGTACACCTATAAGACTGACAAAATTGGTGGTAGGGTATGAGCTTTCTTAAGTCACAGTTCACAGATACCTGAAGAAGTGAGCTCTGGCTCACGAAGGCTCATACCCTACCACAAACTGTGTTAGTCTTATAGGTGCTACTGGACTCTTGCTCTTTTCTACAGTTCACAACTAGAACTGAACAAGCATAATAAAAACGCATTGTAAAAACAGTTAAAATCAGAGCTTAAGGAGAGATCATTGAGAGGATGTCAGGGGGAACAAAAAAGGCTTCATCCACGTGTGGAAGAGAATGATAAAAAGGAACAGACAATTATCCCTTGGGAGGAGTCCCATAATCTTAGTGCTATAGTTGAGAAAGACCTCTCTAGATTTGCCACCAATCTAGCTTTGGAAAGGGGGGGCACCTGGCGCAGGGCCTCAGAAGAATCCCTGTTAAGAAAAAATAGAGAAGCAAAAGATGGGGTTCTGTCCTGTCCTACCACAGTTTAAAGCAACCCAGGGGGCTATTTATAATCAGGAATTGGGGGGGGGGCTGTTAGTCAACTATTCCCCATGCCTCACTCTTGATCCACATTGCCCTCTACTGGTTGCTTTTTGCAGTTAAATTATGCAACAGGGAATCTGGTCACGTCCCGGGTAGTTTGGCCTTTAGTTTCTCAGGTCTCAGTGTTAGGAATCCGTGTGCCAATTTGAAGAATAACCCATTTCCTGGGGTCGCTGAGTTTTCTTTGATTTTGAGTGTGTCCCAACATATAACATCATAAAAACGGAGCTCGCCGACCTCTGGAAGCGAACTGACCATGTGGTCATGAAACATAATAATTCCTCTTCAGGAACCACCCTTATGAGGTAATTTCTGTTGGTTTTGTAGTGGAGCTGGCTGTGCATAGCACTGATTGGCCAGTGGCTGTGATGTCACGATCTCAGGTATATCTTGTGATCCCTCTGTTTCCTGGATCAGTTTTACGACTTTTTTCCCCAAGAGAAAGTGCTGAATGAAAATTCAATCAAGCCAAATGTACATGAGGTACAGTTTGAAAAGCCGGACAGCCCACCCAAAATGGTGCTATCCAATGGCGCTATCAGCGCTGGAATTTGAGGAAAGGTATATCCATCTTTAACAAAGCGAGGATTGGAGGAATTTGATGTTTGCCCTAGAAGGAGTCAAACCCCGCTGTGACTGTTGCTTTGAGGTACATTTCGATGCTCCGTGAAAGCACCAAAATGAAGAATCTCTGTAACCCTGATCCGACTGTAGAAATATTTTACATATTCATATTTTTTGTGTGTGAAAAAATGTCGGGGATCATTTGAGGGTGAACGATGGGCAAACTTCCCAGAGAGGAGGAGGGAAACGAGGTTATCAGGCCGAAGCACAGCATGTTCTGTCGACTCCAGAGCCTCTTGGCTGCCTGCCCAGGGATATTCTGGAGTCAGCTTCTCCTAGCAACCGGTCCCCAGAAACACACATTTTTATGTATCACTATGTATGTGGTGATGTCACGGTTGCCATGGCAACTATCAGCTGGAGAAACGATTACATTTTCGGCTGCTAAGGAACCGAGGAGGACCAATGGTCCCAGACTGAAATATTTCTCCGAGAGAGAACTTGTTATGCAGCTCCCATGTGTATGCCACGAGGTGCACGCCGCAGTGCCTTTCGCTGATGGGGCCATTCTTCAAGGCCCGCCTGGACCGCTGCACATGCCACGAAGACCAGCAGATACCTCAGCAGTGCCAGGGAAACTGCTGCAGTGTTTTGCAGTGCCCCCCCCCCCCGTGAATGTTTGCTTTCAGAAATTAATATTGTCTTTCATGACAATATTAACATGACAGAGATGTTCCGCCAGGCATATGGTGGAGGCTAGGTTGGGCCCCCACTGGCCACACTAAAGATCTGTCCCCCACCCTACATATGAGCCAGGGCTTGAAAAGCAGTATTTTATCATTGCCATCTGAAGAGAAGCCGTATTGTATAAAGTTGTTTTAATGTTATTTGTATACTGTTTTATCTGTTTTTAACTGTATTTATGTAAATTGAAATGTTGTACTCTGCCCTGAGCCCGCCTGGTGGGGAGGGTGGACTAAAAATCTAATATAATAAATAAATAAATAAATAAATAATGACTATCTCCACTTTGCACTCTGTCTTGCTGGCACAAGTTTGGGGAGAAAGAAGAGGAGTGTGTCAGACACAGATCTGGGAGACCTGTGTTCGAATCTCCATTTTGTCATGGAAGCTTGCTGAGTGACGCTGGACACACTCTCAGCCTAATTTACCTCACAGGAGAACGAGGAGCATAAAATAAAACTGTCAACTGCTGGCGACTCTCGGCACTTGAGGCTTTTGGGCTTTGATTCTGTTCAGTCATGTGGAACTTTCAAGGGAATTGCCGTGTTGGTCTGCAGTAGAACAGCAAGATTTGAGTCCAGTGGCACCTTCTGAAGAAGGGAGCTTTGACTCTCAAAAGGTCTCTGTATCAGGCATCTGAAGAAGAGAACTTGATTCTCGAAAGCTTATGCTAAAATAAAATTGGTTAGTCTTAAAGGTGCTACTGGACTCTTTTTGATTTTGCTACCACAGACTAACACGGCTAACTTCTCTGCATCAAAAGGTCACGCTCTGAAAATCTTGTTGGTTGCCAGCAGGTGTGAGCAATTTCCAAAGATCACACCTAAACTTGGGGCTGGAGAGAGAACCACTCAGATCTTCCATTACCATTTGGGACTCTGCATCAGCTAGACAAGTGGAAAGCTCAGGAAAATTTAAAGTATCAACATTCACCTGGTGATTCAGAAGATCAGGGTTTTTATGGGGCGGGCGGGCTCCCATCTGATTCCTAGCAAGACTAATTGTTCATTTTTTTAAAAAACTAGATGCATTCATTATTGTTTGTTTGTTTGTTTGCCCATCCCCTGGGCTCAGAAGAGCTTGAAGCTGTTTTCCCAGATCTAATTCTTCTCCAAAGTGCTTAAAATCCCCCATCATTTATAATAAAGTATAGTTTACTAGCAACCAAGCTGGAAAACGGCCTCCAGAGGTCCGTGCCATTGCACCGGGCCTTCCTGCTGCCGTGTGGGGTCTTCCCGGGCCTCTGGAGGTCCCAAGGAGGCTGCTGAGGCAGTGGGAAGGCAAGCTGTGTTGCCGACGACTCACTTCTTATCCCCGCAGAGTGCGCCTGCACAGGGACAAAAAGTGAGTCGTCGCCAATACTGCTTGCCTTTTGTATAGTACGATAATACTTTAATATAAAGCTAGGAAACCAGAACTGGGTGTGCTGGAGATGAGTGTAAGAGAAGATGTGTGGTGTAAGCTTAAGACCTGGGAGACCCAGGTTCGAATCCTCACTCTGCCATGAAGTTTGCAGGGCAACTTTGGGCCACTCACTGTCTCTCAGTCTCACTTGCTTCACAAGATTGTTGTGACAACAGCTTGGGGAAGAGAGAGCCTTGTATTTTTTAATTTACTTAATTTAGACCCCACTTTCTCCCTAATGGGGCTGGAAGGCTGCTTATACCATTCTCCTTGGGTTTTTTTTCCCTCACAACAACCTTGTGAGTTAGGTTAGGCTGAGAGTGTGTGACTGGCCTAAAGTCACCCAGGAAGCTTCTATGGCAGAGCAGGCCTTTGAACCCGGGTCTCTCTGATTTGATACTCTAACCACTACACAACACTGTCTATCTGTATGCCACCCTGAGCCCCTTGGAGAAAGTGTGGGATAGAAATAGACTAGAGGGATTATGTCTCTTGAGTTCTGTGCAGGGTATATATAATTCAGATCTAAACCATGCGAAGTGATAGTATCTCTTTGCTCTGTTTAGACCCCATTTGGAATACTGTATTCAGTTCTGGGCACCACAATTTCAGAAGGATATAGACAAGGTGGAACATGTCCAAAGGAAGGCAATAAAGATGGTGAGGGGTCTGGAGACCAAGTCCTGTGAGGAAAGGTTGAAGGAGCTTGGAATGTATAGCCTGGAGAGGAGACGACTGAGAGGTGATATGATAGCCCTATTCAAGTATCTGAAGGGCTGTCACATAGAGGATGGAGCCCAGATAGCTGTTTTCTGTTGCCCCAAGAGTCGGACCAGAAACGACAGGGTTAAATTAAAGCAAAAGTTTTTGGCTAAACGTGAGGAAGAACTTCCTGACTGTTAGAGTGGTTCCTCTGTGGAACAGGCTTCCTCGGGAGGTGGTGGGCTCTCTTTCCTTGGAGGTATTTAAGAGGCTAGAAGGTCCTCTGACAGCTATGATGATTCTCTGACTTAATATGAATGTACACAGATCAAGAGAGAGAGGGCATGAAAGGATAAGCGGGTGCTTGGCTCTTGTGGGCCTTCCTTATATGCCCAGGGTAATGCCAATTGCCACTTTGAGGCCAGGAAGGAATTTTTCTCCAGGCTGGATTGGTCAGGAACCTGGAGGGTTTTTACCTTCCTATGTGTGTAGTCGCAGGCATCTGGGGAGGGGAGGGAGCTGTCAGTTTCTGGCATTGTGCAGGGGGCTGGACTAGATGACCCTTGGGATCCACTCCCATTCTATGTTTCTAAGAGATTTTCCCTCCCGGACTTCAGCAGCGGCACCATCTGTGGAAGCTGCCAAAGCACCAGGGTGTTTTTGAAGGTTGGAAAACATGATTCCAAACGCAGTTCAAGCAGCGGTGTAAAACAACAGAATTATAAAACCACAAACTGGGTGGATTACAAGGTTTAGAAGCTTTAAAAACACGATAAGCCCAGTTAAAGCAGCCATTCGGCAACATAAAACAGCCGAGCGATAAAACCACAACCTGGGAGTTTTAGCATATCAAAGTCCACGGACTCCTGCGCTGCAAACCTAAACGTACATTAAAGAAGACAAAGAATTTTAGCCAAGCCCATTGCGCCGTCTTTTTTTTCCCTGAGATGCTGAAGAAACTCTTGATCTTTCTTACTTCATGCAGAGATCAGGTCAAGAGATAACTTTGGAAAGCCGCCTTTAATCTACATAAGTGGGGTTTTTTTTCTCTTTCTTTCTGTTTGGTGTGTATGTCGCTGATGTGGGGGAAAACAGACACTTCTGTTTCCATTGAAATCTTGCTGATAAGGGGGGAAAAGCTTGGCAGGATAAGAATCTGCAGCTGTTTTGCCTACACTAAAGCAGAAGGTCTGCCAAGGAATGCTTCAAAAAGCCACTTTTCCCTGCCCCCCCCCATCGTAAAACTGAGTTAGCACATGGTACAATCCGTGTGGGGCTATACCATCTTTAAATACATGCTTCAATGCACTCTCACATTAAAGCTGTTTGTGCAAAGAAAGCTAAAGTGGGGTGTGTCTCTCTCTCACTGTGGGCCAATTGTGTTCTCTAAGCATGGAAAACTTGGATTAGCAGATACCGTGTTGCAATTCTCCCTTCTGGTGTAGGAAACTTCAGATAACTTACAGTGCAGTGGTGTGGTTAGGATGCAGGACTCGGATCTGGGAGGACCAGGTTCGAATCCCCGCCAGTCACTTTCTCAGCTTAACCTACCTTACAGGGTAGTTGTGAGGATAAGATGAAGGAGGAAAGAACGATGCACTCTGCACTGAGCTCTTTGGAGGAAGGACAGAATAAGAGTGTACAAAATGAATGTTTCTATCAGGTGGAGGGATGGATCGAGATGGGTAGCTGCATTAGTCTGTCTGTAGCGGTGGAAAAGAGCAAGAGTCCAGTAGCACCTAGAAGACTCACAAAATTTGTGGTGGGGTTGGAGCTTTCGTGAGTCACAGCTCACTTCTTCAGATACCCAACTACAAATTTTGTGAGTCTTATAGGTGCTACTGGACTCAAGCTCTTTTGAAGGGATGATTCACACTACAAAGACCGTACATCCCTCATCTGTCAGAACTTAATTTTCAGGGATGGATGGGCAAGGGATACCAGGTCCCTTTACCCTCCCGGTGGGAGAGGGGACTCAGCGCTTACTTTTTTGTTGTTCCTGGCACAATGATGTCACTTCCAGGAAGTGACGTCACACCGACCTTGGGGGCGTAGCTGGGAGGCCTGTTTCTTGCTTCCCTGCCCCTGCTGGCCAGGTAAGCGATGGCAGGCGGAAAAAGGTGGAAGTGGGGGATGTAGGGAGAGGGGACTTAAGTGTGAAATTTTCCTGATGTGAAATTGCCCTGGAGAGCCACTATTTGCCCTCTTGGAGAAACATATAGTGATGGGCTATATAGGAATTTTCTCAGTGGGACAAATAGCAGCTCCTGCCTCCCAGGGCTATTTTCAGGTGAGGAATAAAGTGGTGGAGAGAGTCCTAAGCCGAGGCTTGTTTCTGCCCCAGGCCCTACCGCTTCCACTGCTGCTTGATGGCATTTACCATGGTGTTTTAAGTGAATTCTAGAGTGTCATGCTAATGCAGTGATATCACTTCCAGGTTTGTGCCGGAAGTGACATCATAGTGTTAGCATAATTCCATTTGCCGCAACAGCACCACCCCCCATCTCCAGGAGCGTCTAAGCCCCTTTTCCTTATGACCCTGATCCGTATCTGGGAATTGAGTTGCAAGCGTGGAACTCCCATAACACATCTGTTGAGAAGACATGTGGGGGGACCTGTGGACTACGTAACATGAACTGGCCCTTTGTCTACTCCTGGGCAAGGCATCTAACTCCGTTTCTGGGCTATGCTGATTTATTTATGTGTGTGAGATGCAGTCCTGGGAGAAGATTAATGTTCAGTGGTAGGAACTGAGTGATCGTCTCTTTCACTGGGGAGTGAAATAAACGTGGAAAAGAATTCTGGGGGTAGCTCATGGTAGGATTTCTTTGTTTCTAAAAGGGGATCGTGGAAACTGATCATGTTGGGACTCCAAGTCTATGCTATTTTTTTTGGAAATCTTCTGCTCTCCCAGAGAAAGGACCAAAGAAGAGGAGGAACTGATCCATTCACCCTGATCTAGAGAGCCACGGGTGCATATAGAATTGCTCTTTCTTATCAGCACTCATTTTGGGCAGCCTACCCTGACTGTGCCCCCTCCTGAAAATTGTTTAATCAGAAACAATAGCATTGACATCCCACATCCCTTTGGGTTTTTTGCTGATTTCTGGGCATTTCACAAGCTCATTGCTCAATCCGTACTGAATGTAATTCTTTTGGCTGGACATTTGGAGCAGCTTTTTCTGCATTTATCTAGGGATAAGGCGGAAAACTCAAGGCACCGCTTAACAACCTTTTTTCCAGCCACTGCATTATGAGTCCAATGCAAAGTGTAAGAGGGTGCCACTTCAGGGCATGGTATAGGCAGCTGCTCACCCTACCCACACATACTTTTGGTTTCTTTTGCTTCTATTTGACTGCTCCAACAGGCACACCACAAAAGAGAGTTACTGTAATTAATCAATCACCAAAAAGAAAACCCACTGTAACCTTCTAACTACTCCAGTCTAGGACACAAGATTATGCCAGATACAAGAAATCAAAATTCCAATGTACATCCAAAGAATCTGGATTGAGCATCACCATTATATAATAATCAATAACGGTGCCGCTTGTTCCAGATTCTTTGGATGTACATTGGAATCTTGATTTATTATATGTAGCATAATCTTGTGTCTTAGACTGGAGTAGTTAGAAGGATGTGGTGGGTTTTCTTTTTGGTGATTTGCTCCAGTAAGCAGACAGAAGTGTATCAAGGGAACAGAAGGCAGAAGCCATAGCATGTTATTTAACACTTTAGAGGTGAAAATATCCCTATTCCCATAGCAAATATCATTGTTCCAAAGGCCTTCCCTTCCATACATTCTCTGTCTTTATGTGCTGCTGAAGTCTTTGCTTTGGGCTGCAGACATTTATTCCACAATAGACTGTCAGGCAATCTTTTCAAAACTAAGACAGTCTTCGTTCTTTTGGCTAAAAGGTACTTGAGAAAAACACAACAATCCAACAATTTGCTCAGGAGTTCACATGACATGGGAGGCAGTATTAATAATAATAATAAATTTGATTTATATATCGCTCTTCAGGACAACTTAATGCCACACGGTTTACAAAGTGTGTTATTGTTATCTTCCTGACAATCACCCTACAGGGTGGGTGGGGCTGAGAGCGCTCCAAGAGAGCTGTGACTGACCCAAGATCACCCAATTGGCTTCAAGTGGAGGAGTGGGAAATCAAACCCGGCTCTCCAGATTAGAGTCCTGCCGCTCTTAACCACTACACCGAACTGGTTATAGATACTATGTAACATGTTTTTAGGTTAGTGTCTTAATGTAGTTTTAATGTGTTTTATATCTGCTGTTAATGCTTTGTTTTTTATACTTTTTTTGTATTGTTGTTATCCACCTTGGGTCCTGAGATCCTTGGGAGAAAGGCAGGCATATAATAATATACATAAACAAACAAGCAGAGGGGCCAGAGGGGGCGCCGGAGGGGGTGCCGGGGGCAGAGGCACATGTCCCATGCCACCACTGCCAGCCAGCCCCGCGCCATTGCCAGCCAGCCCCGTGTCACCGCCGCCACCACACACACCCGGGCAGGTGCAGTAGCCACGGGCTAGGGATGACAGGTGACCTGGGCAGCGTGCAGCACACTGGCGGGCTCTGCGTGCCGCCCCAGCTACCCGCCGGTGGCACTGCATGATGATGTCATCGCATGATGACATCATCACGCAGTCTGGGGCGCGCGCGTGCTGTGCAAGCACACAAGGCTGGCCCCCAGAACCAGAAACCCTAGTGCCGGGGCTGACTGTACCACATGGGGATCTGGCCTGGATAGCCCAGGTGAGCCTGATCTCATCAGATCTCAGAAGCTGAGCAGGGTCGGCCTTGGTTAGTAGTTGGATGGGAGACCTCCAACGAAAAGCAGGGTTGCAGAGGCAGGCAATGGCAAACCCACCTCTGTTAGTCTCTTGCCATGAAAACCCCACCAGGGGTTGCCGTAAGTCAGCTTTGACTTGAGGGCACTCTCCACCACACACCAGAGAGGCAGCTGAATATCTGAACAGTCTCTGTTTGTGAAACATTGTATGGGAGGCGTTATGGCAATTCTTCCCATGATTCCCATGGACAAGCAGCTATTCAGGGTTGCAGTGGCAGAATCCAGGAACATGCATGTGTGAACAAGTAATTTTTTTTTTTGCTAATAAACCCTGTTTACCTCCAACAGCTGCAGTCTGCATCTACTTCCAGACCTCCGCTCAGCAATGCCCTTACATGTTTTTGCCCATGCAGGGCAAAAAGCTGGCAACACAAAGTCTGAGTGAAGCAATAGGCAAGTGGCAGGGGGGTGCCATGTAACGAACAAACGGCTGTCCCATTTTTTTTTGTTTTATTGTATCCTTCTGGCATCCAAATTCCTGCTGCAATTCTATAGGACTATTTTCTTGAGAACAAACCACATAAACCACTAACAGGAACAACAAGCAAAAAGGAGAATGTGGAGTGTGTGTGAGAGAGAGAGGGAGGGAGGGAATACAAATCCCACTGCAGAAACGTCCATAACAGCAGCCAAACAGTTTCAACATGGGGAATCTACTTTTCTCCACCAGTGGAGACAAAGAGAAGAAAAGCATCCAATAAGGGCCCACAGCTGGTGGTTGGCTCTGGTTCAAAGGGCTCAGCCAGCTGTTGCAAAAGAGATTTATTAGTGCTGAGACACGGCTTTTGCCCCCTCCCATCTGCCTCCCTCCCAAAGACTCCTGCACAATTTGGCTCAGGATAGCTAGAATCCAGCCATTGGGGGGATTCGTGAGCACAGCCCAGGAAATGCTGTGCTTTTATTTATGCCAGCATCAATTGCTTCAGGTTAGGGGAAAGAGCAATCAAAGAGCTATTTATAGAAGAGAGTCAGCGACATGCCTGGGAAGGAGGGGGGTTTTTTGGTATGAAGGTGCATTACTTCTAGAGATGGGGCTAACCTTGGAGAATTTTAAAATTTAAAATCGTGCTTCCCAGCGTGACAGCCACGTCCTTGGTGTTGTGGATAAGCGTCTCGGGCAGGCAACAGGTGTTTGAACATTATTGCCTCAGCAAAAAGAAAAAGAACAAAAAAAAAGGTGCAGCTTATTAAACCAATTGCCCATGAAAGGTGCAGAACCAAGCCAGACGGGCCTACGTTCAGGCTGTCGTTTTGAATGGAGGACATGATGCATGCACAAGAATTATCCTGGTCCGTGTAACTATTGGTGCTTTCGATGCTCACCTGATGCACAGTTCGGGATCACAGGACACATGTGAAGGGCAATGTTGATTCAGCTCTGCTTTGCAAAAATCACACAATTGATTTCCGGGGTGCCTACCCTGAGAGTGAGCAGCAATAGGAAGGCAGAAATAAACATGAAAATAGGAGATACGTTCTGGGCATCTTTAGTTAGAGTCACAGTTTTCTGCTTTGCTGATTGGTTGGATGGTTGCACCACCCACCCACCCCCAGATAAATGCTAGACTTGGAAGAGGAGACCTAAGCCCTGCCACTGAGTGGTGAGTTTTTGGTGAGCTGCTATCATTCATCTTCCAGTTCAATTCTGAATATGTCTCATAAATTTCTTTCTGGTGCCAAATGTAGATTTCTTTGGACAATGGCCCCAGAGCTTGGGGGCCCAGCATGCACTTTGCATGGAAAAGTTTGCAGCCAATCAGTTAAAAAGACCTCGACTAGTAAGCCTGAGAAAGTCATCTGCCAGATAGAAAATCCTTCATTTACGTCCTGCCTAATAAGGTTCCAAAGCAACTTACACCATTCCCCTCTCCTCCATTTTATGCTCACCACAACCCTGCAGGGTAGGTTAGACTGAGAGGGTATGACTGGCTCAAGGTAACCCAGCAAACTTCCATGGCAGAGTGGGGATTCGAACTGGACTCTCGCAGATTCTAGTCTGGCACTCTAACCACTATACAACACTGGCTCTCACCTGCCACCAGTCACAGTAGATTGTCTGCAGTGGTCTGACTCAGTAACCAAGGCAGCATCATGCATTCATTTATAACAGGGTTCTCCAAAGTGGTGCCCGTGGGCACCATAGCACCTGCCAACACCTTTCTTGTTGCCTGCCAGGGCTTTTTTTCAGCAGGAAGGCGGTGGAACGGAGTTCCGGAACCTCTTGAAAATGGTCACATGGCTGGTGGCCCTGCCCCCTGATCTCCAGACAGAGGGGAGTTTAGATTGCCTTCCACGCTGCTGGAACGGCACGGAGGGCAATCTCAACTCCCCTCTGTCTGGAGATCAGGGGGCGGGGCCACCAGCCATGTGACCATTTTCTCTGAGGGCAACCCACTGAGTTCCACCACCTCTATTCCCAGAAAAAAAGCCCTGTTGCCTGCTAAGTGTTTTTAGAAAGTAGGTGGGGCTTTTGCCAAGCACGGCTTCTGATTGGCCATTGGAGAGTTGATCGACCGTGCAGATTTTTAAAACTGTCAGTCTTTTCCGAAGCTTTGCTTGTGCACGAGGGAGTGCCTGCGTTTCCCCGGCAGGAAGCAAGCACCAGAGCATATATTTGCACATACGCATTTCCGTGCCTGTTTGTGCCTATTCTAAAGCATTCTCCGTTTGGGCAACTTTGCAGAAACTTGCAGAGAACATGGCAAGCTTTGTACTTGCAGGCGGCAGAGGCTTCTATTCATCCCCCCCCTCCCCTCCCCTGGGCTGTGTAAATTGCTTTGTGCTTTAATAGTACTATATAAATGTAGATCGATAATGTCATTTTCACCTTGTATAAATGTTATTTTCTCTGCAAGGGAGCGGCAAGTGGAGTTCTCAGGGGCTAAATATAGCTCCTTAGGGAGTGCCAGATGGCCTCCAATTTCCATCCCAGATGCAACAGATCAAGCAAGACCCTGACCCACCATTCTCCAGTCCCTTCTCCTAAGTATCCGAGTGCTGATCAGGACTGTACATCGGTTTGATTCAGACATAACATGAAACCCTCATTTATGTTAATGACAGTGACATGTGAAACCAGGATTTGGTTCGCGGGTGATCAGTCCGATCCTAGTCGGCCTCCACTAATGATGGATTCACTTTCATTCTTTCCTCCATCTCCCCCACAGGGCATTCATTCATTCATTCATTCATTCATTCATTCATTCATTCATTCATTCATTCGATTTATATTCTGCCCTCCCCACACCAGCAGGCTCAGGGTGGATTACCACCATATACAATTAAAACACATGAAGTAATTGATACCAGTTAAAACCATAAAACAGTCAGAGTTAAACAGTTAAAAATACATATATATACAGAATCATAACGGCACAGCAACCAACTGACCAACCTTCACTCATCTCTAGAGCATCATACTGGGGACTGTTTGCTAGATGGAGGTACTGCTAGTAGGGAGGGCATATTCTGTAATATACTGGCCGGGGGGCTCCGCCTGGCACCGCCCATACGCCTAGCGGAACAGCTCCGTCTTGCAGGCCCGGTGAAAGGATAACAAATCCTGCCGGGCCCTGGTCTCGTTAGACAGAGTGTTCCACCAGGCTGGTCGATGCCAGGCGGGCCTCCCTGGGGCCAGGGACCCTTAGCAGATGTTTATGACTAGAGCGAAGAGCATATGGGGAGAGGCGGTCCCGCAGATACACCAGTCACAGTCCACATAGGGCTTTATAGGTTAATACCAAAACCTTTATACCAGCTTGCTTTGCAAAAAGGGCAGCCCAGGGAAATAAGCAAGGACGTCTTCATTCATGCCTTATAGAAAACCACGGCTAACACTAAGTCTGGTTACTGTACCTACTTCAAACCCTGGTTTCAATTCCACCCCGCCTGCATTTGGATCAGGGCTGACGGTTCCCCACCAAGCAACTGGTGAGTGATGAAGATTTGCCGGCCTGTTTGTGCACTTGCAGCGATGTGCTGATTCTGGAAATGATGTTATTATGTTAGTGGCTTGCTCGAACGTCTCTTGTACTTGCTCATGTCAGTCTTGGGTCTACTGAGACTGGATATCACCGTAGCTCATTGCCGGGATTTTTACAAGTGTCATTCTCTTAAGTCATGAAAGAGATAATTTGTTTGTATTTAGTTAGAGACGACTAGTTTTCATGAGACCCGTTAGACGTCAAATTGTTCTCCCGCCAGGATAAAAGGGGAGTTGCATGCTTAATGAACAGATCTAGGATTGAGTAGTGGCTGACCAGTTTTATTAGGGGCCAATTTGATAAATAAATCATTATGCATGCCCCAAAAACCTAATTAAAGGATTCCATGTTTGGGCCATTAGAAGAGTCTATCATTTGACACAGAAAGCATGATTATAGGTGGTGAGCTGGTTCTGCTGGCTGGTGTGTGTGCCGCAGAGAAAATAACAAATCATACACTTGCTTTATATTTAGAAAATAAATAAGAGTTCTTTATTGTAGGAACTCCATACTCTGATAGGAAAGGAGGAGAGACAGATCCTAACTACCTATCTAGTCTAAGGATGGGCATGGATGGCGGGACAAGGCCTGCATCCCTGCTGCCAAGATGGAGGGCGGAGAAGGAGAGAGGTGTTGCCTGGAACAAAGCCAGGAAGAGAAGGAGTGAGAGGGAGGAAGTCAGGAGGAGGAAATCCTGAGAACAGCAATCTGCATATTAAAGGACAGTCAGAGCAGTAAACAATAGTAAACAGTAAATACAGTACCCTGACCTCTCTATCTTTCTAACTCTTTGGTTTGTCCCCCTCTGAAACCTGAGGAAAGGAACAGCACTGAATCCTCCTCTTCCAACACAATTGACATTCTTTCCTTTTCTCAGGACACCATTGCTCTCCAGTTAGTTAGATGGTTACCTTTAGGTCATCAGGATATAAGGCTGTAGGAACAAAGTTAGCCATTATTTTTTTAATCTCCAATGTACCCTATTTTCCCCTCTAGGTAGTAAACATTTATTCTAGAAGCTGAATACAAGTGTGATTTTTTTAAAACAGATAGTTTAAAAAGATAGAACTTTAAATTACAAAAAATTAAATAAAATTCAATCAATCATCCTTTCGGCTGACATTGAAAAAGCTTTGCTGCGTTAGAAACATCATACCTGTCTACGCTATTGCAAACAATGAGTTTTGGCCAGCATTTTCTTAATGCAATCAAAGCCATCTATAGTCGTTCAAAGGCACAAGTTCAAGTTAACAACATCGCTTCATAGTAAATCTTGATCTGCTGTGCAAATAACTTCTACTCTGCAACAATACTTATCCGACATTCATGATCTCCTTCTAGACGTCACCAGACAGCACTGCAGCCTATTAACTATACAAGCTCTCTGGCATTGGACATGCAAACTGGCCAAGGTAAAACCCCAACAATATGTCCAGCATGAGTTAAGTACAGGGAGATTGCAGTAGAGGCAGCTCAGGAGGACTAGGCTACTGGACTGGGTTTGCCAGGTCCCCTTACCCTCCTGGCGGGAGGAGGGACTCCCCGTGTACTGTTGCTCCTGGAAAGTTCCTCTCGTGCACTCTAGCACAATGATGTCACTTCTGGGAAGTGATGTCATCGCACAAGGCTGGGGAACACACATGCACACCGCAGCAGGCCGATTTGGGCCTCAAATGGGCTTGATTCAGCCCATTTGGGGCCCAAATCGGCCAACTGCAAAGCACGGGAGTGCTTTTGGGGCAGTGTGATAACATCGGTGACGTTGCGCTGGCTCCAGGAGCGTGCCCAGGAGGCCTGTTCCCTGCCTTTCCCCCCTCTGGCCAGGTAAGTGGTGCCAGGGGACGAAAGGTGGGAGAGAAGGAACCCTCATCCCCACCAGGGGAATAGGATCCCTACACTGGATCCCATTCTGTGTTGGATCCTTGCTAATGCTATGTCTTTGCAAAATCCTATGACATTGTTTATGGAAATGTCCTTAACACTGTTTGGAAATGTCCTTGCTACTGACTGTACTAATCTCACACTGTGTAATCTGCCTTGAGTCTCAATGAGAAAGGTGGATTATAAATAAATAAACAAACAAACAAACAAATATTGAACACTGAATGGGCTGTCCTTGAGGAGGGTCTTAAAGCTAGTTCTGACACGGACTTCGACTAAGCTCAAACAACCGGTTTCTGACTGCCAAAGAGGTTTTTGAAGAACAGGGAATCGAGTCGAAGCACCAAAATGAGAAGTGCCAAGATTCACTCTGAACTCAGAAGACTCAAGGCTGGTACTTTATTTTCATAGAAAGGTACTCTGCACATGCTCAGAAACACGTCCCCCTTTCAGTGTCAGTCTCCGTGGTGCAAATATGAGCTTCTGCACTGAAGAGACTATGTTGGGAGAAATCCAGGTATTTAGCAGCAGGGGTAAAATCAGAGTGGGGAGTAGTGGCCATTTCCATCTAGAAAAGAGCCCAAGGGGAAAGGACTGAGTGGGGTTTTTGTGTGCTAGCAGCTGTGCTGTAAACAATGAAATTACTATCTGTAAAAAAAAAAAATCACACTTTTATTGCCTTTTACTGTTTTTTTTTTTTACTTTGTAGATAGTTGGTAGATAGCTGGCCACTGTTGGCTTTTTGTCGTTGTGTTTTTGTTTTGTTTTACTTTCCTTCTTTTGCTCCGTCTTTTAACTTTTTTTCACAATCAAAATAAAAAACAAAGGGGAAAAAATCACCCCACTCCATATCATGTGTCACCGCTCCAGTCCACACACATTTATGGGCCAATTTAGATGGTGTTTTGTTCCTTTTCGTTCTGCCATCCCCTAATAATCCTTTCTTTCAGCTTCCTGCCCTCCATTCCCCCACAGCACAGGGAAGGAGAATAAGCAGAGGCCTGTGAGACCATCTAGAGGAGGACTTGGATATCCCCCGGGGTGATGAGTGATGAGTTGGTTCTTTCTCAGAGTCTAGCAAGTCTCTGCCGAGACTCAGGAATCCTTTGTTAAATGCCTGGTTGGGGTGAAGGGGGCCTGGTGCCCCCAGGTTTCTTTCTTTCCTGCCCGCCACAAAGGCTGCCTGCTGTGGAGCTGGAATGTTACCAGCTGATTCCAGCGGGGGAGCTTGAGAGACTTAACGGGTGTACACAGCAGCGAACAGCATGATTCATTCACGAAGGCCAAAACGACCTACGGGCCTTCATTCATCTGAAATGCCACAGAAGCCTCCTCGGCTAACATCAATTACAAAAGGGCTCCGCTTCACTTCCAGGTGCTCCATTCATCATGGGCAGGCGGAGGAGAAGTGAGCAAACGCCTTTCTTCAGCGACAGTGTCTGGCAAGAAGAGGAAAGGCATCTGGGAGTTGGTTTCCCTTGTAAATTATCGCAGGGGGGAAACATGCAAGGGATTGGGCCGGGTGGGATTGTCTCATTTCCCATCTCTGCTGCTGGTCACGGCGGCATGATTAGAAACGTTTCAGGATATTTCTTGGATTTTGTGATTTTGCTTCCAGCTTGGGGTGGGAGAAAAAGAGGATGAATACTCCCCTGAAGTTCCCTTCTGGTCTAGTAAGGTCGGCATCGACCACCCTGGCTGGCAGCAGCTATCCAAGGTCTCTTGTAGAGAGTTCTTTCATGGCAAGAGACTAACAGAGGTAGCTTGCCGTTGCCTGCCTCTGCAAGCCTGGTCTTCGTTGGAGGTCTCCCATCCAATTACTAAGCGAGGCCGACCCTGCTTAGCTTTTGAGATCCGATGAGCTCAGACTCTCTTGGGCTCTTCTTAGTTCATCAAAAATAACTAGGCCATCCAACTGAATGAAACATCCATCCTCCCTTTTTAATTCCACCCCTTTTGCTGTGCAGGAGCCATGCTTAGAAGGCCAATTGGCTGAGAGTTGTGGGAGCGAGGCGATTGTTTAATCAAGGGCTACGTTTTCTATTGTTTGGAGAGTGGGCATATGCCTGTTAAATTTAATTGCAGGAGCAGTATTGCAAGCATTACCTGATTTATCGTCAAGGGTGAAAGGATCCAGAATTTGCATAACAGATGACTTCTGCATTTCTCTCATATGCAACTCTGAGAACTCATTGCATTCATTGCTCGCAAGTCTCTCTGAAACAGCAGAAAGCTCAATTTAATTCTTATTACATATATTAGATGAAAGTCGTGTGTGTGAGAGAGAGTGAGAAAGAGTAACAAAACCACAAAGTCACCTATAGAGATGTGCAAAAACTTCCCACATTTTCAGAGGGAGGACCTTCTTCGTGAATACACACACTGCATGTCTGAGATAATTATCTGGGTGTGCAATCTTTGTTGTTTGTTCATTTATTTAAAACATTTTGGTGCTGCCTTTCTACCCAAATAGGGTCCTCGAGACAGTGAACGTGAAAACATTTTGACATTAAAACGGAATTTTAAATGAAGTATATATAAAACATTTAAACAATTCAATAAAAAACTAAACACACAAACACATACAGCAATACAGTCAGGGAGGAGGACCAATAACAGTTATTGGGGGGGTATGCCAAACAAAACAAAAAAGACTTCACCCATTGGCAGAAGACAACAATAGAAGAAGACAGGTGAATCTCCCTGGGGAGGGAATCCCAAAGTTTTAACTCCATCACTAAGAAGGCCATTTCTCAAGTTGCCACTTGTTTAGCCTCAAATGGAAGGGGCTCCTGTCCTGAAGCAAGGCCTCCTAAAATAACCGGAATGGATGGGTAGGCTTATATGGGAGAAGGTAGTCCTTAAAGTATGCGGGCCTCAGTCTACATAGGGCTTTAAAGGTCAACACCGGCACCTTGAATTGGGCCTGGAAGCAAAATGGGGAGCCAGTACAGATGGAACAAGATTGGAGTGCAACCCAGTCAACATTCTGGCCTCAGCGTTCTGTACCAAACATAGCTTCCAGGCAGTCTTCAAGGACAGCCCCACATAGAGTGCACTGCAGTAATCCAATCTAGCTGTTACCAGGGTATAAACCACAGTGGTAAGATCTTTCCTGCTTGGAATGTCCTCAGCTAGTTCCCCATGTAGGCTTGTCACACACACCCTAATGGAGGGGGGATGCTGGGGGCAGGAGATCCCCCACTCCCCAGCCCACCATCACTTACCTGGCTGGCAGGGAGAAATTAAAGGGGCAAATGGGGACTCACCAGCAGGATCATGTGCTTGCCAGAGACATAATGAGTTTGCTGGCAGATATGCTGACATCACTTCCTGTGTGCCAGGAAGTGTCATCATCACATAGCTGCTGAAGCCACACTTTGGGGGCAAAACCATAGAGTTTTTGTCCAAAAAACAGAATGGTTCCTGCGAGGCTGAAGACTTATGAGCAAGGCGATTGAATGAGTGGTGGCAGTGCCCTGCTTCCTCCACTCATTGTCAGGCTGAAGTGAGTCTAAGCTGAGCACTGCTGCTCTGTGTGAGTTACTTTCTTTAAAAAATTGAGTGGTTGTATTTAACGTTTAGTCATCTGGGTAAAAGGCAGCATAGACATTGCCGCATTTGGGGGGATATAGCTCTAGACAGTGAGTGCCCTCCCATCTGATGATGCAAAACAAAACATACAGGTAACCTCCCTATAAACTTTTACAAACATACTTCTACAGCTGCACAAGTGTGTGTGGCAACTAGAGCTCCTGGCAGCCCGATGACCATCAAAGCCGGAGCTGCCGCCTACTCAGTGGCTGGGATGCTGACTGTAACGGCTGCTGCCAGGCAGGAACGGCCTCCTTGAGCAAGGCGATTGAATGAGTGGTGGCAGCAGGGCAACTCAAGCGATTTCTGAATAAAGCAGATTGTTTGGATCAGTTCCAATCTGGTTTCATGGGAATGAAACAGACGCTGACCTGGATCACCCTGGTGAATGACACGTGTGAAGGGAAGGGCAGGGGAAGTGTGACCTTGTTAATTCTCCTGGACCTCTTGGTGGCTTTTGGATGATATTATCAATCAAGGTCTGCTTCTGGACTGCCTTTTGGGGTAGGGTTCTTTGGGGGGTAGACTCAGCCACTGGCTGAGGTCTTTCCCCTCCCCAAACCCCACCCTCTCCAGTCTCCAACTCCTAAATCTCCAGGAATTTCCCAACCTGGAGACTATGTAGGACAAAGACCACCAGGCAGATCAGCCCCCCCCCACCCCAATAGCACAATCTGAAACCTACCTTTGAGGAAGCACCAAAACCACTGCAGAACAGGCCGTTCCTGCCTGGCAGCAGCCGATACAGTCAGCATCCCAGCCACTGAGTAGGCAGCAGCTCTGGCTTTGATGGTCATCGGGCTGCCAGGAGCTCTAGTTGCCACACACACTTGTGCAGCTGTAGAAGTATGTTTGTAAAAGTTTATAGGGAGGTTACCTGTATGTTTTGTTTTGCATCATCAGATGGGAGGGCACTCACTGTCTAGAACTATATCCCCCCAAATGCGGCAATGTCTATGCTGCCTTCATACCCAGATGACTAAACGTTAAATACAACCACTCAATTTTTTAAAGAAAGTAACTCACACAGAGCAGCAGTGCTCAGCTTAGACTCACTTCAGCCTGACAATGAGTGGAGGAAATTGTTTTTGTCAGGGCTAGCAGCAGCCACCACTGGGCAGGGCACTGGGCAATCTGCTCCTGACATCAAAGGGGGGCCAGGGATTCTGCAGGACCCTGCTCTGTGGAAGGAGGGGTGGTATACCTCACCCAGGCTCCCTCTCAGTCCACTCGCTGGCCTGCTCAACCTGTGCCACTCACCCTCTTTGGCCTTTGGCCTCTGTCCTCTCCTCCTCCTCCTCCTCCTCCTTCATCCACTCTCCTCCTAGCCTTTGCTCTCATACTGCTCTGCTTCCACACCATCACTCCTTACTCATACCCAACCACCCCAGAGCTCTTCCCAGCCACCCTTTATAGGGTTTCCTCTCTCCACCCCGCCCTCCTTCCAGGCTTGTTCCCTCTCCTGACCGGGCCCAGCTGTGCGTTCCTCCAGGTGTCTCCCTCCAACCACTAATCCCTTTTGGGCTCCTTTGCCTTGCTGGCAGGGTGGGGTTGAGTGCGAGCCATCCCCAACTGAGGGCTCCTTGGCCTTGCTCACAAGGAGCTGCCCCAGCCAGCCTCTGTGCTATTGGGCTTGCCTGGCCTTGCTCATGAGGAGCTGCCCCAGCCAGCCTCTGAGCTACTGAGCTTGCCTGGCCCTGCTCGCGAGGAGCTGCCCTGGCCAGCTTCTGGGCTACCTGCTCAGCAATGCTGGGTGGGGCTACCCATCTCCTCCCCCAGAATGCCTGTGGCAGCCCCCCCTGGAGAGGCTTGGCTTCTAGCAACTCCTGAGCCAGGCTGCTGTCTTCTAGCCATGGTGTGGCTCTGGGCTGCAGTGGCTGCTTCCTCTCCCTGCCAGGTAAGGGCTCTGCTTGGGCGGCGGCTGTTGCTGCTGGACCCACCTTCCCCCTGCCTTGGCCCTTCTGGGCTGGGATGCTGACTGTATCGGCTGCTGCCAGGCAGGAACGGCCTCCTTGAGCAAGGCGATTGAATGAGTGGTGGCAGCAGGGCAACTCAAGTGATTTCTGAATAAAGCAGATTGTTTGGATCAGTTCCAATCTGGTTTCATGGGAATGAAACAGACGCTGACCTGGATCACCCTGGTGAATGACACGTGTGAAGGGAAGGGCAGGGGAAGTGTGACCTTGTTAATTCTCCTGGACCTCTTGGTGGCTTTTGGATGATATTATCAATCAAGGTCTGCTTCTGGACTGCCTTTTGGGGTAGGGTTCTTTGGGGGGTAGACTCAGCCACTGGCTGAGGTCTTTCCCCTCCCCAAACCCCACCCTCTCCAGTCTCCAACTCCTAAATCTCCAGGAATTTCCCAACCTGGAGACTATGTAGGACAAAGACCACCAGGCAGATCAGCCCCCCCCCCACCCCAATAGCACAATCTGAAACCTACCTTTGAGGAAGCACCAAAACCACTGCAGAACAGGCCGTTCCTGCCTGGCAGCAGCCGATACAGTCAGCATCCCAGCCACTGAGTAGGCAGCAGCTCTGGCTTTGATGGTCATCGGGCTGCCAGGAGCTCTAGTTGCCACACACACTTGTGCAGCTGTAGAAGTATGTTTGTAAAAGTTTATAGGGAGGTTACCTGTATGTTTTGTTTTGCATCATCAGATGGGAGGGCACTCACTGTCTAGAACTATATCCCCCCAAATGCGGCAATGTCTATGCTGCCTTCATACCCAGATGACTAAACGTTAAATACAACCACTCAATTTTTTAAAGAAAGTAACTCACACAGAGCAGCAGTGCTCAGCTTAGACTCACTTCAGCCTGACAATGAGTGGAGGAAATTGTTTTTGTCAGGGCTAGCAGCAGCCACCACTGGGCAGGGCACTGGGCAATCTGCTCCTGACATCAAAGGGGGGCCAGGGATTCTGCAGGACCCTGCTCTGTGGAAGGAGGGGTGGTATACCTCACCCAGGCTCCCTCTCAGTCCACTCGCTGGCCTGCTCAACCTGTGCCACTCACCCTCTTTGGCCTTTGGCCTTTGGCCTCTGTCCTCTCCTCCTCCTCCTCCTCCTCCTCCTCCTCCTTCATCCACTCTCCTCCTAGCCTTTGCTCTCATACTGCTCTGCTTCCACACCATCACTCCTTACTCATACCCAACCACCCCAGAGCTCTTCCCAGCCACCCTTTATAGGGTTTCCTCTCTCCACCCCGCCCTCCTTCCAGGCTTGTTCCCTCTCCTGACCGGGCCCAGCTGTGCGTTCCTCCAGGTGTCTCCCTCCAACCACTAATCCCTTTTGGGCTCCTTTGCCTTGCTGGCAGGGTGGGGTTGAGTGCGAGCCATCCCCAACTGAGGGCTCCTTGGCCTTGCTCACAAGGAGCTGCCCCAGCCAGCCTCTGTGCTATTGGGCTTGCCTGGCCTTGCTCATGAGGAGCTGCCCCAGCCAGCCTCTGAGCTACTGAGCTTGCCTGGCCCTGCTCGCGAGGAGCTGCCCTGGCCAGCTTCTGGGCTACCTGCTCAGCAATGCTGGGTGGGGCTACCCATCTCCTCCCCCAGAATGCCTGTGGCAGCCCCCCCTGGAGAGGCTTGGCTTCTAGCAACTCCTGAGCCAGGCTGCTGTCTTCTAGCCATGGTGTGGCTCTGGGCTGCAGTGGCTGCTTCCTCTCCCTGCCAGGTAAGGGCTCTGCTTGGGCGGCGGCTGCTGCTGCTGGACCCACCTTCCCCCTGCCTTGGCCCTTCTGGCCTGCTTAGCCCCTTCTCCTCCCCCTGGAGGGTGGGACTAGCTGGTCTCTCCCTGCTCCCTCCAGCCCTCTGAGGCTCTGGCCTTTTGCCCCTTCCCCCTGGTGTAGGCAGGTTCTGGCCCTGGTTGCTGGCTGGGGTGGCAAGGTGGCTGCCTCCTGGTTGCCTCCCACTGTTCCCTCCTGGCAAGTCTGGGGGCTGGGGCTCAGACCCCAGACAGTTTTCAGTCTTTTTCTTCAATGCTACAGTTAAATTTTAATAGATCATGAATTTTGCCAGCTGTCAAATTAAGAGAATGTCGAGGGGGGGGGGGAGAGTGCCCGAGTGCTCCCCCACAATTTAATTGGTATGCTCACTGCTTTCCAATCGTCCTCCAAATTGGTTTTAAAATAATTTGTTTCACTTGTAAGTTATTTGCTTGCTCTTCCTGGCAGATGTTGCAAGCCAGTCTGACATCCCTCAATGCCACAGTCTCCTCTCCGAGCCAGCCAACTGGCAGAAGGTGATGTTTGCACATTCCAGGATGTGGTGCTCAAAGCAGATTTAACCTGAATGCTGAAGAAGCACCACCACCACCACCAGCAGCAGCAGCAGCAGCAGCAGCAGAAGAAGAAGCGGTAGCAGCAGCAGAAGAAGAAGAAGCAGTAGCAACAGGGGCAGAAGAAGAAGAAGTGGTAGCAGCAGCAGCAGAAGCAGAAGATGAAGAAGAAGTAGCAGCAGCAGAAGCAGTAGCAGCAGCAGAAGAAGAAGAAGCGGTAGCAGCAGCAGCAGAAGAAGCAGAAGATGAAGAAGAAGTAGCAGCAGCAGAAGCAGTAGCAGCAGCAGAAGAAGAAGAAGCGGTAGCAGCAGCAGCAGAAGAAGCAGTAGCAACGGGGGCAGAAGAAGAAGAAGTGGTAGCAGCAGCAGCAGCAGAAGCAGAAGATGAAGAAGAAGTAGCAGCAGCAGAAGCAGTAGCAGCAGCAGAAGAAGAAGCAGCAGTAACAGCAGAAGAAGCAGAAGAAGAAGGGGCAGCAGCAGCAGAAGAAACAGTTGCGGCAGCGGCAGCGGCAGCGGCAGCAGCAGCAGCAGAAGAAGAAGAAGAAGAAGAAGAAGAAGAAGAAGAAATACTTACAAAATATATCCCAGCACAGAGCTCACTTCATCAGATGCAGATGAATGTACACCCCTAAAGTACGATACATAAATACACAAAAAGGTATAGGGGAATGCTTTAAAGAGAGCCTGATTCCAAGCCAAATCCAATCCAAACATCAAGCTGTTCACACAGCATGGAAGCAAGACAATCCTCCCAAGTGCTGTTAGATTGTCAAATGTAAAATCTAGCACAGGATTAAGAGAGAGAAAGAGATGCAACAAGAAGTTGCAGAGATGTGATGGAAGTCATTAAAACTTGCAGGGGTGAGAAAAGCATGATATTAGCACTTGTAGGGAACAAAGGAGACTGGGCTGAACAAAAGGGACTTGCCTGCCTGACGAGCTTTGTTGTTGAGGCTAGATTTGAACTCAGATCCAGATTCAGAACTCTGGCAAATGCCTCTGTCTGGTTCTCACGGGCTGTTTTCATGCTAAGCGTTCTAATGTAGTGAGATCAAGCTCATGCAAAGTGTGGGCCATGGAGCTGGCTCGACGGATACCAGATGGCCTCCAGAATTCAATCTGCCCTTCATATAAATCCCATTCCGGAAGTTATCAGCCTCATTTTGCAGAAAGAAACCCTTAACAGTCCCAAAGGTGCTCATTATATTTTTCCATCATACCTCTTTTGCACAAATTCTTTTTTTTTCTGAAGCTTTGGGGAAATGCCAGTCATTTTTCTTGAAATTGTTTTGTTGGCTTCTTATTAAACATGGTTGCCAGTTTCGTCCCTGTCCTGTAGCATGTAATTGCGGGTCATATTTGCACACCGCAGGTCTCCCGCGAAGCAGAAAGACTCCACAGAAGCCCTGTGGGAAGAAAGAGAAATGATCCTTCAGATTTGCAAACTCCCCAGGGCAGCTGGTTTCTCGGGAAGGCCCCGGGGAAGGAGAAAGAAGTCGTCGGTGGCTGTAATTCGTACCTCTCAGGATAATTGTCTGCAGCGCTTTATCTCCCCGCTTGGCACAGAGCTCATCTGTCTGGCATCTTGTTCCAAAAGATGTCATATTAAAACAGCCACAGTGAGGAATTACGTGGATCCTGGCCTTATTAGCCTGGCTCAGCCATTCATTCCAGGCGTTAATGAACACGGGGAGGGCAAATTGGGGTCGTTCTTGCTGGCCTCATCCCCAACCACTGTGCAGTCAAGGTATTATTTGGACAGGAGCCTACAGGCACATAGGGGGGCTATACACATTTGGGTGAATGTGAAGGACACGGAGTCGGAAATGTACTAATCAAGAATCCAACCTGAGCCAGACCCCATTGGCGAAATATCGTAAATGCTTCGAATCCATTATTTCCAAAACGTGGAAGGGGCTGGAAACTTTCTGACATGGCGGATTTAGAAGGGCCATAGGTTCAGGACAGACAATGTTCCTTTGTGCAATGCATAACTGTCTTGTGGCACTCACTGCCACAAGATGTGGAGGATAGGATAGGTCCATCTGATCAGAGGATAAACAGCAGTTGGTGGTCCCTGTCCCCAAGGAAGCCCACTTAGCCTTGACCAGAGCCAGGTCCTTCTTGTTCATAGAATCATAGAATCATAGAGTTGGAAGGGGCCATACAGCCCATCTAGTCCAACCCCCTGCCCAGTGCAGGATCAGCCTAAAGCATTTCTGACAAATATTCATCCAGCCTCTTCTTGAAAACTGCCAGTGAGGGGGAGCTCACCACCTCCCTAGGCAGCTGATTCCACTTTTGAACTACTCTAACTGTGAAAAAGTTTTTCCTAATGTCCAGCCGGTACCAGCCGGTATCCTGGCTGCCACCTGGTGGAACACTCTGTCTACTGAGACCAAGGCCCAACAAGACCTACTATCTTTTTGCCGGGCCTGTAAGACAAAGCTGTTCCACCAGGCACATGGCTGAGGTCTGGACCTCCGCCGGCCTGAAACAACAAAGGGTGTATAAAATCTAATCCTCCCTGCAAAGGCTGTGCACCATCCTGTTTCAGTTTGTAAGGCTGTCTGCATAATTAGAAATATGTTTTTATTTTAATGATGTTTTTAAATGTTTTATGGAAATGGAATTTTATTGTATTTTAGTGGGTTGTGATCTGCCCTGAGCCAGCGTGCAGGGAGGGCAGACTAGAAACGTGAAATAAATAAAATAAGGGAACTTCCAAATTCAGAGGCAGAAAACCTCTGAATTCCAGTGCCGGGAAGCAACTTCAGGAGAAGGCCTCTCAGCCTCCATGGCCTATTATTAGCTCTCCAGAGTGACTGGTTGGCCACTGTGTGAGACGGGATGCCAGATTAGATGGACCACTGGTCTGATCCGGCAGGACTTTGAGGGCCAGTAACTTAGATGGTTGTAGAAGCGGAAGAGACAAATTCATGTCAGATCAGCCTATCAGCCTAATCATGAACCGAGATGGCACAACAGAGCCTCCATATTAGAGGAGGCGCAGGGAGCAAAGCATTCCTTCTCTATATATCTTGGTGGCCATGATGAGGGCAAAGTATACAATTTGCAAATAAATAAATAAATAATATATCAGGCTGGAGGCAGAACCGGTTGGGACTGCATTCTGTGGGTGTATTTCAGTTTGGATTGCATTTACACAAGGAGGTACTGAATAAGGAGACTACCACTTCTGTAATGCTTGAAAGACCTTGAATATGCTTTCACTGTGCCTCTTTAAAAAAGACTTCTCTTGAGACAGAATATCAAGGATCTAGACAACCCGTTAGAGGATACAGGATTAATCACAGCTACTTTATGAGAATCACCGTGTCAAGATTTATCTATGGACTCTCTGTTACTATTGGGATATAGTGTTGATGAGATTTGCATATTGAAGGGTGCCATTTATGCATTTGCACTTTATGAATTTTTGTGCAATAGGTCAGCCCATTTGGGACCAGCACTTTAGCACCTTGCACGTTGTTGGTTTACAGATATGCATCCTGTATGAGATGGTTTGCCTTATAAGTCCATTCTATCAAAATGCTTGCATCAAGCTCATCACTAGAGATGGGCACGAACAGCAATATGAACCAAAAAAAGCCACAAACAGCCCAATCTGCTGTTCATGAACAAGCTGTTCATGAGGCCCCATTCTAAACAAACAGGTGGTCGTTGCAAGCCTCCTTCCTTGCTGTTCATCTTGCTGTTCATCAAGCCAGACAGTCTGGCACCTGCAATCAATTCCCTTGGCAACTTAGGCAGGGATTGTCTGAACTCTGCCTGAACTCCTGCTGTTGCCCTGGAAACCCACATCTAAGCCCAATTTAGCTTGATAGGCAGTCTTCCTTTCAAGTGTGGAGCTCCAAATTTGTTACAACAAGGGAGCAAAGAGCAGGGGGGAGGGGGGCTCCCAGCTCTGACTTTGCAGACAGTGGAGAGGGAGAAAGACAGCTGCTGTTGGCATTTTGATAAGAGAGAGTGCATTGGAGCTTGAATTTTCTTTGTGTGTGGTGGGATAGGGATCTACCTCTTCAAGTTCCAGGGCTGCTGCCAGGCTCTGGGCCAAGCTATTATTTATTATTGGTACCTTTCCTGGTGCCTGCTCAGGTCAGGTTTCTGGGAGTGGTGCAGTAGAGATCTTGACCAAACTTGGATGACGGCTGGAGGAGAGCCTGCTGGCCCCCAAGATCAGCCAACCATGAACATGTTCGTGAACAGGGCCATGTTCGTGGTTGTTCGTGAGTCTCTGTTCATGGATGGCAACAAACAACGAACATCGTATTCGTTTTTTTCCTGTTCGTGCCCATCTCTACTCATCACCCCTTTGATCAATAGAATACCTGGAAGAATAAGCTTGGAATACGTTAGGCTACTTCTAGAAGATGGAGATCTGACAACTACAGCCTCAGTCGCAAAATTTTGTGCAACAGTCTATAAAATCTGTCCGATGCTTTCATTATCAGGTTTTATGTAAATACCATCCTTCTATATTACTGTTTTAATTAACTATTCTAATTTTGTGCTATTTTTACTAATAATTTTAACTTCATAATTTTGTAGTATTCCCTTTATGCCGGTCTTTGACCGTATAATAAATAAATTTGATAATAAATGAATTTGATTTGCCTTAGATGTCAGCACTTTAAGAACTGACCTCCTTACTAGTACAAAAAGTTACATTGGAAGCTTAGCTCAACCTGTATGAGCTAACGGAAGTGCTTAAGTTATATATTGTTGACAGTAAAAAACTTAGCAATTGTGATATGATTTATGTTTATTGTCAACATTCAAAGGGATACTTAGTAAGTGTTCGTGGGTCCCTTATTGCATAACTACAGTTTACTGCGATACTCTCTTTGTGGATTGTATTTATTGTACTTATGATATCTGCCCTTCCAGGAGCACTTGGATTGACCTATGTGGGGATTGACCTCTTCCACCTTCATATCAACCCTGTGAGGAAGGTGAGACTGAGAAATGATGCCTGGCCTAAGGCTATGGAATGACTTTCATGGCTCAGTACCGTCTCAAATCCCATCTGAAACCCTCCATCCCCAGCTACTACGATACATGGATGCTCAGGTATCTGTGAAAATAAGCAAGTAGTCATGTCCAGTTTTATATCCCCCCTTCCTCCAAGGAGCTTAAGCTTCACATTACAACAGACATGTGAGGTAGGCCGGGCAGGGGAGGGATACGGCTTTTCCAGTTCCATTCAGTAACTGCCTTAGCTAAGCCAATGTACACTATTACCTGTATAGCCTATCATTCCTCAGAGGCTCTCAGTGTAAGAGGATGCCCCATCTTTTTCTTTTATTTATTTTATTTATGTCATTTATAGTCCTCCTTTCTCACTGAGACTCAAGGCGGATTACACAGTATGAGATTAGTACAATCATTATCAAGTGCATTTCAATACAGTATCAAGGTCATTTCCATAAACAATGCCATAGGGTAAATAGATACAAGTTTAAAAGACAGAGTATTAGCAAGAATCCAATACAGAGTAGAAAAAATACTGAAGCAGAACATCATCAATTCTAGGACTGACATTAGACGACATGGAGCACAGGTGGTACATATTTAAAGCAACAGATAACATGTAAGGCAATATAGAGATGAAGTCTACGGTCCCTAACGCATTAGCGAAGCATCTGAAACCCCCTCCCTACAACACAGCCCTCCCATTTGAGTAAAAAGCCTTTTTGAATAGTTCAGTTTGGCATCGTTTGTGGAAAGCCAGGAGAGTGGGCGCTCTCCTGACCTCCTCAAGCAGGCCATTCCACAGGATAGGGGCCACCACAAAGAAAGCCCATGTATGGGCCAGGGCCAGATCTAGGGTTGCTGGCACCCAGGGCAACTCTACTCCAACCTCCCATTTGCGCACACTCCCAGCGCAGCATGATGATGTCACTTCTGTGACATCATTACGCAGGGCAGAGTGTGCCGCCCCACGCGATGCGCCGGTGGAGGCAGTGTGCGGAGCTGGGAAGCCGCCTATACCATTCGCCTCCCTGCAGGACAGGGAGCGGCTGGCCTCCCCCTGTCTTGCAGGGCAGGCGAATGGCATGGGCAGCCTCGCAGCCCCCCGCACTGCCTTTTGCCTGCCCTGCAGGACAGGGGGCGCACGGCAAGCTGGCCACCCCCTGTCCTGTGGGGCAGGCAAAAGGCAGTGTGGGGGGCTGGGCGGCTGCCTGCACTGCTGCCCGCGTGCTCCCGGCAGCTGGCAGCTGCTCCCGGCGCCCCCTCCCTGGCGGCACAGGGGGAAGATTACCCCCCTTCCCCCTCGATCCGGCCCTGGTATGGGCTGCTGTTGATTTTGCCCACGTGCAGCCTGGTACCTGGAGGAGACCTTGAAAGCTAGCAACTTGGCCCAAGCCAGCCAAAGAGTTTTATGGCTGAACTACTGTCTGAATCCGTCTGGCTCTCTTGCCGATGTGCTATGCCAGCTCTCCACAGCGCATCGAAAAGGGAAGTCATTGGAAGTCTCAGCTGCAGCCAGGAGTAGCTCCCAAGTGCCAGAGAGCTAAGCAACGGGTTTCAGTACTTCCACTTAATTGCGTCCTTTGGTTAATTTGTTCCTGGATAAGATAAATTGTTCACCGAGTACACGGGCTGGATTACAACATCTTCCGGACAAAAAAAGACTCTGCATTAGGCATTAAATGGAGCTGAGTGTGTGTGTAATCCCCCTTCTCCTGGTCAAATCCATTATGTCGGGAGAGAACTCTCGGCCACCTTCCAGCACCAACAGAAACAGTGGAGAGACAAAAACAGAGAATGGCCCTCTCTAGCCAGCTGCTTCTTGGCCCCTCCCCACTCACCCTCTCTGCCTCTACTTCGTTTCAAAGCCAAACAATGGATTATCTTGCCAAAGGTAACCATAAGGCCCCAGGTGGCCCTCAGGATCTATTTCAGCTAGGGTTTCCAGGTCCCCTTACTGTTCCAGTGGGAGGCTGGGGCCCTGGGGCTTACATTGTTCGTGGCTGCAGCATGCTTCACTCGTGTGTGTGAAGTCTGCATGGTCCCACGCCCCGCCCAATGATGTCCCTTCTGGGTGACATCATTGTGCAAGTGCAGGAGCTCAAGCACACTTTGCAAAGGGCCATTTTAAAATTTTATTTATTTACTTACTTACTAGACTTAGTCCGCTCTCGTCGCAGTGCAGGCTCAGAGCAGATCACAACGCTGTTAAAACATAGTACGGTATACAATAAACAGCAATACAACTAAAACAATTAAAACTGGCAGCAAAATT
Source organism: Eublepharis macularius (assembly GCF_028583425.1). Classification (NCBI taxonomy): domain Eukaryota; kingdom Metazoa; phylum Chordata; class Lepidosauria; order Squamata; family Eublepharidae; genus Eublepharis; species Eublepharis macularius. Next base: position 86,950,169 of record NC_072800.1, read on the forward strand.
CAAAGACAGACAGCAGATTATGCAGTGCTGCACGATCACTGGGTCCACGGGGGCTACTGCACAACAATGAACTAAAAACCAGGAAGAGGCATTTCCCCCCCGCTTGGTAGGGGGCCGAGGGGAGGCCCGCCTGCCTTAACCATCAAAAGCCTGGCAGAACATCTCTGTAGGCTGGTCCCAGTCTGCTCAAATAGGCCATTTGGGGCCAAATTAGCCAACTGCAAAGTGCAGGGCACTCCCCAGAATGATGTTGCCATGCCCCCCTCCCAGAATGTGCCTGAGAGGCCCATTCCGGTGCCCTTCCTCCCTGCCCGCCAGATGTGTGGTGGCAGGGGGTGGAGCATGAAAATGGGGGATCCCTTGCCCCCTCTGGGGGAATGAGATTCCTAATTTCAGCATCCAAGCAGCAGGCAGGCAGGCTCGTGCATGGCATGGAGATGGCAGGGCCGTCAAATTGTCCATGATGAAGTTCAAAGAAGAGTGTCAGAAGCCACAGTTCTGAGCCAAGCCAAAGGAGATAAGAGGGCCACATCAATCTCAGAAAAATGAAAGCAGGCAAAAGCCAACAATGCAAACAAAGAAGAAGAACATTTAATTTTTTTTTACTTGGAAAATATACTACTACTATCAGAAGATAGTTTGGAGTCACCAGACCACACTTCAACACAACCAGAGTCACAACAAGGAGTTGTAATAGCTACCATTGACTATGGAGGCTGCCGGCTCATCATCCAGATGAAATTTTGCAAAATCCCATTTACAAATGCACATCTACTCACACCATGTAATCTGCCTTGAGTCACAGAGAGAAAGACGGACTATGAATGGCATAAACAAACAATCTTTGTAACCAAATTGAGGTGGTTTTAATTTAACACGCACACACTAACATACCAGTACCTATAAAGCCTTGCTCAAAGAGGAGGAAAATCACCTTAGATTTCATTTTGTGCTATTATCTCCCGCTGACATATAAAAAAAATAACAGCTTTTCCCCGTTTTGGCTAAGTTTTAAGCAGGACTGGCTCAGGCGATTTTGTTTTGTTAGGACAATATAATTGTAGATCTGGTATGTGTGTGTGGGGGAGTCCCATTTAGAGGAGTTTCTCACTTATTAGGAGAACTAGAACTAGGTTGTGATGGCCTGGGATTAAGGATCTCCAAAGTCCATCACTTAAAGAGAAGACAGATGTTAATATAAAATAAGAACTGAAAGCGAGTGCCTGCTTCTTTCAGATTCTTATGGACATGATATATGTTCCTGCTGGTCAGACAAAGTGGTTCAGCTGCCAGCTTTGCCCCTTTCCATTTCAGACAGGCTGCTAAGATGCCAACTCCAGGTTGGGAAATTCTTGGAGATTTGGGGGTGGAGCCTTCACAGGGCCGGGGTTGGGGAAGGGAGGGACCTCAGCCATTTTTGCCAGGGAAAAGTATCTGTGTTGTCTGGAGATCAATTATAACACTAGGCAATCTCCAGGTCCCACTTGGAGGTTGGCAATACTACTTTCTGCCCCTTCTTTTTTTTGCAACACGCCCCATGAATGCTTCACCATATTTTAAACAGAGATGGGCACGGAACAAAAAAGAAACCAAGAGGTTTGTGGTTCGTGGCTGGGGTTTGGGCAGTTTAAAGGGACCTGCTGCAGCAGGTCACTTTAAACGATCAGCTGGCAGACGGCGGGAGGGGGGATCCCCCCTGCCGCCTGCCAGCTGATAGTTTAAAGGGACCTGCCCTTGAAAGTCCTTTAAAGGGGCAGTTTAAATGGCCATTTCTCTGAGGAAATGGCCATTTAAACTGCCCCTGTAAATATGACCCAACGAACCAGTATACAGTTCGTGGAAGTTCCATGAAAAGGAGTTTCCACGAACGCTGGTTCGCGAACCCCAAACCGGCCTGGTTCGTGGGGTTTTTTGGGTCGTATTTAGGTTCGTGCCCATCTCTAATTTTAAATACTAAACACAAGATTTTTTTAAACAAAAATTGCAAAATACTCAGGAATCTGGACAGGTGGTGAATTCCTACAGAGGAAAAATTACATTTCAAACCAGCCCCGCTGCTCTGTCATTGTTACAGTTGTCTTTATCCCAACTCTCCCGGTATTCCTTCAGACTGCCAAATGAGGCTGGGGGAATTTGTGGCTGAGATTGCTGTGTATTGGCTCTTCCGCTTGAGTTCTGCTGTAAGAAATAAATCTTTGTGCGATATTACTGGCCAATGACAAGAAAACAGAGCCCATGAAGGAAAGCTTTCCCCCATAATCTCACAGTGGAATAACAGACGTGGTTCGAACTGTCGATTCTGAACAGGTCACACTTTCTTCCCAAGATTTCAAAATAAATGTGACCCAGCTTTGTCTAATAAAGATGCGCAAATCCTCGGCCAGCGCTGAATGCCCAAGCCTGGCGCATGCGACGTTAATTTTCCGTCTTTCCTTCTGATTAAACTGCCCACTCGTAATTCTTTGCCTCTAGGCTAACACTACTACAACTCTGTCACTAATGGGAATGGAGTGTGCATGCATAAAACCACAATTAGAATAACGGCAGACTGCACATCTCCGATGCAGAGATGTCAGCCGCTGCTGTGAGCCTCCAGAGAGCACATTTCCTTCTGTGGCTCATCACCATGGAATTCAGGTGCATCTAATTTTGAAAATCCAATGCTTTGATTCTAGGAGGCTTCTTGTATTCTACAACGATTGATGGCCATCTTAATAGGACGAACTTTCTGTTACAGTATTTACATCATGAGCAATGTGTCTGGGGGCATTAAATAAGTCCTTGCCTGGCCTCCATAGTCTGTTGTGCATCCCATTTCACCTCTGGCTCCTATTTCTACATACCTTTTCACTCATCTGAACAGGGTGTACATGGGCAAAATCAACAGCAGCCTGTACACGGGCTTTCTCTGTGGTGGCCCCTACCCTATGGAACAGTCTGCCTGAGGAAATCGGGAGAGCCCCCACCCTGCTGGCTTTCCGCAAACAATGCAAAACCAAATTGTTCAAAAAGGCTTTTTGCTCAGCTAGGTGGGCAGTATTGTAGGAAAGGAGTCCCAGATGTTTCGCTAATGAGTCAGGAACCATAGACTTCACTATTGTGTTGCCTTACATATTATCTGTTGCTTTAAATATGTACTCCTATATACTACCTGTGCTTCATATTGTTTAATGTCAGTCCTAGAATTGATTATGTTCTGTTTCAGCAATTCTTCAACTCCATATTGGATCCTTGCTAATGCTATATCTTTGTAAACTTGTATTCATTTACCCTATGACGTTGTTTACGGAAAGGTTCTTGACACTGTATGGAAATGCCTGCCCTTGTCCTTGCAACTGATTATACTAATCTCACACTATGTAATCTGCCTTGAGTCTCAGTGAGAAAGGCAGACTATAAATTTTAAAAATAATACATACATACATACATACATACATACATACATACATACATACATACATACATACATACATACATACATACATAGTTGCAATTTTTGGCTGCGAGTACCACTAATTGAACCATCTTGTAAACCAGGGATAAATGCTTCCAAAGCTGTCTCGAAACATTGTGCTAAATCTTACCCCAAAGAAACCTGTATGCCGTGTCTAGATTTGAATTCTGAGCTCATGTTATATCAGTGATAGGGACACAAGGGTGAGGTTTCGGTTGCCAACTTGCAGGTGAGGCTAGCTACAAGGGAGCCGCCCTGGAAATAATGCCTAACAGAATAGTACCTGAAGGGTCTCCAGGGAAGAGATAGGCATTGTTCCATCAGAGCAGATCTGGTGTGGAGTGATTATATCCTACATTTTGAATAGTGACCCCCTTTATTAAAATATAGCCGGTGAACAAGTGACAACGAAACGGGAATTGGTAATCACGCTGGCAATATACCCGTCCGGCTGTATACTGGATGCTACCATCAGCATTTGTGCTCCTCAGCCCTTGTGCATTTTTGCTTCCTTGATGGAGCATGGATGGTCACCTGCGTCTATGAACTATCCTTTCGCAGCATGAACATTTATACACAATTGGTTGAAGAAGAAACCCACATATCTAGTTCCTTTCACCAGATGGATTAGAGTATTTGCGATATTGATTATTGATATTATGTATCGATGATATTATGTACTGACTGTATTATTGTACTAGTTGAGGAGGTGGCTTGTGTATGTATGATTTTTGTACATTGAATCTTCTATGATTAACCTTGCACATATTTAGCACTCAGCACTTTGACTTTTGATGCAGGTGAGGCCTGGAGTTCTCCCAGAATGACAACTGGTCTCCAGTCTACACAATCAGTTCCCCTGGAGAAAAGAAAAGAGAAGAAAAGACATCAAATATATTAAGGATCATAAGTGATTCATACTTACCATCTCTTCTATCCACGGAGTACTTGCCTTGTTCCTAAAAGGATTGGAGTTCCCTGCATGGTTTGGACTGTGAGATAAGGACATTCTTAGAGATAATCAGAGTATATGAATGCACTGTTTGCACTTTCTATGAATTGTTCACATAGTGATTGTCCTTCTGTTAAATAATAACAACTGAATATTTTTCTAAATACCCGGGTAATTTTTCATTGTGTAGCCTTTCTTCTGTACCAGGTATTGCCTTGTTATATTGTATGTCCCCTGGAGAAAATGGCAGCTTTGAAAGGTGGAGTTTATGGCACCACATCCCTGTTCAGCTCCTCCCCAAACTCTGCCCTCCTGCCATTGCCCAAGATGCAACAATAAGGGCTAAGTTGGGGCAATGCAGGGGTGGCCCATCTGGTACCAATTCCTTCCACACTTGCAAGGCCCACATGGCCAGTGGTTGTGCTGTCAACAAGAAGGCTGTGGTAGCAAGAGGAGAGGTGAGCCTACGTGTGGGTTTGAGCTCAGGGGCCCCTGTTGTGCTCCCACACCAGGAATCGAGGGCAGGGGACATAAGGGATGCCATTGGCACAATAATGTTACATCACTTCCGGGGAAAACCTGGAGGTGATGTCATGCCTCTCTAAGAATCGGCAAAAACTCTATGGTTTTAACATAGTTTCCGGTAATTCCTGGAGAATCATGCCATCCCATACAGGTTCCCCCAGAAGTAACGTAACAGCAGCCTACTGACAGTGATTTTTAAATAAATAAAATAAATGGTTGTTGTGGATTTTCCGGGCTGTATAGCCGTGGTCTTGAATTGTAGCTCCTGACGTTTCGCCAGCAGCTGTGACTGGCATCTTCAGAGGTGTGGCACCAAAAGGCAGAGATCTCTCAGTGCTGGTGAAATGTCAGGAACTACAATGCCAAGACCACGGCTATACAGCCCGGAAAATCCACACCAACCATCGTTCTCCAGTCATGAAAGCCTTCGACAATAAATAAAATAAACATTAAATAATAAACTAATAATTAATCTTTCTCCTGCTGGCCAGCAGAGCAGCATTAGGGGTTGGCGGTGGAAGGTCACACCAGGCGACCCTAGTTTAGGATTGCACTTTATGATACACAACTGTCTCTGAGCCCTGTAAACTTAATGCCCAGCTCAAAATATCTAGGGCAGGCTTGCCAATTGCCAGGTACGGCCTGGAGTTCTCCCAGAATTACAGCTCATGTCCACAACAGAGATTAGTCCCCTTGGAGGGTGTGGCAGCTTCAAAGGGTGGACTACATGGCATATCATCCCCAACTCTGCCTCCCCAAACACCACACCCAAATCTCCAGGAATTTCCTAAGGCAGAGCCGAAAAGCTTACCACTGCAGCCATTATATGGAAGCTGAATTGCAAGACTAACTGTAGCTGCAGAAGAAGAGGACTACATGCGCTGGCTCAGCTTTGCATAAATCTGCATACATTGTTCTGAACTAAGCATCCCCTCCCCCAACCCAACGGGGCATTTATATCAAAGAGCAATATGATAGCCAAAGGAGAGGCATCAGTGTAACATCTGGGGTGCTGACAGAATGAGGTTTTAAATGCACCAGGACTCCTCCTCGCCAATACGGAGGTGGGGAACAGAAATGTAAATTATGCACTTTGAATATATTTGCTTATCTTGCTTCATTCCCTCTGATCTTGCTTTCCACAAGGAGCCCAACAGTTCACCGAAGCCCCAACCCTCTCAAAGCTAGAAATCTAATTTGGCAGCTCCCCTGCTTCCAGGGGACTGGCAAGGCATTTCCTACATACTTTCATGCCAACGTTTGCCATTGTAAGGACTAGCAACTTACTTCTGGAGGAGAAAAGGAACTGCAGTTTTCTGGATGCTAATTCTGCACCCCAATTCTGCGCTTGCACAGAACCGTACCTGTCTAAAAGTCAACTATCTGCCCAAATAAATTGCATTTTTAGCAAACATTCACAATGGCAGCAGGCAAATATCTCAGCAAGGACCTGAGTGTAAGATTGCCAACTCAGTTTTTGGGAAATTCCTGGAAATTTGGGGGTGCACGAGGAGGGCAGAGTTTGGGGGAGGGAGGGGGCCCCAGCAGGGATGTGATTCCATAAAGTCAACCCACTGAAGATTTCATTTGCTCCCAGGGAACTAATCTCTGTAGTCTGGAGATCAATTGTAATTCCAGGCTGGTGATTCTGCATCAGTGGGCGGGTGGAGGGTGGAGAGATCAACATGGCTTATGGCTTCCACGGACAGACTTCAGTGGAGGGGAAAGCTGTCATTTTGTCTCAAGAAGAATCACCACTGTCAGGTATACCTCAGCCCTCGATAACTCTTTCCTGAATCAAGGGGTGGCGGATACTGAAACTGGAGTTAGAGTTTCACCAACCCGCACCTCCACCCTTTTCTTACCTTGCATGTGGTGGGCAGGGAAAGGAGGAAGGGTGCCCCATCTGCAATGCTGATATTCATGTTTGCACCGAAATGTTATTTTATTGGTTTTATCTACTGTGCCTTATTTATGATTGTAACACGCCCTGAGCCTGCTTGCGGGGAGGGCGGGCTAAAAATCCAATCAATCAATCAATCAAATCAATCACAGAAAGACACTTGGAGGAAAGCTGGGTTTAAATTTTATAACGGGGTAGAAAAATGCTGCGGATGGACCCTGTAAGGAACCATTTGTCCCTTTACTTCTAGAGTCTCACTGTAAGATTTAATTGAGGGCAACTAGAGCAAGGGGGGGTCATTAAAGACAGTGTGGTGTAGTGATTAACAGGGTTGGGCTATGATTAGAGGGGAGCCAGGGTCAAATATTTATATACTTTATTCCACGACTTTATCCCAAATGGAGACCCAAAGCAGCTTACATCATTCTCTCCTCCATTTTATCCTTACAATAGCCAGTTTGGTGTAGTGGTTAAGAGCAGCAGGACTCTAATCTGGAGAGCCAGGTTTGATTCCCCCCCTCCTCCGCTTGAAGCCAGCTGGGTGACCTTGGGTCAGTCACTTAAGAGCAGCAGGACTCTAATCTGGAGAGCCAGGTTTGATTCCCCACTCCTCTGCTTGAAGCCAGCTGGGTGACCTTGAGTCAGTCACAGCTCCTAGGCACTCTCTCAGCCCCGCCCACCGCACAGGATAATTATAATAACACCTTGCAAACCTCTCTGAGTGTGGCATTAAGTTGTCCAGAAGGGCGGTATATAAATCAAATGTTGTTGTTATTAATTATTATAATCCTGATAGGGAGGTTATGCTGAGAGTGTGTGACTGGTCCAAGGTCATTCAGCCAGCAGAACGGGGATTCGAACCTGTAGCCTCTCAGAGCCTAGTCTGACACTCTAACCACACAACTCACTCTACCAAGAAGCTCATTGGCTGACCTTGGACCAGTCACTCTCTGTCACTCTACCTTGCAGGACAGTTATGATGATAACATGGCAAAGGGTTGGGAGCCTTATATGCTTTTCTGAGATCCAGGGGAAAAGGGTAGAATAAAAATTAGATGGAAGATCAACAATGAGCTCTTCCCAGCACTGACAGCAACAGTGTAGGATCCGTTTAGATCTCGACCAGTGTGTGGAGCTGAGGGTTTCACTGTTCCATGCCTGTGTGATTCTGCCAACAGAAAATGACAGCTACATAGCACCGAGAGTGTAGGATGACTGTGTCCATTTGGGGGTGTTTTCTGTTGCAATGTGGCTTTAAAAGATGGGATGGAAAGTTCCTTAGAAGGAGGGGCTTGTGGCCACACTACCCACATGGCTACAGCCAATGAGAGAGAGTTCCAACGCTACGAAGTGGTGGCGCAGTGTGCTGGAATGTGTGCCAAGACAGACATGCTAAAGTAACACACATTCCTTGTTTCTAGTTTGATTTCTCTGCCTGCTGTATGAAGCAAATTCTACTCACAGTTGCAAAAAAAAAGAAAAGGCAGATTATGATGGGTGAAGCAGACTACGATGGGTGGTGCATGATATAAAGTTGGTAGTAAGAATGCCAGCACCAGGTTGTGAAATTCCTGGAGATTTGGAGGGGTGGAGCCTGGACAGGACAAGGTTTGGGAAGGGGGGGGGGGGACTTCAGCAGGATACAAAGCCATAGAGCCCTCCCCACAAAGCAGCCATTTTCTCCAGGAGAACTGATCTCTATTGCCTGGAGATTAGTTATAATTCTGGGAGATCTCCAACCATCACCTGCAGGCTGGCAACTCTGGTTGATAGTGCAAGCGCAGTGCCAGGTGTTCTTGTCACCACACCTGTGCACAGAAACCTTGGCTGCTACGTTTTGTTTTTCCATGCCAGCTGATTGCAGCACACAAGACTGGGTTGCAATCAGAGAAACCAGACAGGGCTAGAAGAATTAGAATTCCATTCAAGCGAGCGTTCCTGATTGAATGAGGATCCAGTGTGGGTGCTATTTCTATTTTAAAACTCCCAGGAAGAACTTGTAAGCAACACATCTAGCTGGACCCTAAGAGTCTCACGAGACAAAGTACACTCGAATTACACCGGTAATTCGAGTGTATTTTGTCTCATGTGGTGAGACTCTTAGGGTCCAGCTAGATGTGTTGCTTACAAGATACACTCGAATTACACCGGTAATTGGGTGTATTTTGTCATTTGAGTGTAATTCGAGTGTAATTCAAGTGTATTTTGTCTCGTGTGGTTTGACCCTGAGAAAGAGGCTCAGATCTGAATCTTTGAACCCTGAGACCCGCAAACCTGAATGGAAAATCTTTCCAGGGGAAAATTCCTGTGAAGTATGAGGTGCATTTGGGAGTCTCTCCAGCTTCCTTTTCTGGAAAACACTAAAACGAGGCCTCTCCCGGTTCATACCAAACGACCGAGTCTCAATCCTACGAGCCAATTAATTTACTCACGTAGTTTCCCCCGTCTGGTGGTGGAGCCCAACGCATGCGGCTCTTCCGGCAAGGTTTTCATCATCTGCCAGCACGCTGGCTCTTATGTCAGACGCCGTTCCAGAAAGGTCGTCCGGCAGTCAACGTTTGACTCTGCAAAAGTGCGTTTCAAAACCACTGAACATCAAAAGCCTTTGATGCCGGCGTTGCAGATGCTGTGCATTAGCAGATACACGGCACTGCCAAAATGTTATCTTGCCTGAGAACTCGGAGTTGACTTCTCAGTGGGGCGCAAGATTGTTACTTCTTTAAGATGTCAACTGGCTCGGGCCCAGCTGTTTTTCAAACATTGCTCCAATCGTACTAACAAATTCAACTTCAGCTCAGAGGCAGCTGTAGACTTCATGAAAGAAAGCACCTGCTCTCCAGATACTGATTTCTTTAATAAAAAAAACCCTCCTCCTCATCTGACGAAGCTGTAAGTTGCCAGAAAGCCCTGCACAGAACTTTTGGAGAAGGGCCATGGCTCAGTGGCAGAACATCTGCTTCGCTCACAGAAAGTCTCAAGCTCAATCCACAGCATTTCCAGTTAAAAGCATTTTGGAAGAGGTGATGTGATAAACCTCCACCTGAGAGCCTGAAGAGCAACTGCTAGTCAGAGGAGGAAATACTAAACTGGGAATAGAGTTTCCAGGCATGGCCTAGCACAGGGGTGGCCAAACTGTTGCTCGGGAGCCACATGTGGCTTTTCTAGACATATTGTGTGGCTCCCGGAGGTCTCTGAGTATCGCCGTGGCCATACATTTTATTTTAGTCTAGTTTATTTCCCTGCCTCCCTTTCCTCCTTTTTTCCATGTGTTTCCCTCCCTTTCCTTCTTTCTTTCCATGTCTTTCCTCCCTTTTCTTTTTCCTTCCTTCCTTCCTTCTTTCCATGACTTTCATATTTTCAATAAAAATGTTGGGGTTGCCAGGTCCGACTCAGAAAATATCTGGGGACTTTGGGGGTGAAGCCGAGCAAGGATGTGACGTGACTTTTGTGATGTCACTTCCAAGCCAAAGGTCAGGTGATGACTCTTCCCAGCTCCACCCCTTCTGATAATGTCACTTCCAGCATACTGCACCAAACCCCACCCCTTTCTGTGATGTCATTTTCAGGACACTCCCCCAAACCCACCTTCTCATCTGAAGTCACTTCAATGCATCATGTCTCGTAGCTCTCAAACATCTGATGTTTATTGTATGTGGCTCTTACATTAAGCAAGTTTGGCCACCCCTGGCCTAGCAACTAGTAGGAGACGGTGAGGCAGGGAAATGGGGAGCAGCCATCTGTAACGGCGGGCATCACTGCCAGGGAAAAACTGGAACTGATGTCACACCTCTCTAGGAATCATTGGAAACTTTGTGGTAAAACTAGAGTTTCAAGTGATTGCTAGAGAGGACTGTTTCATGTGGGTTGGTCTACAGTAGAAGAACAAGATTCGAGTCCAAGAGCATGACTTTCTAACTTTATACCCTGGAAATCTTGTTGGTCTTTAAGGTACTGGACTAGAACTCTGATCATCAAGAGAGGACTGATACTTCTTCTGGATCTTCCCCAGGAGCAGGGCTTTTTTTCAGCTAGACCGCGGAGGAACAGAGTTCTGGAACCTCTTGAAAATGGTCACATGGCTGGTGGCCCTGCCCCCTGATCTCCAGACAGAGGGGAGTTTAGATTGCCCTTCGTGCCACTCCCCTCTGTCTGGAGATCAGGGGGCGGGGCCACCAGCCATGTGACCATTTTCTCCAAGGGCAACCCACTGAGTTCCACCACCTCTTTTCCCAGAAAAAAAGCCCTGCCCAGGAGTGATGCCACACCATCAACACAATGGCCAATTAATTTTTTTCCCCTGTGGCCACTTTGAGAGGTGGTAGGAAATGGGAGCTAGAGATGGGGAATCCCCCACCCCCACTGGGAAAGGGTTCAGAGTCATAGCCTACCAAACTGGGTACAGGCAGATTCAAGGTGGATTACAAACAAACAAATAAAATCAGACAGCAAGGCCCTCCAAAAAAAGACCTGTCCAAAACATGGCCATGCCCTAATGCAGAAAGTGTGTTACAAATACAGACAACAGTGCACTAAAAGGAAGTTGATACATCCAGTAGCTATTGCAATATCCTACAATCCTATTCCCTTCTAAAAAGCAGTCTCCTGAGGTTGAGCTCCTCTGTTAAATTACAGTTCTAATCCATCCCGAACATTTCTGTTTTGCAGGTAGAGAGTGCTCTTCTGTCCATCTCTGTCCATTTCCCGGCACAGGTCATCCACCGGATCTAAAACCAGGGCCGTTTTTACATGTCTTTACTCTCGCTCAAAATTGCACAAAACTCACAGAATGACGCAATCTTCATGGCATGACCTCATGCCACGAAATGGAATCATGATGGGGGGACATCGGAAATTGATCCATGAAGACGCTGTCGTTCTGTGAGTTTTGCGTGATTTTGTGTGAAGGTAAAGACGTGTGAAAATGGACCAGATTGGAAGGATCTAAACCTTGGCCATTTCAACACAACTAACCTTCAATCGGAACATTGCGAAAAAACCGTGGAAGATAGCATTTTTTCACGTGAGTTTTGTGCAACATCGCACAAAACTCAAGTGAGAAAACGCTATCTCCCGGGTTTTGTTCGCAACATTCTGCGGCATTCTGATTGAAGGTGAGTAGTGTGGAAACAGCCCATGTGCCACATCCAGAAATGCTTGAAGCCATCCAGCCACCACCCAGTCAATCATCTTGCTCAGGAATGCAACATTTGAGATCGGTTGATAGTTGTTGACTTCTCCTGGGTCCAAAATAGGTAGGTGTTGGAGTGTAGTAGAACAGCAGGATTTTAGTCCAGTGGCACCTTAAAGGATTTTCAGAGTGTATGCTTTCAGGAGTCAGAGCTGCCTTCTTCAGACATGGCCAGAAGACATGACCCTTGAAAGCTTACATTCTGAAAATCATTTTGGTCTCTAAGGTGCCACTCGGTCCAGAATAAGCTTCTTTAGAAATGGACATACCACAGCTTGACCATTCCCTCACTCAAGGGGACATAATCAACACAGTCACCACCACCCCACCCTCGGCAGATTTAAGTAGCCAGGAAAGATAAGGGCCATACAAGCAAGTGATAGACCTCAAACCTCCAGGGATCCTGCTGTCCACATCCTCAGACTCAATAAACTACCACGAATCCCAAACAACTGGACAGGGTTAGCATATTGGGCCCTGACACCATCTGACATTATCCCTGCTGATGTAGAGTCCAAATCAGAATGAATGCGAGAGATTTTGTCCGCAAAGCGTTGAGCAAAATGGTCACAGTGAGCAACCAACCAGTCTACTTCCTCCTGCAGGCTGGATCCCAACTAGAGATGGGCATGAACCGAAATACGAACCAAAATTAAGCACAAACCAGACCGGTTCATGGTTCGCGAACGATGGTTCGTCAAATCCCATTTCTGACAAACTGCCATGAACTTTAGGCTGGTTCATTTGGTTCGTTTTTTGGTTCGTCACTGCAAACAACCTGCTGCCAATCAATCGTTTTCCTAGGCAACAGGGGATGGACTTCCTGCAGACCTACTGCTGCCCCGGAAGTGACCTTCTGCTAACCCAGAAGTGATGATTTTCTGACCTGGATGTGACATTTTCATGAACCAAATGAACCGGTTCGCGAACCAGGGGCAGGTTTGTGAAAGTTCGTGGTTCATGAAATTTGACGAACCACGAACCACATGGTTTGTTTTTTCCTGGTTCGTGCCCATCTCTAATCCCAAATGCAGCAACAGCAATGCAGGGCCATAATAGATCTATCTGCTTTCTTTTATGTCGCCCTGCCTCCCAAGAGCTGAGGGCAGCATTCATGGCTCTTCTCAATCATGAATTTCCTGCATTGTGCATGGAGTTGGACTAAATGACTCTGGAGGTCCCTTCCAATTCTATGATTCTCTCCCTTCTCCGCAATTTGATCTTTGTGACAGCTCTTTCAGAAAGGTTTGACCAAGAGGGCATTTCTTGTCCAATTTTACCTTGGGAGTTTCATGGCAGAGTGGGATTTGAACTCGGCTTTCCCATGCCCTGGTCCAAATCTCCAGCCATATTGATTCTCTGGCCAACTCTCACCACAGCAAAATTTCCATAGCGTTTCTTGCACCCAGTTTCCATCCACATGCCTGCAAGAGCCAAGAAGTTTTGAACAAAGAATTCCTTGCTTCCTGGTTGTCTCCATCAGCTTTTCCTTACCATACTCAAGATAAAAATTACCTTTTAAAAAAAATACGATGGCCCTAACATCGCTTCAGCCCTTTGGAAAAGTCAGAGCAACAGCTGGAAGAATGAATGCCATGATACCCAAAGCCCTCCCCAGCTGTGCAGAGGAGAGAGCTTGATCGGATTTGATCTTCCCAGACAAAACTCTGCCTAGTGACTGGTAGCCAGAGATGTCCCTCTGGGCTCTGTCCTTGTCCTACTTTCCGTTGTGTGTTGTACATGAATAAAATGAGCTCAGGAAATGCTGTCACAAAGTCACAGAGCAGATGAGCCCCGACGGCATCCACGCAACATATTGTGTGAGCCTTCTGTAGATCCTTTCCTGAACTCACATTTGTTTCATTCCGAGACCAAACCCTTGCCAGACAGGTTCTGCTGTTAGTAGCACACTGCTTTTCCCACCATCTGCTTACTATTTACTGGGTTTGTTCTCGTTCGCAAGGTGATGCAATGCATGTTCTTTTTCCACTTTACATTGGCCTTCCAGATGGAAACAACAGAGCCATGTAGGTCCTTAAATGTGGGGGTGTTAAAATGTGCCCCTTCCAGGGCAACAGCAGCAAGAGGCACAGGAGTAGACAAGGGTGGCACCTGCACACTCCCGCAGCCACACTTTGCTACTACGAGAGCCAGTCTGGTGTAGTGGTTAAGAGTGGCAGGACTCTAATCTGGAGAGCCAGGTTTGATTCCCCACTCCTCCACTTGAAGCCACCCATCCACCTCACTGGATGATTGTTGTGGGGATAGTAATAACATACTTTGTAAAACACTCTGAGTAGGCATTAAGTTTCCTGAAGGGTGATATATAAATTTAATGTTATGTTATGTTATTATTACCACACCAACCTTGTTTCTCCTGCCCCCCCCCCCATCCTACAGCACAAAAGCACAGACAGCAGGGATTGTACTGCCCTCCCATGGCTCAGATGTCCCCAGTCCCCCTCCCATTCCTCTTTACCTGCTGAGCTGTGCTGTTATGCAACAGGGTGGCTCAGCAGGAAAATGGGGGGAAAGCCCTTTGAAGGGCTCAGAGGGGGGAATGGTACACAGCTTTGAGCTTTCATGCCCCATTTTGAAAGCACAGGTTAGTTCCTCCTGTGGCATCAACACATCCATGGCCATCCAGCCTGCAATTCCTTCTTCAAACTGGTTAAAGGGCAACATTCTGGGAAACAGCTTATGTTATGCTCAGGAAGAGCCATTGTCACATGGACATGAAATCTGGGGCTTTCTGTGTTCTACATGGTAGGAAATAATCTCTGTATGGAAACAGCCTGCTGAACTATTTGTTACCACTGATCTATTCGTTGTTTGGGTGTAAAAGGCTCAGTATCATGCTCTGGATTCCTCCCCTTGATTGAGGTGTTAGTATCTTGGTGATGGAAAGTGCTGTCAAGTCAGAGTTGACTTATGGAGACCCCCGCGGGATTTTCATGGTAAGAGACGAACAGATGTGATTTGCCATTGCTTGCCTCTGCAACCCTGCAACTCTTCATTGGAGGTCTCCCATCCAATTACTAATCAAGGCTGACCCTGCTTAGCTTCTGAGATCTGACAAGATCAGGCTTGCCTGGGTTACCCAGGTCAGGGAGTTAGTATCTTAAAGGACTGAATAAAAACAGAGTAGCAACATGACCACTCTTGAAGGGTTGCTACTAGAGATGGGCATGACCCAAAATATGAACCAAAGTTCATCACGAACCAGACCATTTTTTGGTTCATGAACCAGCAGTTCGTTGGAGCTCATTTCTGATGAACCACGACGAATCGCTGATTTTTAGAGCAGTTTGTATGGTTTGTTTTTTGGTTCGTCACTGCGGACAGCCTGGCGCCATTCTATCTGTTATCTAGGCAATGAGGTGGGGGTGGGCTTTCTGCAGACCTTCTGCAGCCCCAGAAGTGACAAACCGATGAATCAAACGAACCGGTTCACATGGCGGTTCGTGGTTTGTGAAATGCAACGAACCATGAACCCCAATGAACTGCCATTTTCCCGGTCCGTGCCTACCTCTAGTTACTACCTGTAATTTTGTCCTGGGCAGCATGCAGCCACATGGGGAGTCAGTTGTCTGTAATGCACAGCCAGATGGAGTTGTTTCTGTTGATTTAATGATGAAGGCAGCCCTGATGGATAGACCATTGTTGGTAGATTCTACTTCTGACTTGGAAGTCCTCTTTTGACTTCTGCAAGGCCCAATTCACTTTGTGCAAGAGATGCTCTATTTTGGACATAATTGGTTCAAAGTCTGTGGTCCCTAAATCATACTTGAATTTGCCACCTGAGGAACATTTGCCTACCACATGATCCTGCTGGCTTCAGGGAACCTGACATGTTGAAAGCCTGATCTAATGCTCCCAGGGTGCGCCTAACCACATGATATATCACAAAGGCCAAAAGACGAGTCTGAAATGTGTTTCAGCCATATTTGGGCATGCTCAGGGCTTTTTTTTCAGGGGGGACGTGGGGGAACGGAGTTCCGGAACCTCTTGAAAATGGTCACGTGGCTGGTGGCCCCGCCCCCTGATCTCCAGAAAGAGGGGAGTTTAGATTGCCCTCCGCACCACTGTGACCATTTTCTCTGAGGGCAACCCACTGAGTTCCACCACCTCTTTTCCCAGAAAAAAAGCCCTGGGCACACTTAACATACAACCACGTGATTTTGGCATGCATTTTGAAATTTGATCTTGCTTCAGAGGGAGGAAACGAGTTTTGTCAATAGGAAATCTAATTTTTACTTGTAGATACCCTCCATCTTGCATAGCTCCAACCTAGTCGAGATAGTGGAGAAGGTTAAATTGTGCTTAACATGTATGTGGCTCATGCATAAAAGATTTTGGCCTCCAGTTCTCTTCACCCATCATGTTACTCCACTGTTAATTTCATCACTTCAGTGATAATGTAAAACTAGCCTCGGGGCACGCTGGAGCCGTTTGCACAAAGACCACAGTGGGAGATCAGCCTTGTCAGTCAGCAAGGGGGAGAAGAGATTTAATGGGGAAGAGGGGCCAGTGGTTGCCTTCTGACAACTATGACCTTTAAACAAAGATGCAGCTGGCTGGAAAAATCTCTTGGGTGATGAGGAAAAACTTGTGGAGAGGTAGTTATTTAGTTAGTCTGCCGCAGCCCAAACAATGAAGAGAGCCGCGGTTCAGCGGAAGAGCATCTGTTTGGCATGCAGAAGGTCTCAGGTCCAATCCCTGCATCTCCAGTTAAAAAGGTTGATATAGTTGTACCGGTCACTAGAAGCTTATGCAGCTTTTCTGGTGGGGGACCAATAGGGATCCAAGGTCCCCTAGTGGGGGTGGGGGATCCCCTGCTCCCACTCTCTGTCCCCCACCTCCTCTCACCTGGCCGGTGGGAGGGAAAGGCGCGAGAACAGGCCTTCTGGGTGCACTTCCAGGACAGTGCGACAACATCACTCCTGGGAAGGACGTCATCACGCCACCCTCAGAGCACTCTTGCACGTCTCAGCAGGCTCCCGCTCCTGTGCGATGATGTCACCTGGAAGTGACATCACCAGAAGTGATGTCATCGCACAGACAAGGGAGTGGTGGGAAAAGGTGAGTGCCAGGTTCCCCCACTCCTGCCAAGAGGATAAGAGGGCCTGGCAATCCTAGGGCCCAACTCTGTTTCCATCTCCATTCCTGCAATGATACAGATCACTCAATCCAGTGCTGACCCAGGCAGACATTTGGTTTTTAAAGAAAATATCTCGCCTAGTCCATGTTGGAGTATATTGATCTTGGTCCCCCGAGAGACATCTTTATCTTTAAGAATCTTCTCTAGCTCCCTCACAACTGCTCTTCCAAGTCTCGATCTCGTTCTGATTTCCTCGTTGCAGTCTCCCTGTTGGTTGATGATTGAGCCAAGGAATAGAAAATCTATTTCAGTTTCCTCATTGTCATCTTTAAAATTGTGCAACTCCTCAGTAGTCATTACTTTTGTCTTCTTGATATTCAGATGCAATCCTGCTTTGGCGCTTTCTCCTTTAACCTTCATCCGTAGTTGTTTCAAGTCTTCACTATTTTCTGCCAGTGGTGTCACCTGCATATCTCAAATTGTTAATTTTCCTTCCACCAATTTTTACTCCACTTTCTTCTAGATCTAATCCAGCTTTCCTTGTGATATGCTCTGCATAGAGGTTGAACAGGCAGGGAGATAATATGCATTCTTGTCTGACAATTAAGTGTTCACTATTTGTTAAAAGCCAACCTATTTCTCTTTACCCCCTACTTGAAACATTGCCCCAAGCAAAGGAAGGGGGAGTGGCTTTGTGATTGACACAAGGGCCAGCCAATGAGCTCTGTGCACAGTTGGGTCAAAAGAAGCCGTTGTTTCTGAACATTTTTGAGCCTAGCACCACGTTTTCATCCACTTAGGGAAAGTGGAACCAGGCTAGCCTCACGCCATTTCTTCTCCAAGGTGTGCTTAACCCCTCATGCAACCCCCTTCACCAACTCATCCTCCAAGAGAGCTCCACTACAACTGGTCTCCAGACTGCAGAGATCAGTTCCCCGGAGAAAATGGCTGCTTTGGAGGGTGGAGTCTACGGCATTATACAGCACTGAAGTCCCTCCCCTCTCTAGGCTCCACCCCCAAATCTCCGGGCAGTTCCCAACCTGAAAACCCTATTCCTGCAGAGCTGAAGTATTATTATTTTTTGGAAGCAAGAGGTGTAAGCAAGATATTATGACTCATCTTTGATGGCAACTGGCATCAAGACAGGTGTGCTAAGAGCTACCGTGTGCCCTCTGACATGTGCCCTCAGTCAAAGATCCTTCATAGCTCTTCATATGCACAGAGCATTCGACACTTTCCCAGATACACGGGCATTGTGCCCACTCTCCTACTTGTAAGAAAAATGAGGCTGGCAGATTGCACCATCAGTCAGAGCCCCCACTCCTTCCCCTTCTCTCCTCCATCAATAAAGCGTCAGCTGAATTTTTAGCCATACCTCGACGACGCTGTGACTGCAGGGATCCCAAAATTCCGCCTCCCCTCATTCCTTTCTCCTTTGGCCCTGCAGGCAGAACTAGAGTTCATGGAGTGCAGCGTTGGATCTATCTTCAGCCACACTGGAATATTCTCATGGCCCCTTCTTATACTCCCGGGGTAATGCCGATCTCCACTTTGGGGTCAGGAAGCAATTTTCCCCAGGGCTAGTTTGGCTAGGGATCCTGCTGGTGTTTTGCCATCTTC
Organism: Eublepharis macularius; assembly: GCF_028583425.1. Lineage (NCBI taxonomy): Eukaryota > Metazoa > Chordata > Lepidosauria > Squamata > Eublepharidae > Eublepharis > Eublepharis macularius. Next base: position 86,968,912 of record NC_072800.1, read on the forward strand.
AAGGCATGGAGCAGGAATCACTGGGGAGGGGGGGAGCAGTTGTGAATTTCCTGCATGCTGCAGGGGTTGGACTAGATGACCCTGGAGGTCCCTTCCAACCCTACGATTCTATGATTTCATGTAGCCGTAAAAATCCAGAAATCACCTCTGAACATGGCGCAGAGCATCGTTTTCCCTCATCTTTGAATATCTTGCCCCTAACTGGCAATTAGATTTTCCAGGGGGGCATACAGAAGAAGAAGTATGGGCCAACAAGTCACAACCACGCCCTTCCCCACCGGTACAAATACCCTGCTGAGCCCCTTTTAACCAGATCTCAAATATTTCAGCGGAGAGAAGAGAGCAAAAGGAATGGAAAGAGGAGAAACAGCGCTGCCCTGTCTTGATTGCAAGAGGCACACAGCCTTTTGTCTTGCGCTAAAAAGAATATCAGGCTGTTCATCTTTCTGGCAGTTATCTAATTAGGTTGTGTAAAACGGCTCGAGTCCTGCAGCCCGGAAGCGACAAATGAATGGTGATCACCGGTGGGGCAAGGGTGATTCATGTCGGCCCTTCAAGACTCTCCGTGCGTTGCTTGGTCTCTCTTGTTTGCAGAATAAATAGGGGTGCACGTTACCCCGGCCAGCCAGGCTAGCTTTTGAGATGTAGCCTCCTGATCAAACTGCTGTTAAAGGGACAGCAGCAGGGACAGTTTCAAAAGTTGGCAGCCTCATGAGGAGGAAGAGGAGACTAAAATAACATCCAGGGCCTAATTGAGGGTATAACTACCTGATATGCCCAAGATATGGGTGAGCAACCAGACTCACAGAATCTCTCTACACAAGACACTGGAGCGCATGTCCAGCAAGTGTCGGGAGATGCAACTTTAGACAGCAAACATAGTTTTGAAAGGCAGAGCTGGCAGAGATCACTCCGGAAGGGATGGATTCTCTTACAGCCCTCCCCTACCTCTGGCGTGCCAGACTGTCTTCCTTTCCAGAGCTTTTAAAACTGCCACCCTTGCTGCTTAAAACTTTGAATTAGCTGAGCCTCGGCAGGGCAAAGGCTCCAGAAGGGGAGACGCCAGAGGCAGCAGAGGGCTGTGAGAGAATCCATCCCCTCTGGAGTGATCTCTGCCAGCGCTGTCATTTAAAACTACACTTCCCAGCTAACATTGCATCTCCCGACATGAGAAGAATATGTGTCAAAAGTATTGTGTAGAGAGACTCACAGTTGGACGTTCATCTGGGGAACTCACCTCAAAAAGTGCTAATTTACTCGGTGCTGCAAGAGGGTGCTGTGAGGAGGTAGAGGAGCTCCCAGTTTTTCTCCCGCTCCAGTTTCATCAGTGGAAAGGGCAGCAGGGGGTGGATCACAGGGGAAATGGAAGCTCCTTTTCCTCCCTCCTATGCAGCAGGAAGAATCATTAATGAAACACAATCATTTTAAAGGAAGCGCAATCAAGGCGCCGGGAGAACCATCAGGATCTCTGGGATCTTGACAGACTTCTGCTTGATGTCTTCTTGTCTTGGAAGGGGCCTATCTTTGTATAAAGGAAGCACAGAATTGGGGGGAGGGGACACTGGGCATGCCTTCCGTCCTGCTGCCCAGTGGCAAGCCCACAGATGGAAAGAGCCAAATTTAGAGCCAAACTTCCACTGTGTCATAACGGCTTAGATCAATCATGTCTCGTTAAGTAAGGTGATGGATACAACCAGGCATGACCCATCACAACCGCTACCCATCAGCCCGAGGGGGAAGAGAAGATCTACATTTTCAAGAGGTTATACGTGGGCCTTTCCTCTACACATTCCTTCTTTCCCCCTTATTTTCAGAAAGATTGCAAAAGAGGAAAAGAACCAGACAATATACAATCCTTAATATTGCATGCAATCTAGAATTGCTAACAAAGTGGCGGGGGAAAGGTGGGAGAACAAGAAATTTGGATCAAATATTATTGGCCCACTACTTCTAAATTTCGACTCAAGGTCTGTCTTATTTTGGACAAGTCTGGAAACAGTAACCATACCTGGTTGAGAATGCCTCAGTGCCAACGGGCAATGCCACACAGTCAAAGCTCCTTCCTCTACCTCGGTACAGGTCCATCTGAGGCACGGGTCCCCAATCTTTTTGACCCTGTGGGCAACTTTGGAATTCTGATACAGGATGGTGGATGTAACCACAAAATGGCCACCACAGGAGGTCGAGCCAGATACAAAATGGCCACCACAGGAGCTGGAGACACATACACACACACAGAGAGATGAAGCCCAAGTGCAGTACTGCAGCTTACCACTCTGCACCACAGGGCTCTTCTTCCAGTCTCTTACAGATCTGCATTCCAAAAGTACAAAGGCATATCTCTTCTTGTACCACACCATTCCTAGGGATTCTAGCTTGGCCAGTTGCTGAGAATTCCCCACCTCCATCCTCATATAATTTCACTTCCAGGGTTCCCCCAGGCAAGGGAATGAAGTATGTAGTATAGACACAGCCAAAGTGTAGCCACATCAGATACCTTTATCTTAAGATTCAACTCCGGTGGCATCTTAAAGACCAACTAGATTTCCAGGGTATGAGCTTCTGAGAATCAGAGCTTCCTTTGTCAGATATCTTGCTCTTCTGCTACAGACCAACATGGCTACCCACTTGACACTAGTCCAGATGTTTCAGTTTAAAGTGTTGCATCACTTTCTCTGACCCGGGCTGTAAACTTTGTAGAACGGGACTCCGTCTCCAAAATCTGGTCTAATCTCCTAGTTCCCCCCATCCTTTCCTACTCCTCTCTTCCCACTCCTCTCTTGCTAATTGTAAGTGTGAAAGGTTTCCCATCTAGCTATTAACCTTGGCTACGGAACATAAACACTGAACATTACCAAGACTGTAACATGCTACATTACTCTCCCGGCAAATAAACACATATCCCAAAGCAAAGGAGAACTGAATTAAGGTCATTCTTTGACAGCAGCGTCAGAGCCCCAGATCCTTTGCCCCCTTTCCTCCAGTCTGGTCAGTAACCCACACCAACTTGACAGAGGGTACTTTCAGGCCCCAAATTCAATGCTACCACCTACACTCAGCTGCCTTTTCAAGAGCTACGACCTCCTTTCTCCTCTTTCCCAGAAATGTTTAGCAATGCAAAATAGGTGTGACGTGATGTCATCGCACACGGTGACCTTCCCCACTGTGCGAGCAGCAGCCAATGAAGCAGAACAGGGTGAGGAGGGGCAAAGAAGCTCGTAACTCAATGATGTCATGCAACTTGTTTTGCATTACTAAAGGTTACAGGGAAAGAGGGACAGAGATTCAGATCTGTTGGTTTCGGGGTTGGGCGTGCAATTCTGATGCAGGATATTTTGAGTATCAGACACATTAGATCATATTTCACAACAGTGGCACCATCGGGGCCACACTTTGCAGGTGGAAGTCTGGGCCCCCAGTTGTTATGGTTCCCAACCCCAGTTTTGGAAATTCACGGAGATTTGGAGATGGAGCCTGGAAGGGCAGTTTGGAGAGAGAGGTCAGAGCGGATGTGATTCCATAGTGCTCACCTTCCAAAGATGCGATTTCCCCCAGGGGAAGTGACCTCTGTAGGCTGGAGATCAGTTGCAATTCAGAGAGATCACCAGAAGGTTGGTAACCCTATCAGTGGAGTTGGGGCTGAAATGTAGGCTGTAGCTTGCATGGCTGTTGAGTATTGCAGGACTTACTTCTGAGCGAATATGCCTAGAATGAGGTGACAACGTGTGTGATGATCTGAGGACACTGTGGGTTGGGATGGAACGGGACAAAACGGAACAGGACAAGCTTGTTGAATGCTCATTCTGTGCTTCATATATAAAGAAAGCAGTATCATCTAAAGGGGATAATGCTAGCAGTCAGACCCCCTCCCCACACTGTAAGGGCAGTTTATGGATATGGAATATCATAAACCCTTTGTCAGGTCTATGGATGACAGGCTATGACAGATAGTTCCCTGTACCCTCACAGCAAGCACTCCATGGCCTTGGTTGAAAAGACTTTATTCAAGGAATCAAATCATGTTCATAGATATGTCCACAGGTTGATCAGAAGGTTGACAGGAATAACAAAATCTGTGAAACTATGGCTCATATAGGTCCCAAGTACTCATCCCCCCTCCCACCAGGAAAACAACTTTTGGCTCGAATCAGCCCTGAGAACTCCCTAAATAGTTTACATGCTTTGTCTAGACATAAGAGAGGCAACAGATTAAGAATGAAACACAGTATTCTTCTTCCCCCTGAGAACTAGCAGGTTTGCAAGGTCAGAGACACTGAGCTTCAAAGCATGAGAGATAAGACACTCTGGATACAGCCGGCCTGTGAATACAAGTTATGGCATCAGCAATATGATATCGAGGCACAGCATAGAATAATGGTTCAGCACAAAACACTGGTTCATAGCAACACATCAGCTGGAAATAACAACATGGATGGGTTATAGACATGACAACCCTGCAATAAGTCCTAGACAGACACTGCCTGTCCCCAGGCAGAGAGGATGCCAGCTGGCCTGGAGACTGGAAAGTTACCAAGCCATGAGTCATAGCAGGGAATGACTGACTGTTGGCCCTCCATGCTATAGAGAACAGCAGAGATAATGAGGCTTCCTTAGAAAACTCCCTGCCTAATCCCATCAACGCCTTCCTCCACCTTCCCTCTCCCAGTTACCTAATCAGAGCTATTCAGCACATCTGATAGCTTTCCTGTCCGATGCTTACCAGGCCATCAAGCAATATTTTTACCTATAGTCCATCCCAGTTAGTCACTTCAAATCTCTCCCAACTCCTTTGTCTACCTCCAGAGACAGCCGTTAAGCCATTGTTTGGGGGCAAAGACATCAGTTTTGCCCCAGGGTACGTTTTGCCCCATAACTGGGCTGCCCAGCCATGTGCTCTGTGAGTGTGTTCTGGGACCCATCCACACACCCTCAAATTTATTTGAGCTTTCTTCCCCGTGAAACACTAGTCATTTTGCTGCTGCTCCCACAGACCCCTCCTTCTTCAGGACTGGTAGTTATCTCCCTATCCCAAATTACTCTCTCTCATTTGCCTCACTGTTTTTTTAGCTAGCTGTGCATGTGTGCTGTGTGTTTTTTCTGTATGCTTGCCTTATATTTTTTTGTTAATAAAAAACCTTTCCCGTTGAACATCTGCCTAATTTATTTGAGAGCTCTCTAAGAGAATATTCCCGGTATACATAGGTGGAATTCCAGTTATCCCCGCTCACTGTCTCCTTAATGCGAATTCCCCCAATGAATTAAGGAGACCTCCTATTTGGGTAACAATAAGACGATTAGGATGCAATTCATGATGCCCACAAACCATACAAGGAGAATGTCATCTCCCAGGCTGATGGGCACTAACCCAAATGTTGGGCAGGATTGCCAAAGGAGCAGCACAGATGGTACAGTCTGAAAAAAACAATTGTTGAGCTACATGTGCACCGGCTGGCACCTCTTTCTCATGGCACCTTAGATTCTAATTAAGGCCTTTATTGATTTGTATCGAGCCACTAAGATACATAGCATGTTACAGTGCAACAGAAGCTAAAGAGGACAAGCCCTTATGTTGCTGTGTCTAGACTCTCAGACTTTTCCTTCTGCTTTCACTCTCATGCTATCCTTGTGTGGAAGATACTGTCTGCAACAGACCCGGTACCCCTTTAAATGAAGTAAAAGTACTGAAGATTTTTACGGGCCTCTTCCATTAGGGGAAATCTCTTTAGGCCAGAGGAAGGCTTCACATCTGGCTAAGCAGAGTGGGAAAGGTACAAACGACTCTAAACATGAGTATCTCCATAGTGCAACCATGGGCTTGATGGTGGAAGAATGGTTTGGTCAAAGTTCTTTATTAAGTTAGGCCTGCAATGAGATGCGATCTCCCCCATAGCCTTCCCATCTCATTCATTCATTCATTCATTCATTCATTCATTCATTCAGTCAGTCAGTCAGTCAGTCAGTCAGTCAGTCAGTTGAATTTATATTCTGCTTTCCCCAAAAGCAGGCTCAGAGCAGATCACAGTAATATAATAAGTATAATAAAAACATAATAATATACATTAAGATGTCAATCAGCAAAACAATCCATTAAAACAGCCGTGCACATACTGTACAATCCATCAGACATTTACAAATCTTAGAGCCGAACTTGGTGCAAGGCAGTCCTCGTGGACTCCGTTCCATTTAAAAATCATTTTCAAAATGCCACGGGGGGCTGAGGCAGGCTTCTCCCCCTCCATGTGCTTTATCAAACGCCAAAATGGCTCCTCCTCCCACCACCCAATGGCTGTTTCAGCTCCTGAAAAGGTGGGAGGGTAAACAAGAGTGCCGAGCTGCACCCTCAATCAGAGAGCCAGTTTGGTGTAGTGGTTAAGAGTGTGGGACTCTAATCTGGAGAGCCAGGTTTGATTCCCCACTCCTCTGCTTGAAGCCAGCCAGGTGACCTTGGGCTAGTCACAGCTCTTTCGGAGCTCTCTCACCCCACCCACCTCACAGGGTGTTTTGTTGTGAGAATAATAATGACATACTTTGTAAACCGCTCTGAATGGGCATTAAGTTGTCCTGAAGGGCGGTATATAAATCGAATGTTGTTGTTGTTATTATTAATAATCAGGATTGGTCCATTGCAGAGCTTTTAAATGACTTTAAAGAGTTGGTTATATCTTCATGGGAGCCACATAGGACCGCCAGGCCCCGGTGGGTGCAGGGTATGCCCCCCCCAAACTCCCAGTACTCGGGGGGGGGGAATTAAAAATCCAACATCGTTGCAAGTGTGACAACGTCACTCCCGGCTTTTCCGCAAAAGTGACATCATTACTCCCATGCCGCTGCCTCCTCCTATGTCCCTGCCCCAAACTTCTTGCCAGCTGCCAAACCTAGCAACTCTATCGCCATGAAGACACCATCACATCTATTCTGGCCCTTAGAGTGACCATGTACTACACCAGCTCTCTGGATAGACTTTCAGTTCATTAAAGCCTCTTTCAGAAAACCAGTTTAGGGTTCCTGAATGCAGGTTAGTCTTCAAGCATCCATTCCAGGGGCAAATCCACGCTCACTCATCTTCCGCTTATCTTGGGCTGTTGGGGCAATAGCCTTTATTCCGCTACCAGGCTGTGCATCCTCACATCCACCCTTCCGGTGCGTCTTCATGGTGCAATCAGTTCTCCACATGCCACCGAGTAAAGCGTTACTGTGGGTGGTTCCATCCTCTGCCATCAGAATTGACGGCGCACGTCACTTCCCTTTTTTTTAAAAAAAAGGGGTCAATTATCCGGTATACTGCTATCTTGAAGAAGTGGCAATGTTTCCCGCACCTGCCGTTCACTGGAGACAACCGTTGTGAGAAATACAGGATTGCTCAGCTGAGCACCTCGCACTCTTGAAATCTGGGGAACTCAATAGGGAAACAGTCCCCATGTGACATGCGCATGCTCCGGTGACCGTTTCTTTTCCCGCGCAAACCGCTGCTCACTACGGTTGGTTTACCAGTATACCGACCATTATGCACTGTTTAAAAAAAAGGGAAGAAAATGGATTTCCGCAAATATCACGTGGTTTGGAGGGAAGGCGCAATAGTGGCGTGGTGATGGCGGGGAACATGTAGAATGGGAAAGCATGTGAGTATCTGCATGAATAGCATGCCAATTGCGAAAAAGCCGCGGAAACAAATAGGTAGTGTGGATTCGGCCCAGGTCAGCTAAAATCCTTGTCGTACAGAGGATTTGTTAGCTGTCAGACTCTACCCTCATGCTAGAAGGGCAGTTTATGGATAATAAATATCATAAACCCCTTCCTCAATGTGCCATAAGCATGAAAATACTGCCTAGCCAGGCTGAACAGATGCCAGCCTCCTGCCTGGAGACTGGAAAGTTACCAGAATGTGAGTCACAAACGGGCTGATTAACTTAGCTGCCCCCATGCCCAGAAAGCAGCAGAGAGGAACCATCCTGGTATATATTGGTGGAGATCCTGGAGTTAGCCGCTCTCGGTGCTTCTCTTTGTAAGCCAATTCCCCCAACTCACAAGGAGACTGAGTAACAGATTCTGGTGGCGGTGTCGCTTGCATGCAATCAATAGACTGTGTGCACAATCTCTATGCATGTACAATGATTTACTTCTAAGTTCTGTAGGGGTCCGTGTGGCTAGAAATGCAAAAAAAACCAAAGTAACCAATGAAGCAGAAAAGAGAGCCAAATTGTAGGTATATGGAGACCTGGACACAAATCCCTATTCATCAAGGAAACTCACTAGGTGACAGGGTTGCCAACTCCAGCTTGGTTATTCCTGGAGAACTGGAGGGAGATCCTATGAAGAGTGGAGTTTGGGATGGGGAGAGATCTTACCATAGAGGCCACCCCTCAAGCATCAGGAGAACTGATCCCTGAGGTCTGGAGAACAGTTTTAATTCTAGAAAATCTCCAGGTCCCACCTGTAAGTTAGCAACCATACTGGCTGACATAGAGCTAACCATTCTCTCTCAGCATAAACTACCTTACAAGGTTGTTGTGAAGATAAAATGGGTAAGGGAGAACAAATGCAAGTCAACCTGGGTGGGAAATAGGATCAAAATTTGAGAGATCGACATACACACGTGCATTTCACATGCACCTAGGGCCAGATTTCAGTCTCTCGAATGGGTGAAGGTCAGGCTGGGCCCTGCAGTCACGATCACGCGCGCACACACACACACACACACACACACACCACATCACACAGGTTCAATGACCCTGCACAGATGGTTTGAAAAGGGCTTATGAAAGTGCCCTGTGCGATCCACGTGCAGCACAATATTTTCTATTTCTACCCCAAAAAAGATTGTTCTGGTTGAACGACACGTGCAGGAGAAAATTGACGAACAAAGGTTTCTTTCGTTCTGTACTCTGTGACAAAAATAAACCACCGGGCTATTTTTAGACCGGAGAGCATGCTACGCAGGTCCAAGTTCTTACTGCTGGCAATAAATACACCTCTAAGAGACTCTGAGAACTCCTATAAACAGTGATTTGTAATGAGCCCGCTTCTGTTCCCTTATTGCCGACCAAGTATCATTAGCCATTCCCTAATTTCATAGTTCATGTTGCATAGCATTAGGGTGTCTGGAGAAGGTAAGCAAAGCAATAGATCATCTGGCACACGCCTCTGTTTCCTCCCCCTGGCCCTCGTCTTTCAAGGCTTGACTTCTGAGCAAGAGATGTATAAATAGATTCTACAACATGCAGTGAAAATATAGCTTTCTAACTGCTTAAGATGACAGGTAAAACCTAGGCCAGCATAATCTGGAGATACGCCACCACCGAGACCTGTTGACAATAGGCTTGCCAACTTTCAGGTAGGGCCTGGAGATCCCCCAGAATTACATCTCCAGATGGCAGAGATCAGTTCCCCTGGTGAAAATGACAGCTTTGGAGGCTGGAGTCTAGGGCATTATACCCCGCTAAGGTCCCTCCCCTCCCCAAACTCTGCCCTCTTTAGGCTCCACCTCCATATCTCCAAGAATTTTCCAACCTGGAGCTGGCAACCATATATATGGCACTGTGTGTTGGCAAAGTTTTACCGGAACTGGTCTCCTTGCAATAAAATGATTTGTGGGGGAATTAGCAAGCAAGGAGAATGGCTACGCAAGAGGCCGGTAACCACAGGGATCTATCACCAATTTCTACCAGGTCCCTTCCCAAGATAGCAAATGAGGCTGGTTCTTAAGGTCCAACAATAACTTTTATTAAGAACAAAATGGCATGCGCATACACTGATAATTACGGGATAAGAATAATTACACACACACACACAGTCCTAGGAAGCTTAGTCAGAATTTGGGAATAGAGGGAGAGGGATTAAATATATCTACCTATCCTGAAGTGGGGGTCCAGTCCGCGGGAGAAGAGAGTAGCTTTGAACACTAGCGTTCTTGGCTAGGAGAGCAAGAGGCTTGGGCAAACCTCAAGGGAACAGCGCTTATGGATCTGGAAGCATGTACAGAGAGAGAGAGAGGCTTAGGTAACTGACCCTAAGGGAGCAGCCAGGAAGCATGCATGATTTGAATGAGGCCAGGGCCCTACCTTTAAAGGTAAAGTGTGCCCTGAGGTGAAATATCCCACCTAGCCGTTAGAACAAAGGCTCCAACCGTCAGTTCCTGGGTTTGACAAAAGATATGAGTACCTTGATTGGTAGCTGCCGGGGTGTGTGAAAGCAAATGCAAAACATGTTCTAGCGCTGCACAAAAGGGATAGTTTGTTAGTGAATTCCACCGGAGCTGAGTTGATGGTTTTTAGGTGGGGACTCTACTTTCCCAGGAACAACTGTATATACTTATGAATGTCATTTGATTAGCTCCTCAATCAAGGACAGGAGATCTCATCACGGAATAAGGGAAAGGAATGTGTTAAGTGGGGATGACTCTGAGAGACCTTTGTTGCACTGGGCACCTACGTGGCTGGCGGGACTGCAAATCCAATCATGTCTTAATCACTCCGCATTCCTGTGCAGCATTCCATGCATGCCGTGTTCTCCCGGGCGGGACGCAACAACTGTTAGAGGCTCTCTAGTGGCAATGCAGCAGCCATTTTAACTCCAGAGGCCTGAGCATCTTTAATATCACAAGAAGCCATGTATAAAACTGCTATTAAAATGGCGGAGGCTGGGCCGACCACTGGACAGCACTAGGGGCTTGTCATGGACAGAAGTTGTCGTCTGCTTCCTATGCCTTTCCAATCCTGGCCATGTTCCCGAATGCTAGTTTAAGATTATGCCACTGGGAACCCTGGTGTCTCTTTCACACAATCCAGAGAGGCCCTGCAAATTAATAATGCAAGTATTCCCTTTCGCAGTTCACCTTAACTGCCTCTTTGGTTGAGAAATTATATTTTTCCCACTCAGAACTGATATTCAGTAAGGCGCTGGGGGGGGGGCGAGGGGGAGAGTTGCCACATTTTACTGTAGGGAATCTCCCCAGCACCAGGTTCTAGGTGGGAGAGCGCAACCCTCAAAATTGTACCCTGAAACCCAACACAAGTCAGGCTTGGCTTGCTCAGACAGCCAGCAGAGGGTGGAACTCTCTGTCTGGGACAACTTGGGCCCAGCGGGACTTGCTGTCATTCCGCCGGTCCTGTAAGACTCAGGGCATCCTGTTCTTGCAGCTTGGCTCTCCGACTGCTGTCCAATGGACTTTTCAACTGTCACTTGTCCAACATTCCGCCAAGCTGCCTACATTTCCCATCAAAACTTGAGGGAAGCTGACGAGTGTCCAACCTGTGTCAGGAGTCACTTGTAGTATGGCCCAGAGATGTTCCGCCAGGCCTTTGGTGGTTGAGGCAGGTGGTTCTCCTATTCGGCCTCCTACTGGGATGCAGAGGGCGTGTCCTCTCTGGTCTTCGCTTTTTTCATCTGTTGACTGTCATCAGCCTCTGCAGGCCCAAAATGACCGTATTCAGGATTGTGCAATATGCGCTGCTGGAGGTGGACTTGTGAAATTGTATTTGCTCCTTTTATTCTACTGGTTTTTACCTGTTTTTTTAAAATGTATTTTAAATCGACGTGATCTGCTCTGAGCCTACTTGGTAGGGGGAAAGTAGACTATAAAGAAAAGAAGGGAGGAAGGAAGGAAGGAACCACAGTGTGAAGGAAATAGAAGCAAGGCCAAGCGGAGGGGGTAAGTGGAATCAACAGGAGGAATGCAATTTCTCCTTGCTGGTGAGTCCTCAACAATATCATGGCAGTAAGATGACTTGAAACAAATCCACGTTGAAAGTCAATAAGGTAAAATGAAGACTAAAATATAGAAACACATCTGAGTTTTCATCTCATATGGTCAGGGCTTTTTTTCAGCAGGAACGCGGTGGAACAGAGTTCCGGAACCTCTTGAAAATGGTCATATGGCTGGTGGCCCCGCCCCCTGATCTCCAGGCAGAGGGGAGTTGAGATTGCCCTCCACGCTGCTCAGCAGCACGGAGGGCCATCTCAACTCCCCTCTGTCTGGAGATCAGGGGGCGGGGCCACCAGCCATGTGACCATTTTCTCCGAGGGCAACCCACTGAGTTCCACCACCTCTTTTCCCAGAAAAAAAGCCCTGCATATGGTCACTCTGTTTTCCCTTTGACTTTCTTTTAGCAACCTAATTTATATTAAGGCAGGATGTAAAGAATTCAGACAAGATTTTTCACCAAAAAAATGACCCCACAGGAAAATGATTTTTTAAAAAGGTAGGCATCTGTCAGCCTCTTAAACATATCAACATTTATTACCTTGAGATCCCATTTGTTTTCCTATTAAATTAAGGTTGCCAGGTTCCTGTAACCTCCTGGCAGGGCAGCCATTCCCCTGCTGGGGGCAGGGGATCCCCCGCTCCCATCCTCTATCCCCCACTCCCGCTTACCTGGCCAGTGGGGGAGGCACAGGCCTCCTGGGGGCGCGCTCCTGGGCAGTGCAGTGCGCTCCCACAGGCCCAATCCCGGCCCAAATCAGGCCCAAATCGGCCTGAAACTGGCTGTTGCAGAGCATGGGGGTGCTCCCGCACTCTGCAGCAGCCCGATCCTGCGCTCTGCAGCGGCCTGTTCCAGGTCAATTTGGGCCCCATCCTGGCCAATTCAGGTCCATATCAGCCCAAATCTGGCCGCTGCGTAGCTCAGGAGCTCTATATCAAAAAAAGTATCTCCCTTCTCTGTGATTCTTTGTCAGGCAGGGCTAGCAAGCCAGCTTGCCTGCCATACATGGAGCTTCTTACTATTGGGGTGGGGGGTGGGGAATAGAATAGCTGCTTCGCCGTTTCTCTGCTGTTTCTTCGCTGCTGTCCTGTTACTGCTTTGTTGAGCTGTCTTATCAGTACAGGTGGGAGGGTATGGAGCTCCCAGACGCCTGAGAACCAGCCGGATGACCTCGAGGTCCCAGCTCTGCATCTCTCCCCGGCTTTTCCAAGTTAGGAGCTGCATGCAAGCTCTAACTGACTTTCATTTGAAATAGGGAGAGGAGAATGAGGGGTATTTCTGTTCTGGGAGGGCTTTGCTCTGGCATTCCAGGCAATTGCTTTGTACAGTGTGCTACTGAGGGGGGTGGATCTCCTAATAAAGACCTTTAACTCATGCAACTGTGTGGAGTTAAAATGGAGAGTCTGAGAGAGGCCCCTAGCCTGGCCTGACATTCTTGGCACGTGGCAAACACACGTACATTGTTTCAACATTTCCCCAGTGCCATTACCCTTTCCCTTCTGGCCTTCAGCCTCGGTCACCCCTCCATTGTTTTTTAATTATGTTGGCTCAGTTGACCTACATCATTTCTTTGATGACATACGTTATATCAGACGTGATGATGTCACAAGCAGTTGTAAACAAAAGCAGGTGCGTCACCTCAGCCAATCAGATTAAATGGCAGAAAGGGCAAATGAGGTCAAAGAACTCTGATGGCAGGTAATGGTGCTCTGGAGAAACAGAAGCCGGGGGGGGGGACAGAAGATACCGAACCACTGTCCGACTTCCTGAGAAGTAATCCTAACCAATCAGGGATCACATAATGAATTACAAAGGGAAAGGGAGCTGGGGGAGGGGGTGCTCTTCCTGTTTGTTTTTGCTTTCTCGTTCTGTGAATCTGTTTGGCAAAACCACCAAGATCAACCCTATGGCCATTGACAAAGATACTCTCACACCACACTGACGCAAGCCAAACCGCACATGAAAACAGATCGGCTGATGTGTCCAAAGTTGTTGTTCCCCTAGTCACCATGCCACTTGGCTTTGTCAAATGTGCTCCTTGAAAAGTGAAACTCAGAGCCAAGCTACAAGTGACGCCTGACACAGGTTGGACACTTGTCAGCTTCCCTCAAGCTTTGATGGGAAATGTAGGCATCCTGGTCTTGCAGCTGTAATGGAGAGCCAAGCTGTAAAACCAGGATGCCTACATTTCCCATCAAAACTTGAGGTAAGCTGACAAGTGTCCAACCTGTGTCAGGCGTCACCTGTAGCTTGGCTCATAAAGAAAGAGAATATTTGGTTCAGCCCTACTTTTTAGTAGTCCAGCTTGCAAAATTCCTTGCATGTATTTATTTAGTTATTTACTAGTAACAAAGCCTGTTGTGGGGGGAAAGGCAATGGGCTCTAGAAAGGGGAGGGTGGGCAGCCAGGCATTGCCTCCTCCTCCATGACTGATCCTGGCTGGGTGAAGGAGGAGTGGGCATTGCCACCTGCTCTGCTACTGATCCCAGCCAGGTGAAGGGGGTGGGCATTGCCTCCTGCTCCACGCCTGATCCTTGCTGGGTGAAGGGGACCAGCCATTGCAACCTGCTCCATGCCTGATTCCAGCAAGGTGAAGATAAGGTAGGAATTGCCTCCTGCTCCACTACTGATCCTTGGTGGGTGTGGGGAGGGCAGGCATTGCTTCCTGCTCTGCACCTGATCCTGGCCGGGTGAAGGGGGGTAGGCATTGCCTCCTGCTCCGCACCTCATTCCAGCTGGGTGAAGGTGTGGGGGGGGCATTGCTGCCTGCTCAACTCCTGATCCCAGCCAAGTGAGGAGGGGTTGGATATTGCCTCCTGCTCCGTGCCTGATCCCAGCTGGGTGAAGGGGGGATGGGCTTTGTCTCCTGCTTGATCCTGATCCTGGGTGAAGGCGGGGGTAGGCATTGCCACCTGCTCCATTCCTGATCCCAGCTGGGCGAAGGCCGGGGGCAGCTATTGCTGCCTGCTCCGCACCTGATCCCAGCCTGGACTTTACAGCAGCGCCCTCAGGAGGTGCACTGGGGTAGGGTGTGAGTTGTCTGGAACACGGTTAGTCTTTTATAGAGTTGGGTTATATTTATATTCTGTCCTTCCTGCAGAGCAGGCTCAGGGTGGATTACATCAAGGTATAAAAAACAAATAGCAAAACAATTTCAATTTATAAAACCCAGCAGCACTCACATTGACCCTCCCTCAGATGTTATACAGAGGGGGGGGCGCGGGGCAGTGTCCTGGCAGGAGGCCTGTCGAAAAAAGATCTAAAATTTGTCAAACATTTTCCTTCTGTTTTGCACTGGATGAAATAGTTGCTCGTCAATGCAATCTAGAGCAGTGGAAAATTACAGCCAGCGTATTGTTGTCACGGTGTCTGTGTGCGTGCACGTGCAATGCATGTTTTGCTTTGTGAGAGTTAAAAATGTAGCAGCAACAGCAGCTAACAGCCCCAGAGAGCCCACTCGGCATGTGTGCTGGAGCGTACACTGGAGTAATTCGGTGGAGTGATGAGTTGCAATAATCTAGCCAAGACGTAAAAAAAACCCATAGACTACTCACGTCTGCCCTAGGCTGCCTGCAGCTTTTCTAGGTTATTGTCCCAGAAAGGCGACGGTCCTTCACTGCAGACATTTCTTGCCACACAACTCACTGATGCGTGCAGGAAATGACATGAAATTCCGCACCAGCTTCTTTGTTTCCCAAAGTGTCCTTGGAGTTCCATCCATGCGTCCCTTATTGATTGACCTGCATTTTACGGGACGGTTCCACGCATAGCATCTTTCCCTGTTTATTCTGTTTGCTTTTTCAGACGTCCTGTGCTATGGGTCAACGTGCCCTCGTTCCTCAGAATTTTGGCCGGGCATCATTTAGATTCAAGGGCTCTTGGACAGACCTTTTCCGTTCCGTTCTGTTTACTGGCAATTTGGAAGTGGCATTTTTCACACACCAGTTACCAAATAGGCAATAGAACAACAGTAAGAGTTGCCCATGAATGCGACGGGAAGGCAGAAATGGGTACACAGCGGCCAGTACTGGGACATCCTCGTTTATGTGGCAAGCTGAGGCTAGAATCCAAAGAAAGAACAATAAGGAACAGTGAGAATCATGGCACATGCATGCAAATGAAAAGTCAGGAACTGTGTTGTAAAACCAAGATGGATTTTTTTTTAAAAAATGGCATGTAGGACAAGTAAAACCTATAGAAGAAGACAGCTTAAATGCAAATCAAATGTATTACCGTTCAACAGGCCAGATCTTGCCAGCTCTTCAGATCTTTTCTATTAGCAGTGGCTTTTCCTCTAGGATGGAAAGCAAGAAGTATTAGATACCATATTTTGAAAAATTCAGAACATGCAATTACACAAGTAGAAAAAAGTGCCGTAAGAACAGGATAATACATACAGTACAGATAATACAGGCAATACACAGTCGTCGTTTCCGCACATCCTTGTAGGCACGGCCCACCCACGGAACTCTGGCAGAACTCTGGTTCTCCGGTGAGAGTTGCTGTAGCACAGTGGTTAAGTGGTTCGGCTGCAAAACAGCACTCTACTGGTTCGAATCTCACTACTGCCATGAGCTCAGTAGGTGGCCTTGGGTAATTCACTCCTTTCAGCCCCAGCTCCCCAGCTGTATTGTGGGGATAAATACTAACTTGTTCACTGCTTTGGGTGAGGCACTAATCTATCTAGAAGAGCAGTATATAAGCACAGTTGTTTGTTTCTGTTTCTGTTGTTGTTGTTGCTGTTGTTGTTGTCGTCGTCCTCAGGCTTCCTCACGTCTACTTTTGCAAAACGTATGTATACTGTTTTGTTACCGCCTTTTCCGCAGTACAAAAAATAATTTTGCACCAATTTACTTGGAATAATCTTATTTGGAATGATAATAAAGCATATATAACAACATTCATGTAATAATTCAGGCCTGTTGTATTCAAGCTGACCCACGTCTTAGTCTTTCTGACTTCTGAAGATGTGAGCTGTGGCTCACGAAAGCTCATACCCTACCACAAATTTTGTTAGTCTTATAGGTGCAACTGGACTCTTGCTCTTGAATATGGAGGTTGAGAAAAAGCGACTAAGGCTGTGAAAGAAGAGAAGCTCTCTGACTCACCGGCGGGCTGTTTTGTCACCGGAGTGAAGGATGTAGTGGAGGCGGCACCGGCCAGGATAGGGAGGAGCACTTCTGGTCCAGCCTCGTGGTCAGCGCCATCCCTCCCAGGAGCTTCGGCAGGAGCAGCACGTTTCCCTCCCACCCACCACTTCAATGGACTGGAGGGAGGACTGTCACAACTTTATGGGTTTGGCGGGTTTGTGGCATTGGGCCGGATCCCAATAGGGTGAATGGGCCTGGGGTCTGCTCACCCCGACGGAGCAGAAGGAGAAGACCGCCTGGCATGTGCTGGCGGGGGATGACACTTGCTGTGTTGGGCCAGCATGGGACTGGCAGAAGATGCATCGGTGGGCAGGGTAGCCCTCCGATGCCAATGGGGATCCGAGCCCAGATGCTAGGCCAATGCTCCATCAAGCTGTAATCAATGAAGTTGTGAACATATTCCAGGGCCAGATCAAGGGGGACCAGGGGGGGTAGTCTGCCCCTGGTGCCACCAGGGAGGGGCCACCGGGAGCAGCTGCCAGCTGCCAGGAGCGTGCAGGTGGCAGCGCGGGCAGCCTCACAGCCCCCCGCACTGCCTTTCACCTGCCCTGTAGGAAAGGGGGGGCTGGCTGCCCCCTGTCCTGCGGGGCTGGCAAAGGGCAGCGCAGGGGGCTGGGAGGCTGTTTGCCTCATTCGCCTGCCCCACAGGAAAGGGGGCGGCCGGCTGCCCCCTGTCCTGCAGAGAGGGGAATGGAGCGGGCGGCTTCCCAGCCCTGCATGCTGCCTCAGCCAGCGCACCGCACGGGCAGCACACTCTGCCCTGTGTGAGGACATCACAGAAATGACATCATCACGCAGCGCCAGAAGCACGCACGTGCTGCGCGCCCGTGTGAGGCATCAGACTAGGGTTGCCCTGGGCGCCAGCAACCCTAGATCTGGCCCTGCCATTTTCTAACCCAAGACAGTTGTCGTGTGAGTCACTTGAGCCAGAACGCAGACTGGCATAACACATAGGTGACAACAGCTCTCATCGCAGGCTGCCTGTAGTAAGACTTGACATCTATGCCCCCCCCACAAGGCATGCACGTCTCTGACTCAACAAAAGACATCGCCGTGCCCATTTCATAGGTCTGCATGGGGAGTATTTAACGAGTGCACCGTTGCCCCATGCCGAGTGCTGGCAAGGCAGGAGGGAATCCTTCCTCAAAGGCCTTTAATCCCTTCGTGAAGAAAAGAAAGGGCACTCTCCGTTTATTTTCCTTCTCCCCCCCACCCCCTTTGACAAATGGGCCTTTAATCCGCACTTTGATAGCTTCAGTGGCCAGCTGGCAACAGGAGTCGGGCGGCCTTGGCTGCTTTTTGACAGTGGCACATTTTGTTCTGTCCTCAAGTTGCTGTGGTGTTTTCAGGAGGCTGAAGGGTGGCAGCCTGCGGTACCATTGATCAAAGCCTACGCTGTGAGTAATCCTTCTGGGCTGCCCGCCAAATGCTGGGCTGAAAAGAGCCCATTGATACCTGGTGAGGATAATCTGTCATTTTGCACTCGTAATCCGCTTTCTCCTCTAGTTTAACTGGAGAGCTACAGCTCAGGTGTGAAATGTTAAAACACAGTTCAGAAGAGACTCTAACGCAGCTTTGGCTTTCCCCTCGTTTGTTCCTCATGTTCAGTTCCTTCAAGGAGTCCAAGGCGGCCTCTTCCCATTTTTTTCCTCCCTCACACAAAAACTAAGAGAGGCTGAGAGAGAATAACTGGCACATGGATACTCTATGAACTTCACAGCCTTAATGAGGACTTGAACTCGAGTCTCCACAGACCAAGGACATGATTTAAGCCTATATCATACCGGCCTTCTTTTTTTTGCCCTTTGCTCTTTCTCTTCAAGGCAGCTCTTGTAAGCTTCATTTCCATAAGAGGAGAAAAAGAATGTCTGAAACTTGCCCGAGATATTGTGCGAATCTTACTGAAATCCTTCATAACTTACCTTGAAATTCCTACAGGCATTGAATTATTTATTTTATTTATACCCTTTCTCTCCAATGGGGACTCAAAGCAGTTCGCACTGTCCTACACACTTCCATTTCACTTCCAAATTCACCTTTTTCTTTGGGAAAATTCTATGCTAGTTCAGTACGGATCAAAAACTGCCTCTAGCAACTGTGCCGAATGAACTCTACTGAGATTCTTTGAATGTCTGATGAATTTTCCTACCACGGTCTCACCTCGGCAAACTCTCCAAATACATCTAGAATTGCATTTTAAGTAAAATGAAGAAACATCCCTAAAGGAGAAAGCCTGGAAGATACAAACGGTAGTGGCCACATGCACAGACTTCTTGGGGAGGCGCCATAATGGGATTCTTCATGCATTGTTGCCTGCTTTTCAGTCCACTACCTCATTTGTTCCACTTCATTTAGCCACTGGGTTTGCCAACTATAGTGCAGGAGATTCCTGGAGATTTGGAGGCAGTGCCTACGGCAAGCAAAGACTAGAGAGGGAGCTCATCGGGAATATGATGCCAGAGAATCCACCCTACAAAGCTGCCATCTTCTCCAGGGGAATTGGTCTCTGTAGCCTGTATGTCAGACAGAATTTGAGATTGGTAATCCTATTAGCCAGCCAATTCTTAACCAGTCTCTTTAGCACACTTCTGTCCTTCCTTCCACAGCAAAACAAAAAAAACCCTCTCTCCATGTTTTTCTAGAGCACTTCTTCCAAGAAAAGGCCTCCTTTGACCTTTTCTTCAAGCCTCAGAGCCAAGCGACAAGAGGCGAATTACATGAGGAGGTGCACGTGAAGACAGTTGCAATGTTAGCCAGGAAGCTGGGTTTTAAAACAGATTGGGAGGCTTTGTCAATTTTCCCTCTCTATTGAGGGGATCCCTGCTCAGCGGGTTTGTTAATTTCCTCTTTGCCTCCTGAAGGCTCTGTCAGTTTCACCTCCTCTTCTAAGAAGAGAAGAGGAAATTAACAGACCCTCTAAGCAGCATCTCCCTGGCTCTGTAGAGACGGGAAATTGACAAGGCCTTTCGACCTCTTTTAAAACTCAGCTTCCCGACTAACATTGCGACTCCCTTCACGTGCTCCTCCTCGTGGAACTCGTCTCTTGTAGTTTAGCTCTCAGACTCCACCTCCCTGACTTCAAACATCCACTTTCTCAGCCCATTAACTTACTTTGCACATTTCATTTCAGCCACCATGCCAGTTGGATATCTTTTCCTCCCTACATTCTGGGGCCTTTCCCCTGTTCTCAGACTGCTCTAGGGTTGCCAGGCTCCCTCAATCTCCCAGCGGGAGATTGGGGCCTGGCTCTTACCTGGGGGGGGTGCACGTGTGCGCTTTGCGCGCGCGCGCTCCTGCAAGCGTGATGATGTCACTTTGAAGTGACATCATCATGCAACCCCCTAGATTGCACTGTTGGGGGCTGCTACAGAGCGCAGGAACACTCCTGCATTTTGCAGCAGCCCAAAACGGACCCGATCCGCATCAAAATGGGCCCAATCCGTGCCAAAATGGGCGTGGATCAGGCCCCTTTTGGTGCAGATTGGGCCCGTTTTGGGCTCCTGCGGAGAGCGGGAGTGTTCCTGTACTCCACAGGGGCCCACAACGGGCCCGATCCGTGCCAAAATGGGCCCAAACCACGCACATTTTGGCGCAGATTGGGCCCGTTTTGATGTGGATTGGGTCCATTGTGGGCTCCTGTGGAGGGCAGGAATGCTCCCGCGCTCCACAGTGGCCCCGATCCAGGCCAAAACAGGCCTTATCCTGGCGGCAGCTGTGGGGGGGGTGCGCAGCCCCGCAGGGGGTGCGCATGGAAGGTGCGCCCCCCCCGCTGGCTAGGTAAGTAGGGGCGGGGTGGGAGGGGGGCGGGGAATCCCCCACCCCCATCGGGGGTCTGGCAGCCCTAGACTGCTCCTAAGAGAGTTTTTAATCCAACCAAACTGATAAGGTTCCACCCCGTCACAGAAGCGGGACTAAAAATAAGTCTGTAAGCAACTCTCTCTCTCTCTCTCTCTCTCTCTCTCTCTCTCTCTCTCTCTCTCTCTCTCTCTCTCTCTCTCTCTCCTCCTCTCTCTCTCTCTCTCTCTCTCTCTCTCTCTCTCTGTGGGTGGGTGTACCTGCAAGAGCTCCTCAACACACAAATAAACATGGAAATCTGGAAGTTTCCACTTGTGGAAAAGCATCCACAAGTGGAGGAGCTGGAGTGAGATTGTAACATCCTCCACTACCCTTTTAAAAAACAATTTCCAAATCCCCTTGGCCTTAGTCCTGGTAACAATACAGAAAGTTATGTGGATTAGGTAGGATTGCCAGCCTCCAGGTGGAGTCTGGAGATCTCCCAGAATGACAACTGATCTCCAAGAGATCAGTTCCCTTGGAGACTACGGCAGAACTCTACGGCATTATATCTCTGCTGAACTCCCTTCTGTCCCCAAACTCTGCCCTCTTCAGGCCCCCAAATCTCCAGGAATTTCCCAACCAGGAGTTGGCAACAGAGTTGAGAATCATTAAGGAAGGATGCCAAGCAGTTGCTCAAATCCAAACCTTACATCATTTAGTGATATGCTCTTTATTAATGGCAGGTGTGAGGAAGTTAAGCACAAAGTGTACACAGATTCTTATCCGTAGCGATTCTTCAGCCAGTTGGCAAAGAAGCATTGCTGCCCGCTGGGCAGGAGACAGAGAGAAATGAGAGGTTAACCCTCCCCCCAGCCTCAAGTTTCTGAAGAATACAGATGTGCCCTCAGCTGATGAGAACTACAGGGAGGGGGCCAGGGAAGGAGATACATCAACAATGAAGGTTATTGCCATAAAAGGCAAGGAAAAGAATGCACTTGCCAAGAGAAAACAGGTTCGGGCAGATGGGGAGACCGAGGGTTCGGAACGTTAGAAGAGAGGCTGCCGAATGGTGCAGGGATGAAAAATGGATGAGGAGGTAAAGCCAAGAGGAACAGATCTGCAGGAATATGGGTGGCGGTGGGGAAATACGCTATGAATCCCACCCTGCCTTCCGATCCAAATTGCACATATCATGTCTGCTGGGAATCAAACTTTTTTTTTGCTCCCCCTGTCGAGGGAAAACTGAGTCACTAGTGAGGAAGAAGAGGAAGACTCGAGAACTAGGGATAATCTCCCAGGTTCCTTTGCATCCCCTCCTGTCTCAGAACCTTGCTACAAGTGACATTTTACACATGAAGGATAAAGGATAATTTTTGCAAGTCTTTCTGGGAACTGAAGTTCCTCTCCCCCACCCCTTTTCCTTCTGTTCCTTCCCCTCGCTGCCTGAAGAGACAGAGAGAGCCTACGGCAACATCAGCTTTTGCAAATCGTCTTGCTGGGGGGGTGGGGGGAATGCTCCGGAGAAAGCTGAGAAAGTTGCAGCTGCCTGCCCCAAAGATCATTGAGAGCAGGCTTGTGGCTGGAGGAACGATTTGCAAAAGTTGCTGTTGCTGCAGGCTTTCTCTGTCTCTTCAGGCAGCGAGGGGAAGGAACAGAAGGAAAAGGAGTGGGAGAGGAACTTCAGTTCCCAGAAGGACTTGCGAAAATGATCCTTTATCCTTCACGTGTAAAGTGTCACTTGTAGCA
Organism: Eublepharis macularius; assembly: GCF_028583425.1. Taxonomy (NCBI): domain Eukaryota; kingdom Metazoa; phylum Chordata; class Lepidosauria; order Squamata; family Eublepharidae; genus Eublepharis; species Eublepharis macularius. Next base: position 86,991,284 of record NC_072800.1, read on the forward strand.
AGGCTCTCAGGCACAGGTTTGCCAACCTTCAGGTGGAGCCTGGTATTCTCCTGGAATTGCAACTGATCTCCAGAGAACAAAGATCGATTCCCTTGGAGAAGATAGCACTTACAGAGGGCAAACTCTGTGGTACACCATAGATTCTAGGTGAAATCTCTCCCCAGATTCTCTTCTCCACAGACAGTGGCCCCATATCTCCAGGAATTTCCCAGGCTGCAGTTGGCAACCCTACTTCATGGACATAGGTCACCAAGCACTCTCCTCTAAGCATGGAAGCACACACTTGGGAGAGCATTCTGTTGAACAGCAAAACAACCCACGCTGTTTGTTTTAGATAGTTATTCCTTGCAGAGAGGGCACTGATAACAGCAAGCACCATCTCTTCCTCCAGTTTATCCTCATAACAACAACCTTGTGAGGTATGATAGGCTGAGAGTGACTGGAAGAGGGCACCCAGTGAGCTTCCATGGCAGAGTGGGGATTCGAACTCGGGTCTCCCAGATCCTAGTCTGTCACTCCAACCACTATGGCCCCCGAGAAATCGTGAAAACTAAGAAAAGTACCAATATACTAGTACACGGTGAATTGTATATAATATATTCAAAACATGTCATTCAATCATACAATTTTTCATGACGATTATTTTACTGCTGAATAATCGTCATGAAAAATTGTATCATTAAATGAGACAGAATCCACTGTGTACTAGTATATTGGTATTTTTCTTAGTTTTCACGGTTTCTCGTGGGCACTTGTGTTTTCTTGTGATACTCTCTGGTTGGCTATTTTACCCTAACCATTATGCCATGCTGGGCCAAGCAAACATTTTTTGGCTTGGGTCAACAACAGTGCCAACCTAAGCAGATTTACTCGGCATCCTACTCAGGTCTATTCAATAGGGCTTACTCCCAGGAAAGTGTTCTTAGAACTGGACTGGGTAGCATAGGGTTGCCAGCTCCAAGAAGAGAAAGTCCTGGAGATTTGGGGGTGGAGCCTGAAGGAGGAGGGGGTTGAGTAGGGGAGGGACCTCAGCAGGCTAAAAGGCCATAGAGTCCACCCTCCAAAACAGCCATTTTCTCCCAGGAAACTGATCTTCCCTGGAGATCAGTTGTAATGCTGGATGTCAGTCCCTGGCAGGTAGATCCCTCAGCCCCTCCACAGTGAACACACATTGGTTCCAGCAGAATAAGCTTTATTAGAATCTGTTCAGTTCAGGTCTGTTCTCCATCACGGAGCTTGACAGAAGTGACAATTCAAATCAAGCAATCTACGCTATAGTTGATTTTTCCTGTGCTCCAAATGACAGATTTTGGCACGCAAGCTTACAAGAGTTCTGTGGGAACCTACTCAGTTATGACTTCAGGTTAGGTATACAATGCCTACTTCCCAGCATCTGGGCACAGGAGAGAAAACTAAAATCTAGACACATCAAGGTCACAGCTAGCCGAGACTCGCATATTTCTCTAAGATAACAAGAGAGGCCCTTTCTGGGACCTAAGGAAGTAACGCCTGCAATATAGTTACAGAGGATCAGAGAGAGTAACACAACAATTCAGTAACAAAGCAGTATAGCTGAAGTTTCAGCATATTGTGGCACAAGCGTTATAACAACAACAGACAATCATGGCACGGCTATACACAGACACGACACTGGGAGAATTCCAGCTACCACTCGGAGGTTGAAGACCCTTGACCGTATTCAAGCGATGGCACCAATAAAGTCCAATCACATCTTGTTAATTTAATTATCCGACATACATTTCAACACCTATTATTTTTTAATGCAGGTAATTATAGCCACTTCAGATCACTGGCAACATCTTACAAAAGGTTTCCTGACTCCTCTCTGGGGGAATGTCTGCTGCAACCCTATCCAGGCTCCGTGGTGGGGAGGAGCGCACATTTGATTTCAGAAAGATTGAATCGAAAGCTTAACCAGATCCGATTGCTGAAAATGCATACAGTTAACTATGACTTCTTTCACTGGTGACGGTCCTAATAAGTGCTGTTTGAACAAGTTAACTCCCTTGGACTTTTTAAAATAAAACAAACCCTTTCCTTTCTGCAGAACCCAAATGGTTAAGTCATGGACTATCATGTAGGGATGTTTCTTTTTTTAAGAAGTTGTCAGGTATGAAATACTTAGAAATGATAACTGAGAGTCTCTCTACACGAGAGGCCTTCACATGTGTTTGTTAAGTGTAGGAGGATGCAATGTTAGCCAGGAAGCAAAGTTTAAAAAGACAGAGCCGGCAGAGATCACTCCTCAGAGGGTTTATTAATTTCATCTCTGCCTCCCCGAAGGCTCTGTCAATTTCACCTCTCCAATCTAAAACTGTGTGAGATCGCAACCAGAGGGCAGCAAGGGATGGAAATGGGCTAGACCAGTCTTCTAGAGCTGGTCTTGGACCTGGAGGGGTTCTAAAGGGCTGAAGTTTCCCTTCTGGCATTTCACAGCCCCTTCACACAGCTCCACTGTATAGCAAAGCCTTTGCTCTGCCGTTGGCTCTGTCTTTTTAAACTACCCTTCCCAACTAACGTTGCATCTCCCCACACGTGTTCTTCATGTGTCAGACATTTCATGTAGAGAGACTCTGAGAAGCTGAAAATAGTGTTTTGTTTAGATGTCCCATTAGTCCAGAAACGTTGCAGTTAAGCCATGTTTCATCGGTCCCAAGAAAGGTTCCAGTTGTTCTCTTAAACCGTATCACGTCCACCCATACAGTCTTCCCTAGATTCTTTTCCTAAGCTTCACTTATGGTTAGATAAGATTAAGGGAAATATTTCCTGCAGTTAAACTAACTGCCCTTTGGAATGGAAAACGTTTAAAAGATCTTGGCTTAACGTGGAACTCATTGATCAGTCATCTGGAAGCTAATTTCAAAGCCTTGAATATTAATTCACAAGGGTAAAGTATTTTGTGGACATGTTAAAATTTTGCTCTCCCCAGATTTGTACATGTTAATTGTCGGGGGGGGGGTCGGAAAATCGATTTTTTAAAAATTTGCCAAGTAGGTTCGAGTCACCAACTGTCCCATGAAAAGCACTTGTTTGGCATGATTTGTTTCTACCAGGGCTTTTTTTCTGGGAAAAAAGGTGGTGGAACTCAGTGGGCTGCCCTCGGAGAAAATGGTCACATGGCTGGTGGCCCCGCCCCCTGATCTCCAGACAGAGGGGAGTTGAGATTGCCCTCCGTGTCACAATCTAAACGCCCCTCTGTCTGGAGATCAGGGGGCGGGGCCACCAGCCATGTGACCATTTTCAAGAGGTTCCGGAACTCCGTTCCACTGCGTTCCAGCTGAAAAAAAGCCCTGGTTTCTACCACGATGGGATTTTGAGTCTCCAAAGGCTCTGGTCCACATATAAAGTGATGAACGATCTCAATAAAACGGGGCAGATTTTGATCTTTTAATTGAAGTGCTCTTCTCGCCGTCAACAGCTCCTGGGACCGAGCCACTATCCCTGCGCACACAACATAAGCCTGAATTTAACGAGGGCAAAGCCACGAGGTAGCTTCTTTAATTCACAGAAGTGACACTGAAGCTGTGAATAATGAGGCACTCATGCTGCCGGGACCTCTCCGAGGATCCCTGTATAGACACATCCCATTAAGAAGTCACTCCATCAACGCTCCCAAGAGGAGCCACTGCAGGGCGTTTTTTAGACGAATGCCACCAAGGGGGCGGAGGCTGGCTTATGATGGATGCCTGATACGATGTGCAAAGCTAACCGATTGAAAAAACACACCGACAGCGATGGAAGATGCTTGCTTTGATTCCAAAGAAGTGAGGGAAGGAGGCCCTGAACACAGCCATGATTTATTATTAGTCATTATTATCTCTTTATTTTTTAGGGTATTTTCCTCCAAAGAGGCCTGCCTACATATGGTTGTCTTCAAGGGGGCTCTCTTCCAGATATGGGCCCTGACTTCTTTGTCTTATGTAATATGTATTTATTTACTTACTTACTTACTTCATTTACTCCCTGCCTTTCCCTACGGTGGGGACTCAAAGTGACTGATTTCCAAGGAATAAGCTTTCGAGCATCAAAAATCCCTTTAGAAAAGAGTCCAGTAGCACCTTTAAGACTAACCAACTTTACTGTAGCATAAGCTTTCGAGAACCACAGCTCTCTTCATCAGATGCGGCTGACAATGCATCAGATGAAGAGAACTGTGGTTCTCGAAAGTTGACGATGCATCTGATGAAGAGAGCTGTGGTTCTCGAAAGCTGACGATGCATCTGACGAAAAGAGCTGTGGTTCTCGAAAGCTTATGCTACAGTAAAGTTGGTTAGTCTTAAAGGTGCTACTGGACTCTTTTCTATTTTGCTACTACAGACTAACATGGCTAACTCCTCTGGATCAAAAATCCCTTTGTTGTTCGATATCTGATAAAGGGAGCTTTGACTCTCAGAAGCTTATACCCTGAAAATATTTTTTTATGAATTTTATTTAAAAGAGAAAAAAGAGACATTTGAAAGTGTGTAAAGGATTCTGAACAGAATACAGAATAATATATTTAAACTACGAGAGAAAAAAAAGCAAGGTATATAACAATACAGCTAAATTTCATAATATTACTTCTTTCCCTCTCCTCGGTTACTTATACCCAAAGTTTTGTACTCAATGTTCTATATTCAATCATACATATTATATTTTATATTCAACATTTCTAAAATCTTAGTTTTTTAACTGAGCTATATCCATGTTAACTATTCTTAATATTTCATAACTTCCAGCTACATATTCAAAGTAATCTCTCACTTTTTCCTGGAATTGCCGTGTTGGTCTGTTATGCATATAAGTTAATTTAGCCATAGAGGCATAACACCTGGAAAATCTTTTTGGTCTTCGAAGTTCTGCTGCAAACCAACACAGCTACTTATCTGAAACTTTATTCTTTTCTATTCACTATCCTACTCTGTTCTGAAGGGTTAAGGTAGGTTACAGTTTTATGCACTTGAAAGGGCTGTCTCCCGAAATCTCACTGTTTATAACATGTGGTTGGCATCTGGTTGGCCACCGAATCAGAACGTTGGAGTCGATAGACCTTGAGTTTGATCCCGCAAAGCTGCTCTTATGTACTTCTAACCCTGCTCAATATTTATACAATGTTTTTTTCCCACGGGCTCAAAATCATTCAGAATGAGTATAACTATTTATTGCACAGTGCACAGATCCATAAAATTAAAAACACTGTATATGAAATACCTTTAAAAACTCTGGACACGGTATACACGGATCACAAAAACTCACAATAGTGTTTATACATGTATAATCAGCAAAAGACCAAACAGCCCTGGACTCCTTCTTCAGTGGTCAAAATTAATTTCACATACACATAAAACTAACTTAAGCAGTATAAAAATATTTCTTTTTCAGGCCAGGCAGGTTGTATAAGAGTTGGCTGTTGAGGAAAGTGCAGCTCCACATACTAGTAACAAGTCATTTACGTATAGACTGAGGAGTTCCATTCATCAAAGATGGAAACAGAAAGCTAGCATTCTGTCCTAGGCCATAGAGGAATTCCCAGTTAGTGTCCACTTACAAACCAGAGACCAAAGACAGTGGAACTATTCTATGTCCATTAAAGTCAATGGGCTCATAGGGGAATAACTCGGGCCATTTCCACACACCCTTAGAGGGACGCCCAACTCATGGAACACTAGCAGCTTTTCCCCAGGAATCCAGACGTCTCTGTTTTCAAAACGGTTGTGGGCTGTTTTGTTTCCGGTTTTTCAGCACCTTTTCTAGGCCCACGGAAAGTGCGCTTCCAGAAAAGGCACCAAAGAAGTGGAAGCCAAACAGCCCACAACCATTTTAAAATGGTCAGGAACCATTTTAAAATGGTCAGGAATCCAGACGTCTCTGTTTTCAAAACGGTTGTGGGCTGTTTTGTTTCCGGTTTTTCAGCACCTTTTCTAGGCCCACGGAAAGTGCGCTTCCAGAAAAGGCACCAAAGAAGTGGAAGCCAAACAGCCCACAACCATTTTAAAAACGAAGACATCCGGATTCCTGGGGGAAAACCACCAGCATTGCACGGGTGGGCTGTCCCTATAAGGGTGTGTGGAAATGGCCTCTGCTTAGGCTCCGGGAATAACAGGTTTGAATCTTCACTCTGCCGTGGAAGTTTGCTGGGTGGACTTGGGCCAGTATCCATGGTGGAGAACAGTGGGGTATAAATGACGGAAATAAATAAAAACATTGCTTTTTTCCTTAAAAAAGAGGTATCAGTATTCATGAGGTTCTTCCTCTCAGCCCAGGTCCCAAATGCTCAAGAGGTGCTTGTACTCTGTAAAGAGTTTCCCGTACTCTGTATCAGTGGGGGAAAAAAGCCCGGAATACAATAAATAAATATGCATAGCACTGTTTGCACCCCACCTTCTCTAGGCTCCACCCCCCAAATCTCCAGGTATTTCCCAACCTGGACCTGCGAATCCTAAACAGCCCACCTAAAACTATCCTGGAGTTTTGTGGACACAGCCTGAGAAAGGCACAATTTGGGGAGAGGAGGTAGCCCTAAAGTGCGCCCCATTCCCTCCCGAGGAACCTGTATTCTGGAGATCAGTTGTACTTCCAGGAGAACTCTAGGTCCTCCCGGGAGGCTGGCAACCCACTCCCAAACAGAAAGATCTTCTTTCAGCCACAGGGTTGTTTTTCTGTTGGTTGGCCAGAGGGATGAGTTACAGCCAAGCGCCAAGAGCCCCGGAGCTCCTGGCCCTGCGCCTTCTCTTTTGCAAGCAAGTGGAAATTCTTCAAAGGATGGTCAGACCCAAAGGGTGGGGCTTCTCTCTTCAGGATGGAAACAGGAGCCAGTTGGAGTTCAGGAGGGCTGGGGAGGGAAGGGATGTCTTTAAGGCAAAACAAACTTTCTGTATGCTCAGCTGCTGCCCAGCCAGGAACCAACAGAGCTTCATTTTGAAGCTTATTTTAAAGCCAATGGTCACCTCTAGAGGATATGTAATGATTATTATTATAAGACTCAGAGGAAGCAGAGAGCGTCTGTCCTTTAGGTTGTCCTTGTTGTTTCCGAGCAATTCTCCACCCCTGATTTTTACTGCCTGGATTAGAAAACATCCAAGAAGCCAATGCTCTTTAAGCCGAATTCTGAACATTCTTTGCAAACACACAGGGATGTGCAAAATACTCCAGAGCTTAACAGTGGCTCAATGCAAACAAGCATCTCTATTGCAGCTGGGAGAAAGTCCCACATCCTTATCGACATGCAGCCTGCAGGCTGGGCCAGTTGTTGTGGCTACCAGCTATATACAGCCAGGGGATCTGGATACCTGGCTAAAGGAAGTCTCTATTGGAATTTTTCTGAGGTTCCAAAGCTGCCAGGAGGCAACTTTGCACCTCGCCAGGTGGACCTTCAAGCTTCCTGTTGCAATGGGAGATGAAGTGGTTATTGCTGCTCCATCCTATTGGGTTTCTGGGCCTGTTGGCCATTCTCTCTATTATCGGAGTACCATAGTTTGCAGAGAAACATGGGCAGGGCTTTTTTTCAGCCGGAGTGTGGTGGAACGGAGTTCTGGCACCTCTTGAAAATGGTCACATGGCTGGTGGCCCCGCCCCCTGATCTCCAGACAGAGGGGAGTTGAGATCGCCCTCCGCACATGGTGCGGAGGGCGATCTCAACTCCCCTCTGTTTGGAGATCAGGGGGCGGGGCCACCAGCCATGTGACCATTTTTGCTGAAGGCGATTTAAACTTTAAAAAACTCCTCCCCTTGTTTCAGCTGACCCAAAGTGACATCGTTGAGCAGTCTCGGAAGTGCGTGAGCACTTTGCGCGTGTGCATGTGGTTCCAGGGGCACCACCTCCCACCAGGAGTTGCCCCTCGTGCTGGCAACCCCCTGAGTTTCACCACTTGTTTTCCCAGGAAAAAAGCCCTGAGCGAGGGTGTAGGAGCTTGCAAAGCTAGGACTGATTCCACACACGTTGGATAATGCACTTTCAATCCTCTTTATAGATCATTTGGAATGGATTTTTTCATGTGCAGAACAAAAAATCCACCTCAAACAATTGATAAAGTGCATTGAAAGTACATTACCCAACGTGTGCGGAATCAGCCCAGGTATGCACATGAGAGAGAAAACAAACTGACACCGAGCCTCAGTTAAGTTTCAGCAAAGAAAAGAGAGTTTTTTATTGTAGAAACTCCATCCTAGATAGGAAAGGAAAGAGAGAGATCTATCTAACTATCTAGTCTAAGGATGCCAGCGAATGGAAGGATGAGTCCTGCACCTATGGTGCAAGATGGAGAGGAAATATGGAGATTGTGACAAACAGAGGAAGACGAGGAGTCGTGAGGAGGAAGTCCTGAGAATAGCAATCTACACGTCAAAGGATAATGCCAGGTTAGTAGGGTTCCCATTTCTCCGGTGGGGGTGGAGGATCCCCCGCTTTCACCCTCCGCCCTCTGCCACCATTCACCTGGCCAGTGTGGGGGGAGGTGCAGGAATAGGCCTCCCAGGCAAGCTCCAGGGGCGGTGCAATGACGTCATGTCACCTGGAGAGACCTCCCGTGCTTCACCATGGGCCAATTTCAGCCCCCAATGGGCCGGCTTTGGCCTGTTCGAGGCCAAAATTGGCCCACGACGAAGGGTGTGTGAGGCCACCGTAATGACATCATTTCCCAGAAGTGACATCACTGCACGGGAGAATGCGAGGAGGATCATGGGAAGGCCAGAAAGGTAAGGACCCGGTCCCCTGCATCCCATGGGGAGGCTAGGGGGACCTGGTAACCCTACAGGGCAGTAAAGAGCAAAGGGTAAACAGATCCTTAATCTCTCTGTCATTCTAACTTTCTGGTTCGTCTCCCTCTGAAACCTTGAGAAGGCAACTGTGTTACTTCCCTTTTTTTAACACTCTCCCTCACCTGTTGCCCTGCAGTGACGCTGCAGTTACCGGAAAGAGGGGACAAAATGACAAGCGATGGAAAAAGCAGGGGCAAATGTGGCTACTCTGGTTTGGTCTCCAAACTGGAGTTGGGGTTTTTCGGGAGGGGGAAGCATCCAGAGGACTTTGTCCCTTTTTGGTCCACTTTCCTGGTTTTCCCATTTTGGCAGCCTCTCTGGCACCTGGTTTTATATGATCTTTTTTGGAAAGATCGCAATCAAAGCACCTGCCCATGCCTTATGGATATGGAAATTTGGGGGTGGGGGTACAGCCTGGGGAGGGTTAGGGTTTGGGGAAGGGAGGCACCTGGCCCTCAGCTGGGTATAATGACACACAGTCTACCCTACAAAGCAGGCGTTTTCTCCAGGGAACTGATCTCTGGAGTCTGGAAGTCACTTGTGATGCTAAAAGATCTCTGGGCCCCACCTGGAATGTTGGCAACCTTCCTTGAGCAGCTATTCCTGCCAGACCGATAGCTTTGATGTAATTGCATGGCAGCATGACAATGAAACAGTGTGGGGGGGAGGACAGATATGCCCCCTCTTTTTGTTGCATGCACTGAGATGACTCTCAATAAAAACATCACGATAAAAAGTCCATGTTCGAACACGTTCAGGTTTCAGCTCGGCTGTCAACTGTGACAAATCTCTGTGCCTTTGATTCCTTGCTACAGCTGCAAAGCAACAGAGAACCCAGCAAGAGATACAAAGGTGTTGTGGAAAAATAGGACACCCTCCAGCACCAACACCAGTAGCAAAGGCCTGCTCCTTTCTGGGACAGTCCTGACTTTCTGCTTTCCATTCTTGGCCAGTCCAGTGCAGAGTAGTGGTTAAAGTGTTGAACTGGTCTGGGAGAGCTGAGTTCTAATCCTCACAATACCTTGAAGCTTGCTGAATGATATTGGACCTCACAGCCTAACCTACCTCATAGGCAGGGCTGGTGCGTCCATGGAGGCCATGCCAGCAGCTGCCTCAAGCACTGAAGTCTGAAGGAGGTGCTGAGCCAGCCCCCGACAATCCCCCCTGACCTGAAAGAGGGCTGGGCGCCCCGGCAGCGCAGCAGCGAACAGGGAGGCAAACGGGAAAGTGGGCCATGTCCCCGCCTGCCTCTCTGCCCCTTCACCACTGCTTCCCAGGTCAGGTGAGGGGGACACTCTGTGCGATAACATCACAAGTGACATCATTGCACAGGGCCGGAGTGCACGTGTGCAGGGCAGGTATCTCGCCTCAGGCACCAGAAACCCTGGCGCCGGCCCTGCTCATAGGGTTGTTGTAAGGATAAAATAGGGACGGGAGGACTACATATGCTGCTCAGAGCTCACAAGAGGAAAAGGCAAAGATAGAAAGAGCGAAGGGCAAGCTAGGAATGTGCTAGACAGTGGAATTGTTGTCCCCATTTTAAACATTAAGGATGTTGCTTTAAAATGTCTGTGTGTGGGATCAGCCATCTCCCAAGATTGTGTGGCAAATAAAGCTGCCAAAACTAAGAAACAGCCTGGGCAGTGGTTACACTTGAAACAACTACTGTTGAAGGTTGAAAGAGAAAGCACCAAAGCAGGATTACAGCTGAACATCAAGAAGACAAAAGTACTGAGAAGTTACACAATTTTAAAGTTGACAATGAGAAAACGAATTGTCCAAGAGTTTCTATTCCTTGGCTCAATCATCAACCAACAGGGAGACTGCGACGAGGAAATCAGAAGGAGATTGAGTCTTGGATGAGCAGCTGTGAGGGAGCTAGAGAAGATCCTTAAAGATACAGATGTCTCTCTGGGTACCAAGATCAAGATAATCCTAACAATGGTATTCCCTATTACTATGTATGGATATAAAAGTTGGACAGTGAAGAAAACTGACAGGAAGAAAATTGATTAATTTGAAATGTGGTGCTGGAGGAGTGTTCTGCGGATACCATGGACAGCCAAAACGACAAATTAGTGGGTAGTAGCTCAAATCAAGCCTGAATCCTTGTTACCTGGAATGGTCTCCTTGTGAGTAAATAGAGTGAGGGAATTGGCAAGGAAGGAAGACAGCTATGTGAGAGGCCGATAACTACGGGATCTTGCTCACCAATAATTTACGGAGTCCTTTCCCAAGGATACACACACGAAGCCGGTGTTCTTAATTAAAGGATAATTGTTTTATTCTAGGAGAAAACGCATACACACAAAATTGCAAACACTCAAGAGGCCTAGGAAAAGCAGTGGTGAAGGTGGAATAATTACCTATCCGATAATTACCTATCCGAAGAGCAGGGAAGTCCGCGGACGGAGAGCTTCGAGTGCCGGCATTCTCGGCCAGGAAATCAAGAGGCTCGGGGCAAATCTCAAGGGAACCGTGCTTTGGATCAGATAAGCATGTATGGAGAGAGAGAGAGGCTTACGGAAGCAACCCTAAAGGAGCAGCCAGGAAGCGTGCACAATTTGAATGAGCCAAGGCACTACTCTTATAGAGTAAAACTTGCCCTGAGGTGGGAGAACCCACCTAGCTGTTAGAACAAAGACTCCAACGGTCAGTTCCTGGGGTTAACAAAAGATTTGATAATCTTGATTGGTAACTACTGGAGTGTGTGAAAGAGAATGCAAAATTTGTTCTAGCGCTGCACAAAAGGGGTTGTTTGTTAATGAAGTCCACCGGAGCTAAGTTGATCAATTTAGTTGGGGAATGTACCTGCCCAGGAATGAACCGTAAATACTTATGAATGTCATTTGATTAGCTCCTCAATCAAGAACAGGAGATCTTATCACAGGAGGAGGAGAAGGAATGTGTTAAGTGGGCATGACTCTGCGAAACTTCTGTTGCGCTGGATTCCTTAGGAGCTGGGGAGACTGCAAAACTAATCACCGTGAATCTCTCTGCATTCCTATGCGGCCTTCCATTCATGCCTGGGTCTCCCGGGTGGGACTCAGCAACTGCTAGATGGAGGTCCTCTGGCTGCAATACAAACTGCCATTTTAAATCCAGAGGCCTGGTGCCATTTAATATCAAAGGCAGCCATGTTAAAATGGCTATTAAAGATGGCAGAGGCCAAGCCGACTGCTTACATCCTCCCTAGAAGTTAAAATGACAAAAAGCTGTCGTACTTTGGTCACATTATGAGAAGACAAGATTCTCTGGAAAAGTTAATAATGCTAGGAAAAGTGGAAGACAGTAGGAAAAGAGGAAGACCCAAAATGAGACAGCTGGACTCAATAAAAGAAGCAACGTCCTCCAGTTTGCAGGATCTGAGCAAGTCTGTTAATGATAGGATGTGTTGGAGGTCTTTCATTCATAGGGTCGCCATAGATCGGAGGCAACTTGACGGCACATAACAACCACACACAGTGGATGGGGAACTCCGTAAGAGCCTCATGTACACCTACTCAACTTCCATGATGGAAGAAAGAAAGAAGAAAGAATACAAACACAATGAATAAATAAATATGGTAGCTTTAAGCCACCGTTCAACTGTCTCTGCTATCCTTGCCTTCGATATATTATTTTTTTAAAAGAACAAATAAACAGCCAACTAGGGTCCCAGTCAAGAAATACATGCATACTTTACACTGGCAGAAAATCTCTCCCAACGGCCACAGGCATCGACTGAAACACCAGACTAATAGTTAATAAATCATAAAAATCTTTGGGTGGACTTGGAGAGTTCCGGTGCTCTCAGTATATCCACCCAAGCAGGAATTTATTCTGTGCGAAGGGTGCAACAACTTAGAGACTTATTAAAGATCCGTATCACAAATATTTGGCATCACAACTAAATATTCAGCCACACGCGCACACATACTTAACGTGGAAGAGTTGGGTGGTTTTGAAGCAATTCACCAAGGCAAATCCAACTTCAAGAGGCAATCCAAATCTCCTTTGCCTAAATGCAGCCAGCTGAGATGACATTCGGCTAATCCAATTGGTGCTATTGTTCTCCAGTTGCAAGTATCATTTTTGACCACGACGTTACAGAAAAATTATTTTTTGAAAAGACTTTGCGCTTCTCCTCAGCCACCCGACATAACTTTGTGGTATAATAAAATATGGGAACGCATGGCGATGGAGAAAATAACGAGCACTATACACTATCCATCAGATTATAAAAGATGCCAAAATTTCACAGGAAAGTGGCAGCCATTTATAGACTACCTTTCTAACCAGAATTTGCACAGCATAATACCAATATATCAAAAAATCTGAAATTGGAATTTTGAAAACACACAACAATTCATATCACACAGGTGTATAGCTTCTTCTAAACATAAAATATTCTAGACTCACAATGCTAAAGAGAAAGGTCTATGGGATTATATACAAAAGTTTATGTATACATATATCAGAAGGAAATGTAGATGTAACAATGTATTACTTTTATTGTATCTGGTAACGTTGTCTATGTAAGAAATTCTAATTGCACGTTGTTATTGTTTGTATGTTTGGTTGATTGTTAATTAAAATTTATATTTAATAAAACTTTTTTTTTTAAAAAAAAGAGAGACTTTGCACTGATTTATTTATTTTTTCTTGCAAGAGCCAAGTCCGCTTAGATTGGAACCAACGGAACGTTTTCAAGGCGCTCCGTTTGGGAAGGTTCTTTCCAAAGTCTTTAAAATGCAAAACAGCAAATCATTTTACTATCCCGCTGAGAAACAAAAAGAGAGCAAGGCCGAGCCACCTGGTTAGGTGGTTTTCTTAGAAGCTCAGAGTAAAAGTAGGACAATGGAAAAAGCAGGGACTTTCCTGCTTGGCGCTAGGATTTTTTCGTGCCCAAACGGAAAGATCTGGAAGCACACCTGGGCCACACACCTGGCGTCCCTTGGCCTGCTTCTTATGGTTTGCCATGTTGAAGTGTGAGAATCTGCTTGTAAATTTTCCTTTGGGCCAGTGTCCAAAGCAACTGGGATTTGGGCAGGAAGGTTTGCATTTCCCCCTATGAAAATAAATAGGGTGGAATGGATTTAAGGAATATTTCAGGGTGGGTGGACGAGGGTGAGGATCCGTCCCATTGCAGATTTCTGCATCCTCGAGTGTTTTGTTTTTAATTACCAGTGACAGACCGGGAAATAAAAGAAATGGGAGCAGAATAATATTTCGGGGTGACGAGGTGGACTCTTGGCAGCTTGACTGGTTTTGCTAGGTGGGTTCTGTTACAATTGTGTTAACATCAAATACGTAACAGCCTGACTTTGAGGTTACATCTATGTCTGCACAGAACTACAGCTCCCAGGGTTCCTGGACAACAGCATGGGCCAGGGGTCACCAGTGTGGTATATTTATTGCGTATATATCTGTATGTAATGGAACAGTCCACTTCTCCCCTAATACCTGTGTGGTTTAGTTTGGTCCTATTCAGTGGAGCTCCTGTTCCAGTTTCCGGTTTTGTATATTAGCTGAAGTTGTTGGTTGTTGGTTGTCTCGTTGCCAACAGCTGTTTTGAGGCAGCTAGTCTCTGCTGAACGGACCTGAGGACCCGGGAACCCACAACCAAAGGGGAACATTACACCCATGGTGCCCACCAACACATTCCTTGGTGCCCACCAAGTGCTTTTAGGAATTAGGTGGGGCTTTTGCCCAGCAAGGTTTCTGATTGGCAGATTAAAAAGCCTCCTGATAAACAGAGCTTCTGCCTGAAATGTTGCATAGTTATTCTAAGAGTTGTATATCATCTCACTTTCTGACATTTTGTATTGGCTCTGCCTCCTATGGTAGCCGTTTTGTGGATGACTTCACCTCGTATGGCAGAAAGGTTGCCACCCCCCCACCTGTTCCCGCAGAATCCCTGCTGACCTGCTGTGAATTAGCATTGATTAGAAACGGAAAATATCCAAACGAAAATGGCCATCTGGAGAGTGTGATTGGGACTATTATGTGTGTAGAGGAGGCCAGGATGAAGGGAAACCAAAACGAGCAACTCTAAGCTGGCGGGCTCGTTGCCACCTACCTGGAGATCCAGAGGGATCCTATTAGGCTCTTCTGATATTGCTGGTTTGGACACTTACCTTTACATTGACCATCCTGATGTGAACACAAGAGGAAGAATCATTCCAAGGACTACTCCAGCATACTTAGATTATAGAATTATCATTGATTCTTTGCAGCAACTATGGGACAGATGTGTGTACTTGTTGTATTTATAGATGTATGCATTGTAAATATTTGACTGATTGTACATTTTTTGTATTCACTTGGTGAGTAAGACACAAATAACAAAATATTTTGATATAATAATCATAGATTTATTGGGTTCCTAGGGCTTGTGCCCTTGTTGTAGTCTGTTTGGGTTGGGACCCCTCTCTTTTTTGTTACTGGCCCACAGAATCCCGCCATTGCCACTCAGATGCCCAGCGAGAAGAAGAACCAAGGCATTACCCCTCTCATTAGGTGCTTCCTGCCGACATTGTGATGTCACCAACGATGTGACGACATCACTTCCTGCAGGCCCAGAAGTGATGTCATCACATTGCCAAGTGAGGCTGTGATATTGCAAGGTGAAGCCGTGTCTGGTTCTATCATGATGACATCATTCCTGTCGTGATGACATCATCAGATGCTGGCGTGCACATGTGAGACCCTCTCGCTGCCAGGTCTCCCTCTATCCCCCACCAGTTGCCAAGGGCAAACTGGCAACCGTAAATGGCAGTCATTTTGTGGTTGCGCCCACCATGCTGGGTCAGAATTCCCAAGGTGCCCATAAGCTCATAAATTTAGGGACCCCTGGTACGTGTAGATAAACCAGTAGACGTTTACAGGGTTGGGTGGACTCAGGTCAGAGACTTCATTAAGAACATAAAAAGAGCCTTCTTGGATCAGACCACTGGCCCCTCATCCAGCAATCTCTTTCGCGCAGTGCCCAACCAGATACCCCAGAACAAAGAGGCCGAAGTACCTCCCAGCAACTGGCAGTCAGAGGCATACCGTTTCTGGACGTCCGACATTCAGAAATCTGACGAAGAGAGCTGTGGTTCTCCAAAGCTTACGCTACAGTAAAAGTTGGTTAGTCTTAAAGGTGCTACTGGACTCTTTACTTCTGTGTAGGAATGGATTTCATGAGTTCCTCTGGGCATGGAGCAGGGGGGTCACTGGGGATGAGGCAAGAGGTAGCCGTGAATTTCCTGCATTGCGCAGTGGGTTGGACTAGATGGCCCTTGGAGATCCCTTCCGTCTCTGTGTTTCTATGTTTCTAAGTTAATTATGCATTGTTGACTTATTTGGAGAGGGTGAATATTGTCTTTTTCAGGACAGAAAGGGAAGGACCGATCAAGGTTACGTAAAGCCAGAATCTTTGGCAGTAGGAACTGCAGCCATTTCCTGAGAGAAAATTCAGCAACAAGTGCGAATTTGCAATTCAGCTGCTGCCATCCTAGGAGGAAAGAATAAACACACACACACACACACACTGATTCTTCATCCATTTTTAATACCAAGCACTGAAATGTCTGGAAAGCCCAGACAGAATATGGCCAGCTGCTGCCTTCGCTCTGGCAGGCTCGCACGCTTCCTGCTGAGAATGGAAATGAGAACTCAGGAGTATCAGAAGAGAATCTGGCCACCAAGAGCAGCGGAGTTGGCTTGTGATCCTCCCGCTCCACTCAGTGAGACGCGAGGCCTTCCTACAGCCTAAGAAGTCTTCCTCTGACAGAAGAGGCTGCGACTGTGAGCCCAGGCCCCGTCCTGCGGAAGGAGAACTGCGCCAAAACAAAACACGCATCTTGCTCTCATTAAAGTTCACCGTCGGTGGCAGATCCAGAGGAGTTATCCGTGTTAGTCTGTAGTAGCAAAATCAAAAAGAGTCCAGTAGCACCTTTAAGACTAACCAATTTTATTGTAGCATAAGCTTTCGAGAATCAAGTTCTCTTCTTCAGATGCATGATCCGAACTGGTCAAATACAGAAGAGGAGGGATGAGAGGGGAGAAAGAAAGGGACATATATCACAAGGGGACAGAATGCAATTAGCGTGGAGGCAGTCAAAACATTCCTTTGCTTGGAAATGTAAACATCTCCTTTTGGTGTGCAGTCAGTTTGCCGTATTCATTTGTAGCAGTGAAGGTATCCAATTCCTATGTAGTATAAGCCTTCGATAACCACAGCTCTCCCTGCCAGCTGCATCTGACAAAGAGAACTGTGGTCCCCGAAAGCCCACACCAGGCATCACTGGGCTCCCCCAGACCACGCCTCTGTAAAGGGAATCTGTTACCTGTGATAATGTGATAACCATTCATAGTCTCTATTCAGTCCCAGCTTGACAGAGTCAAATTTGCATATGAATTCCAATTCAGCAGCCTCCCGTTGGCAGACATTGTTAGAGAGTCAGTGCAGTTCAGTGGCTATGGAAATGAGCTGTACACCAAGGAGGGCAGTGTTGTGTACTAGTCGGGCCAGGATCCGGGAGACCCACGTTCCAATCCCCAGTCAGTCACGATGCTTGCCGAGTGACCAGCCAGTGTCACATATTTTCAGGCTTAACCTAAATCATGCAGCAAAGAAAGGTGAAAACACAAGAGTAGGGTGTCCTAGTAAATCAGTGAATACAATGTAGTCCAAACAATATATTGGAGTATAAATCTCTCAGCATAATCAAGGAATCACAAAAAGTATCTGTCACAATAAATCATACATCAAGGTCAAAACTTAGAATGCCCATGCGAACCGCACTACAAATCACACTGCTACATAATACAAAAAGGAAGACATCCAACAGGTACGTTTCCCATATACAGTCAGTCATCGCTTTCTTTCGGTCCAGGTGGAGGTGTTACTGGTGGGATACAGTTGACAGAGCCCACGACGCCCAACACGCAGCGCCGGCTGGATCCCACTGTTTCGTATCGATAACCTCCCGGGTGGGGCCACTGATTGAGGTCAGGAGCTGGGACCTGCTGTTTTATCATGGTTCTTTCCCTTCCCACCCATCATTTATCACGTGGGTCTGCAGTAGAAAAGTAAAGTTTGAGTCCAGTAGCACCTTAAAGACCAACAAGATTTCCAGGGTATTTTTTCAGCGACCCTCTGCTCATGAATTCCACCCCAAATTCAGCATCAAAAAGCTCCTGCCTGTAGCATTTAAGCTGGCAAAGAGTTAAGAGGTTGCACGAGGCAATTCAGTCTCTTAAGAACATTACATCTAATGTGCTACAAGCAACCCAACCTCATTTGTGTTTTTATTGCCCTTAAATCTAGAAAGAGATATTTTCAGTCAATAATAATTAACTAGGTTCCTGTACAATGCAGGGAGAGAATTATTTTTCGTGCAATGTCTATGTAAATAACGCAACTCGTGTTCATTGGTAAAAGTACTGCAAAGGGCACAATCCAATTCGGGGGCCGTTTAGAGCTGTTATTGGTATTAGACAGGTCTTAAATTTGGTGCTTTAGATGAGTGTCAGTAATAGGGAGTAAATACAGGCCCACTTTGTGTCAAAGATGAACTTTCCTGACCAGCATGGTGGCTTTTTCCGAAGGCCTGTCTCAGCAATGCTGTGGAACTAAGAAACTGGTGCTGATTTATATTTATTATTTTTATTTACTTCCAAGGCTTTTTTTCAGCTGGAACGTAGAGGAACGGAGTTCTGGAACCTCTTGAAAATGGTCACATGGCTGGTGGCCCCGCCCCCTGATCTCCAGACAGAGGGGAGTTTAGATAGCCCTCCGTGCCTTCCATCAGGGGGCGGGGCCACCAGCCATGTGACCATTTTCGCCAAGGGCAATTTAAACTTTTAAAAACTCCCCCCTTGTTCCAGCTGACCCAAAGTAACATCATTAGCCCTGGGAGCGTGCGTGCACTTTGCATGCGCACATGTGGTACCAGGGGCACCACCTCCCGCCAAGAGTCGCCCCCTGTGCTGGCAACCCACTGAGGGCCAAGCTACACATGACGAATGACACTTGAACGGCAAGTGGATTGAGTGGAGGGCAAGTGAACAGGGAGAAATACACTTGCTGTTCAAGTGTCATTCGTCATGTGTAGCTTGGCCCTGAGTTCCACCACCTCTTTTCCCAGGAAAAAAGCCCTGTTTACTTCCATTTATGCCCCACCTTTCTCCCAATGGGGACCAAAAGCAGTTTACGTGATTCTTCTCTCCCCCTTTTATCCTCACAACAGCCCTGTGAGGTAGGTCAGGCTGAGTGTATGACTAGCCCAAGGTCTCCCAACAAACTTCTATAGCAGAGTGACAATTTGAACCTGTGTCTTCCAGGTCCTAGTTTGACCGTCTAGACCCAACCCCACACTGGCTGTGCTGAGGGACTATAGAGAGGAAGAAACATTGTAGGCTGCATTCCTCCCACCCCAACCACCCATGTCATCTGGATCTCTTCTGCTTTTGCTTTTAAAATACACTGTCCTGATTTAAGGAGATTCCATCCTAGTTGGACCAGGGCCATTTTCACATGCTGGTGAGCCCCCGGAAAATCACGTAAAACTCACAGCACAATGGCGTCTTCATAGCGCGATTTCCCATCATGATCCTGTTTAATAATGCGACGATGTCAGAAATTTTGCCATTAAACGGGATCATGATGGGAAATCGCACTATGAAGACGCCGTCATGCCATGAGTTTTGCGCAATTTTCCGGGGACGTACCAGTGTGTGAAAACGGCCAAGATTAATAATACGTGGAGTTCACTATCCTCTCTCCTGCTGGAGCCAATCAGATCTCCTGAAAGGCTCCATGACAGGCTACAGCTCTATCCATGTTTTTAAAGATATTTATTGTAGCCAGTTTTTTATATTGTATTTAGCTTTTAAATATTTTGGGGGTGAAATTGGGCCCAAAATGGCAAAAAAAGGGTCTGAAAATGGTCACAAAGGGGCCCAAAATGGTCAGGATCAGGCCGCTGCTGAGTGGGACAGTGATCCACCACCCGTCAGAGGCCTGATTTGGGCCATTTTGGGCCCAATCCAGGCTGAAACGGGCTCAAAATGGCCGAGAGTCCGGTGGGCGGGGTCACCTGACATGTGACCTCTTTGGGGAACTGCCAGAACTGCGTTCTGGCGCATTCCCCCTCGAAATGAGCCCTGTGTATCTCATCCCCTTTTAAAGCTATGTAAATTAGCAGCAGTCGCTACATCCTATGGTACCGAGGGCCAAGTTAGACGTGCAGGTTTCTGAAGACTCCATTCGAGTTCTCTGCAGCTACACATCAGCTTTGGGGAGTAGCTGTTAAAAATAAAGGAAACCCTAAACGGTCTCAGAATGTCTCCACGGGGGGAGGAGGGTCTCCTCCCTCCCCCGTCAAGCCATTTCCCCCTGTCAAAATAGCAAAGAAGGGCTCCCCCCCCCTGTTTTTTTCTGCTTCACACATGGAGTATTCTGTGCACATGGAGTAATAAAAACAGGGGGGCACTTCTCCCGTGCTGTTGTGACATGGGGAAATGGGTTGGGGGGGAGGGAGGAGCCCCTCCGTCCCTTATAGAGGCATTCTGAACCCATTTGGGCTCTTTTTTATTTTTTAATAGCCATTTACTTTTCAACTGCTGTATGGCTGTGGCAACCTGAGTCGGGTCTGGGGAACCCTTTGAAAACCTGCACGTCTAGCTTGGCCCTGAGTTCCTCAAGCTGATTCCTGTATACATTGAAGCACTTCCTTTGGCCTGCTTTGAACATATTGCTCATCCCCTTTATTGAGTGTCCCGAGTTCTATTATTACGGAAGAAGGGGGTGTTTTCTCTCCCCGCACACACCAAGAAAATCCTTGAGCTCGTTCGTACCTGGCCAGCCTGGATAAAGAAGGCGGAAAATGCAGCAAAGCATTTGAAAAAGTGGGGCTCCAAGAATGTGTGATTGCAACAGATTTTTTTTTTCTTTGAACCCTACGCTTCCCAAATCCCAAATCACACAAGGCTTGAATTTGAAAGCAAGAGGAAGGCCTGGGTGAGGCCGTGTGCCTGAACAGTGCTCATTTCCCTCAGGCATCTGAATCTCGGCCAGGAACCGTTTCTGGTACACAATCCCAGGTGGGAGAAAAGGGGGAAATTAGAGGTGAGGAAGCAAGATGTGTGTGTCTCTCTCACTTGTCTCTCACACTCCCCTAGGGGGAGATCAGTTCTTGTCTCTCCACTCCCCTTTGGGGCTTAAAACCATATTCCCCCTTCCTTTATGCATGTTTGATTTAACCAGATGGGTCAGGCACAGTCAGTTGTAGGCTTGTCAAGTGCCTGGAGAAAAAACTGTTGTCCCTTTAATAGAGGCTTACTGGGACGGCCTTGGTCCATTATAGCTGCTTGACTGCCTCTCTCCCCACGTTCCGCCACAGCAGCTTCACTCATTTGAACTGGTGCCACCTTGAACATGAGCAAAATCCACAGCTGCCCTCACCTTATGGAACGGCCTACCTGGAGCAGTTAGGAAAGCTCCCATTCTCCTGGCTTTCCACAAATGATGCAAAACTGAACGATTTAAGAGGGCTTTTAGCTCAAATAGGAGGGCCATACTGTAAGGTGGCCTCAAAGAGATGCATCAGGAAAGAAATAGGAACTATAGACTTTACTACTATGTACTATCCATTGCTGTAAGTATGATTCTACCAGGTAGTTCCTGTGTTATTTAAGATGTAAATCTTAGAATTATGTTCTGTTTCAGAATTTCTTCAACTCACTATTGGATTTCTTCTGGTTTGAATGTTTGCAAACTTGCATATATATATATATATATATATATATATATATATATATATATATATATATATATATATACCCTGTTAAATTGTTTATTGAAATGTCTGACTCCCACTGTGTAATCCACCTTGAGTCTCAATGAGAAAGGCAGACTATAAAATAACACCCACACACACATACACAAACAGTAATGTTCTTTAGCTTCATGCCATTTCCAGACATTGAAAATGAAATCCTGCCCCCACGTCATACCTGACTTATGGTGACCCCTGCTGGGGTTTTCATGGCAAAAGACTAACAGAGGTCATTTGCCACTGTCTGCCTCTGCAAGCCTGGTCTTCGTTGGAGGTCTCCCATCCAATTACTAACCAAGGCCAACCCTGCTTAGCTTCCAGATTATCCAGGTTAGAACATTAAGCCTCTGTTAAAGGGATTGGACATTTTACTCCAGGTCTGCAGCGGCAACCCTTGTTGCTTGCTGGCTGACCCTCAAATTTATTGCCAATGCTCTCCCGTCATCTTTTGTCCTACCAAAAGAGGCTTAAAAATAAAAACACAGCACCCTCTCCTGGTCCACTTTGGAAGTGCAATAGCATTATCGAGAGTCCAGTAGCACCTTTAAGACTAACCAACTTTATTGTGGAATAAGCTTTCGAGAATCACAGTTCTCTTCGTCAGATGCATCTGACGAAGAGAACTGTGATTCTCGAAAGCTTATGCTACAATAAAGCTGGTTAGTCTTAAAGGTGCTACTGGACTCTTTTTGATTTTGCTACTACAGACTAACACGGCTAACTCCTCTGGATCTATTATCAAGAGTTTCAGCCTTCGCAAGCGATGCTCACAACAAGCATCAATCAATCTCTGTCAATCTAGACCGAAGACCACAATTGGCACAGGTGAGGCACACATATCCTGTGGTAGCTGGTCTCTCTTTGGGATCCATTTGGGGAGGGGCCGTGGCTCAGCAATTCAAATCAGGGCTTTTCCTGCAAACGTGGATCCGTGGCAGAGCGCATGGTTTGCATATAGGAGGTCCCAGAACTTCAGACACAAGAACTTCTGCCACAGTACAATACACAATCAATACACAGTACACAATCAAAATCACCGTGTATGAGCCCAAAACCTGCAAGAGTATACGAAAGAACTATGCTAAATCTGCATTGCGTAGTGTCCATACGTCAGAAATTGTGCTCATACAGTGATTTTGATTGTGTTTATTCCTTACACACCATGGTCCATTGTTATGTTTCAACAATAAATTAAATAGTCTTCAAGGCAAGGCATTACAAGAGTCTTATTTGTTTGGTATCTCATTGCAGAGTTAGAAACCTTTCCGTGGTTCGGCAGGATAACAGCCTTGCACCTTCCCTCTTGCTGGCCTTTCCTCCACCCTCCTCTTTTTATTACAAACCTGTCCCCCCTGTTTCCCCCCTTTTTATGCCGAATGCATGCCTTTCCGCACTCGCATGCGTTCGTTCGCTGTGCTGCCAATTTATTTCAGCAGAAGTAATAACTATGCTCCCTCTGCTGGCCAGACATGGAGTCGCAACTTGCACTTAAAACATCTTCTCCAGTCCTATGTCCATAGATCCAGAGTTCGCCGTGTTAGTCTGTAGTAGCAAAATAGTAAAGAGTTCAGTAGTGTCTTTAAAACTAACCAACTTTATTGTAGCATAAGCTTTCGAGAGCCACAGCTCTCTTCATCAGATGCATCATCTGACGAAGAGAGCTGTGGCTCTCGAAAGCTTATGCTACAATAAAGTTGGTTAGTCTTAAAGATGCTGCTGGACTCTTTACTATCTCCAGTCCTATGACATTAGAGTACTGTACACATACCCGTGAAACTGCTCTGTACTGAGTTAGAGGACTGGTCTGTCAAGGCCAGTATTGCCTCTTCTGATTGGCAGCAGCACATCACGTACTACCTGACTCTTTAACTAGAAGGGCCAAGGATTGAATAAGGCACTTTCTGCCATGTTGGCAAGAAAAGTCCAGACTTGAGTTGCTTTAGGCAGGTTTGTGCTTTCCCGTGGATAAATGCTGATGATTAGAGAATTTCTACCTCCATTTTAGAGAATGTCTCCCCCCAATTTAAAGAAGAGGAGGAGGAGGAAGAAGCTTATATACCACTATTCTAGACAGATTAGTGACCCACTTAGAGTGGTGAAGAAGGTCACTGTTATTACTATCCCCACAATACAGCTGGGGAGCTGGAGCTGAGAGAAGTGGCTTACCCAAGGCCGTCTGCTGAGCTCAGGTGCCCAGTAATGCCTACCCCTTGATGCCTGCCCTGGACATCATAAAAGTTTTCCCCTTCCACTGTGATGGTGTTGTTAGAAGGGGAAGTGTTTTGTCAGTAATTCTCACAGCCGCCAAGATGCCGACGCTCGTGGTTAACACCAATGTCAGCCGCCAGGCCGTACTCGAGAGCCTGCCCAGGGAGTTCACCCAGAAGCTGGCCAAGGCAACCAGCAAGCCAGCCCAGTATATTGTAACCGACCAGCTGATGTCCTTTGGAGGCTCTGCTCAGCCTTCTGCCCTGTGTAGCCTACACAGCATCGGCAAGGTAGGTGGCCCGCAAATCAAGGCTTACTCGAAGTCGGTGTGTGATCTGCTTACTAAACACCTGCAGATACCAGCAGACAGGGTCTACATCAACTATGACAATATGAAATGCTAGTAATGTGGGCTGGAATGGATCCACCTTTGCATGAGGCTCTTTGTGAGCATTCTCTCCAAGGCCATCTTTAGGCACATCAGCCAACACAGCCAAGTTCTCCTTGCTGGTCTCTTGCCTGCATCGTAGTTGGAGTAACATTTCTTCCAATGGAAAACAAAGTGCTTTCAACATGTACAAAGCTAAGTATTTTTAAATTCCACTCTCTCTGTGCCTATCTAGGATGACCCCCCCCCCCTGGTTAGAAGAGGAAGCTTAATTCTGCCCCTTTCCTCAGGTTTCAGAGGGGGACAAACCAGAAAGTTAAAAGATAGAGAGGTCAGCTCATCTGTTTACTCCTTGCCACCCTGAACTATGCCTTTGTAGATTTCTAATCTCAGAACTTCCTCCTCATGACATTCTTCTCTTCCTCTCTTTGTCACACAAGTCTAGCTCCTCTCCACTTGTCCTGCAATCTCCATGCCAACCTTAGTCTAGACAGGTAGATAGGAATCGCTCTCTCCACTTTCCTATCAGAGTCTGGAGTTCCTATAATAAAGAACTCTTATTTCTTTTCTAAACCTAAGCTAAGCGTAAATTTGTTATTTTCTCTCACACACTCAACGCCAGCTAGCATGCTCCAAAACACCCATCTCGTTTTCTCTGCAATTGAAGCTACTCTGCTTCCCCCCTACTAATTTCTGGAGGACGCAGCTATATTATTAAAAGCTGTCAGCAGGATCCAGTCCCGTACTGCCAACTGCCTAGTTCCTCCTGCCACGCACTGGGTGACACAATGTCCGTCCCTTTGCACAGGCCAAGACTCTCTACACAAGACATCTTACACAGGGATGCTCAAGTGACTTACTTTCTGCGTGGTCTTATATTCAAGGGAACTCTGTCTCCCTAGCAGTGCATGTGTATCCGCAATGGGAGAACAAGTGTAAGATCTTTCACTTGAGCGTCCCTGTGTAAGATGTCTTGTGTAGTGCAATCCGAAGAAGAGTTACTCCAGTCTAAGAGCCAAAACACACGTTAAGAAATACCTAGGTTCAGCACGTGTTCTCTTACCTCAAGGTTTGTCGGGATCTGTAGGCGTCCTGGAAGCTTAAAGTAGGCGTCCTGGAAGCTTAAAGATCTGTAGGGGTCCTGGAAGCTTAAAGTCCTGGAAGCTTAAAGGATCTGTAAGCGTCCTGGAAGCTTAAAGGCGTCCCGGAAGCTTAAAGCTTAAAATACAGGCGCCTGTATTTCCCTTCCCCTTTTTGCTGCTCTGTAAATGCTAAACTTTAAGCTTCCAGGACGCCTACAGATCCCGGCAAACCTTGAGGTAAGCGAACACGTGCTGAACCTAGGTATTTCTTAACGTGTGTTTTGGCTCTAAGCCCTTTGAAATCTTTTAGGGACAGCATCTCCCAAGCCTTGAGGTCTGGTCCAAGAACTCCCCCGGAGAAACCATTGTTTTTCAACATACAGCATAACAGATCAACCAATCCAGCCAAGGACGTTAGCTTTTTGAGTATCCAGGTGATGCTACAGGCTTCAGTTAAGAATTCAGAAACAATCCCATTAGACGTTACTAGTCTACAGGCCTACACAGTCCAGCATTAGATTGCCAAAGTGGCACGGCAGAAGCCTGCGGGGACTTCACAAGCAGGCAAGTTGGCCACACCTCCCCACGCTGTTATTTATTCCTAACATTTAGTCATCAGGCGTACTGCTTCTGAATATGGAGGTTCCATTGATCTGTGTTGGCTGATAGCTGTCCCTCCACAGAAAGAAACTGTTGCTGTTGTTGTTTATAGTCTGCCTGATCCAGAGGAGTTAGCCGTGTTAGTCTGTAGTAGCAAAATAGAAAAGAGTCTAGTAGTACCTTTAAGACTAACCAAATTTAAGACTAACCTACACTTAAATCTACCAGGACATTCCATCAAGGACTTAAAGGTTATCATAATTCAAAAGAAACCTTTCAAAAACAAAATCCAATGGGAATCACCTGAATTGGAATTCATATGTAAATTTGACCCAGTCAGGCTTGGCTTGAATAGAGACTATGAATGGTTATCTCATTATCAGAAGTAACTGATTTTATTATCAGAAGCAAACCGATCCCAGTATCAGAAGCTACCGATTGCATCTACTCCCCTCTCCCCTCACCACTTATATATATCTAACCAGTTTCTTCATACCCTCTGTGGAGAAACGCCATTCTGTCTGTTTGTGGAATTAACTTTCTATGGGCTGCAGAGGGGAGGGGCCAGTTCTGGAGTAGAATGTGATTGGAGGGAGAGCGAGTCAGTCAGGGGAGGCGAGTGGAAAAGTTGACAGTTGGTGGCTGAAGAGGGGGGGTGCTGAGGGGAGTGGGAGGTTTGAGTTAAACCCCAGTAACCAAGCATTGTGCCTGCCCTATACAACACCCAGCTAGGGCGTGAAGGAGATAAGAGTAGGGGTTTCTGTTTATGCTTTATTATTCCTTCCGTTCACTGTATATTTGCCTGTGTATAGTTAGAAGTTAAATAAATGAGTTTTGGAATTTATGAAGGAAGAAAACTCTTCTGTTTCACATAGTCCCCCAACCGCTTGGGCCCACTAGCAGAGGAGGGAGGTTAGGAGGCTGGCCCGCCTAACCAAGACCTCATACAGGGACAGTGGTGGCAGCAACTACCCGGAGACAGGATAGGGAGACAGCCTCTTCAGGTGCCGGGCCAGAGGTGCCAAAGGGAGGGGTTGGCAGAGCGGGGTCTACCAGTGGGAGGAAAGGCCCCGTTTTGCCACACCCTCCATGCATCTGATGAAGAGAGCTGTGGTTCTCGAAAGCTTATCCTACAGTAAAGTTGGTTAGTTTTAAAGGTGCTACTGGACTCTTTTCTACTTTCCCACTGAGACTCCCCCTGAGACTTATAAAGTGAAAATCAACATGATCAATGGCTGGAACAATCCAATAGATGATCCAATAGGGTATAGATGGCAGAAATTGAAAACAAGCAAACAATCTGATACAGAATTGATAAAATGCTGAAACAAAACATAAGGAATTTGACATGAGATATTAAACAGCATGAAAACTAGCCAATAGGAACATACTTAAAGCAACAGACAGTACGCAGTGGTATAGTGTACAGTTCCTATCCCTTTATCAGACCATCTCTCTGAACTATTTCCTTACAGCACAGCCGTATTATCTGTATAAATCAGCCCTCCAGAATAACTCTGCTTTGCATTGTTTGTGGAAAACCAGGAGAGCAGGAGCTTTCCTAACTTCTTCAGGCAGGCCTTTCCGCATGGCGGAAGCCACTACAGAAGATGCACATGGTATGGGCAGGTGTTGTTTTTATCCCTTTGCATGTAGGGTACCATTATTTGGATTCCTTTCAAAGCAGGCAGCGAGGGAAGCCAAGGGCCCTGCGAAAGAGGAGGAAACGGAGGCTAGAAAAAAGCTGGCTCATTGGCTCAGCCTGCTGCCCTGTCCCGCTGCCAGCTGGCA
Organism: Eublepharis macularius; assembly: GCF_028583425.1. Taxonomy (NCBI): domain Eukaryota; kingdom Metazoa; phylum Chordata; class Lepidosauria; order Squamata; family Eublepharidae; genus Eublepharis; species Eublepharis macularius. The sequence goes on from NC_072800.1 coordinate 87,018,919, forward strand.
GGATGCGCAAGCTGAAAATGTGTCAGGTCCTCTCGATAAGAGAAAGAGACAAAGGAAACACCATCCAGCAGCCAAGAGATTTCTTGGCAGTCTGAACAGGGGGGTAGCTGCCGAGTAAACTGCCAACAGGAAATCAAGAGTCGGGTGGTTTCCTATCTTGTCCCCAGATGTCCAAGGGGAGGGAGAGCGTGGTGCTTCCACTTCCCCGCTTCTTAACACCTGGCCCTTCCAGGATCCAAAGGGTGGCAACCAAGAATAGAACCAATGGAACGGCTTGTTCACATTGGCATTTCTCCAGAGTTACAGATGCCAAGCATTTCACGGGCTTCCCCTTTAACTCTGCACAAAGAAACAACCTTTGGTGGCTGGAAGAGAAAAGGGACAGTGTAAGATTACCAGCTGTGGTTTGGGAAAGTCCTGCAGAATGGATGGTGGCGCTTGGGGAAGGCACAGTTTGGGAGCAGAAGGGAGCTCAGCAGAGATTCGATGCCATAAGCGCTTCCCTCCAACGCTGCTCTTTCCTCCAGCGGGGCTGATCTCTGAAGTCAGGAGACCAGTTGTGATTCTGAGAGAACTCCAGTTCGCAGCCGGTGGGTGGAAATCCTGAGACAGTCAAGGATGACTTGCTATGAATTTCCTGCCCAGATTGCTCTTTACATGTCCAGCCCTGGTTCTCTGATGCCGCTTACATTTCATGGCTTCCTGTTTCCTTGGGCTTCAGCATCTTAAGCAAGATTCTTACAGCCAGGCAGGGATAGCCAATGAAGATATAGGCAACACAATAATAACAACAACAACATTCAATTTATATACTGCCCTTTGGGACAACTTAACACCCACTCAGAGCGGTTTACAAAGTATGCTATTATTATCCTCACGACAATCACCCTTTAATGTGAGTGGGGCTGAGAGAGCTCTGAGAAGCTGTGACTAGCCCAAGGTCACCCAGCTGGCTTCAAGCGGAGGAGTGGGGAATCAAACCTGGCTCTCCAGATTAGAGTCCTGCTGCTCTTAACCACCATACCAAACTGCGTCTCAAAGTGTGTTATTATTATCCTCACAACAATCTCCCTGTGAGAGGGGTGGGGCTGCGAGAGCTCCGAGAAGCTGTGGCTGGCCCATGTTCACCCAGCTGGCTTCAGGCAGAGGAGTGGGGAATCAAACCTGGCTCTCCAGATTAGAGTCCTGCTTAACCACTTAACCAAATGTGTTTGTGGCCCCCTTGCAGCTTCTCCAGCCCCCCACCCCAACCTGCATCACTGCTCTAACAGGGACAATCTCCTGTTCTCTGCCCATAGAAAGCAGCAGAAATGAGGTCTCTGTGCTTATTTATTTATCTGCTTGTTTGTTTTGATAATGTTTATTCTCTGCAGAGGAAAGCTGCCTGAGGTGGCTTACAAAAATAACATAATAAAACATAATAATAATAACAACATTCAATTTATATACTGCCCTTCAGGACAACTTAACACCCATTCAGAGTGGTTTACGAAGTGTGTTGTTGTTATCCTCACCACAATCGCCCTGTGAGGTGGGTGGGGCTGAGAGAGCTCTGAGAGAGCTGTGACTGACCCAAGGTCACCCAGCTGGCTTCAGGCAGAAGAGTGGGGAATCAAACCCAGTTCTCCAGATAAGAGTCCTGCCACTCTTAACCACTACACCAAATTGGCTCCTACATAACATAATCATAATAGTTTATAAATGAAAACCCCAGCTGGAGAATAAAAAGCTTGGTTTCCTATGCTCCTGTCAGCTGATCCAACCATCCGGTCATGGGTGATGTGCTTGCTGGTGACTCACTACTTCAGCAGATGGCAGTGCCTAACCATGCTGGCATTAGCCCTGCACTTTGGGGTTGCTGCCAACCGATCATGAAAGAGAATGCTCTATCTCTGGATTCTTCTACATTGTAATAAATCTCCCCAAGCCAAGAAAATGAACGTTTAATGCCAAGCAATCGTTTCAGGCTTCAGTTTTCATGTATGCTTAGTGGCTTAGTCTTGGTATCAAAGGTTGCTTTTTTAAAAAAAAATTCAAAACAAATAAGCTTTTCTGGATAAGCTTGAAGATTCTTTGAATGCCAGCTTCTGCCCTACAGAAACTGACCTTGCTGGGTTAATATATTATCTTCTCTCGTTCGTTCATGTCCAGAAGATTTTTGACTCATTGCACTGGAACGCCAAACCCTAAACCCACTAGAACCCTCCATACGCAGTACCCACATTACCCAGACAACCTGTCAGGAACATTTCTATCCCACCTTTCCTCTGGGGAGTGCAGGGTAGTGTGCAAGATTCTCCCTTTCCCTTCTATCCTCACAACAGCCCTGTGAGGTAGATTAGGCTGAGGAAGAGTGAGTGGCTCAAAGTCACCCTTCATACTTCAGACCAGAGTGGGAATTTGAACACAGATCTCACAGTCAGACTCTCTAACTATTGCATCCCATTGGGTGACCACGGTCCACAAGCCAAGAGCTGATCTACTGACAGAATGAATAGCCGAAGATCATGCAAGCAAGTCCTACTTGTGAGTAGGTTACAGGGCCAAGAAAAGCCATGGGTGCAGCAGGAGTGCTTGCCCCGAGAAGCTTGCTCAAACGTTAACCTTATGCAGGGCTCTTTTTCTGGGAAAAGAGGTGGTGGAACTCAGGACTGCACAAGGATGTCACTTTGGGTCAGCTGGAACAAGGGGGGAGTTTTTTAAAGTTTAAATTGCCCTCTTGAAAAGGGTCACATAGTCAGTGGCCCCACCCCCTGATCTCCAGACAGAGGGGAATTTAGATTGCCCTCCGCGCAGTGGCACGGAGGCTGATCTAAAGTTGCCCTCAGTCTGGAGATCAGGGGGCGGGGCCACCGGCCATGTGACCCTTTTCAAGAGGTGCTGGAACTCCGTTCCCCCGCATTCCAGCTGAAAAAAAGCCCTGCCCTTATGTAATTGTGACATTGAAGTTGCAGGTTTCAGTTTTCGCCCCGTTTCTCAAGCACAGATTGGGTAGGTTGCCAACGTTTCAACTAATCCCTCTAATTTGAGGTACTCTTTTTCATGTAAAGTCCTGAGGGCACCTCTATTAGGAAGACTTTCTTTTAATATTTAATGGTAGATCGACTGGAAGACTTTGCCCATCTGCTTGCTCGAGTGGAAAGGGGCAGGAAGGAGCTACGGATCACAGTTCTTCAGGAGCCTTCAGAGAACTAAAGACGGTGAAGTCCTGAGAAACTACGCTTGCCATGTAAGTAGCAATCTACATTTTAAGAATAATGATAATAATTCTGTCGCATTCCACCTGCCATGAACTTAAAGCAACATATCGTGGATCAGTAGGAAAGAGCAAGAGTCCAGTAGCACCTACAAGGCTAACAAAATTAGTGGTAGGGTATGAGCTCCTTATAACTTGGTGTCCATCTGTCCTTATATCACTACACACTCCGAGATATAAGGACAGATGGACTCACATTCTAGCTGTACCTGAAGAAGTGAGCTGTGACTCACGAAAGCTCCTACCCTAATTTTGTTAGTCTTTTAGGTGCTACCGGACTCATGCTCTTTCCTTCTGTAGCAACCTTTGACTTCCTTGGAGGTCTCCCATCCAAGTACTAACCGGGATTGATTCTACTCAGCTTCTGAAACCTGATGAGATTTGGCAAGTAGTAGCAACGGTAATGGTTGCTTTGGATTGGCAGCATTTTTGCACATGTGCAGCTTGGATTGTGGTCGTGAAAAATCTACCAATGGGATGGCAGCATCAGCCAACACTGACATAAAAAAAGGATATTTTTCCTGTTCTGGAAACAAGCTCCCTTCTTTAATGGAAACTTGGGGTGAAATATATATACGCCTCTTTTGTAGGTGGGGAAACGAGTGCCTGAGGTGTGTCCTGATTACCAAACCTTAAAGGTAAAGGCACACCTACTAAGTGTCTGAAAGCCTCTTAAGTATTCTAACATCACCTCTGTGTTATAAGGACAAACTTTAGGAACCGTGGCAGAGAGTTCACCAAAATATGTTCAACCTCCTTTTGCCATAGAAATTAAACTTCGCATAGTGAGACTTAAGCCTGAATTTAATGACTTGGAAGTAAGTCCTATTAGTTTTAATCCAGTTTATTACCAGGCATGTACATGCATGTGTGCATGCATGCACACGCATGATCACAACCTTGCTCAAATCTGACCTGAATAGAGCATCCCCTGGAGACATTTCACCCCTTCCTGTTTTTAGATTTCTCTGTGCAGTTTCTTAAGTGTGGAAGATGAGGGAGATACCAAAGAGCATTTGATATTTCTGAAAGGGATATTCTTGGTTCGCCGTTCGAAGAGAACCTCTTGAGTCAGCACCTCAGAAAGCCGATTCTTCTTGCTTTATTCCTGTGACAGCATGTTATAGCTGCAATGGAGGCAGACTCCATGAAAAGATCCCAGTCTTCTCCGGCATTTTCTAGCGCTCACAAGCCTTCCAGAGGAAACCAGAATTTTGGAGCATCACTTCTTGCAAGGAAGTCTGTCTCTGAACTAGTGGCCCGGTAAGCAGAAGATGATCAAAACGACATTAGCTACCAAGGTTGGTTGGTATGTAATAGGGTTACATAGGAGTGAAAAGATCAGTAATGGTAGACAGGGCTTTTTTTCTGGGAAAAGAGGTGGTGGAACTCAGGACTGCACAAGGACGTCACTTTGGGTCAGCTGGAACAAGGGGGGAGTTTTTTAAAGCTTAAATTGCCCTAGGCAAAAATGATCACATGGCCGGTGGCCCCACCCCCTGATCTCCAGACAGAGGGGAGTTTAGATTGCCCTCCACGCCACTCGGCATCATGGAGGGCAATCTAAACTCCCCTCTGTCTGGAGACCAGGTGGCAGGGCCACCAGCCACGGGACCATTTTCAAGAGGTGCCGGAACTCCGTTCCACCGTGTTCCCACTGAAAAAAAGCCCTGATGGTAGACAATCTCCTCTGAAGAGGTAGATTGCCTATCACAACACGTGGCTGAAGCAGAGAGTTTAGAGACTTCTTCTAGATCATAGTCCAGAGATGGCCAAACCTCATTCTTGGTCAGTTTAAGTGTGGCTCCAGGGCCAAAAAGCTTTGAAGCCGTCTTGTAGTTCCTGGCATCCTTCTAAAATGCCGACTGCCTAGGCCAGCCCTGCCTGATGTACCCACTTGAGCCGGAAGTGCCAGGGAGGTCCAAAACAAAGCAGCTGAAGTGGCCCCTACCCTCAGCGATGTGTCACGCCAAGGGTGGGAATTCATTTTCACTTGACACTTACCCCTTCCCTGGCACACATTTCATAGTTAATGTGTGCCTAAAAATTGTGTGCATCTTACAGCTCTTCAGATGTTGAAGATTGCTGTAGATGGCTCTGAAATTTTGGCTATTTCTGCCAGAGGTCAATGAAGTGATAGGGATGTTCTAAAAGACTGATCAGTGCCCCATATGAAATTGGTGTGGACCTAGAACATGGCCCAGGATCCACTGCTCTGGGCAGCAGCAGGAGAAAAATTAAAATACTGACTACCTCTGTGCTGGTAGTCAGCCTGGAAGTAACAATGGGTAGATCTAGGAAACATCAGAAAATCTATGATAAAACCATAGAGTTTCCAGCAAGTCCTAGAGCTACCCATAGACACTTCTAGGTTGTACCCAAAAGTAACATAGTGACATCATCAATGTGTGCCTAAAAATTGTGCACATCTTACAGCTCTTCAGATGGCCCAGAATCCACTGCTCTGAGCAGCAGCAGGAGAAAAATTAAAATGCTGACTACCTCTGTGCTGATAAATCACTTCCAGGTGCAGCCTGGAAGTAACAATGGGTAGCTCTAGGAATCAACAGAAAATCTATGGTAAAACCATAGAGTTCCTGGCAATTCCTAGAGCTATCCATAGACACTTCTAAATTGTACTCAAAAGTAACAAAGTGACATAGTGAGGTCATCAATGTCACACACACACTCCAAATCCCCACTCAACCCAACCCTCCTGCCGGTTGCCATGCTCAGCTTGGCATCCCTAATGCCAGATGGTTACAGGTTGCTTAGCAGACAAAGTCAATGTGTAAAGACAGAAAGTCTGAAATCTTCCAGAGTTGGTGCCTCCCATGTGACCTACAACCCTGTCCAATAGATACAGCCTTGTCGTACAAAGAACACATACCCAGCAGCTGAAGTGCCATCTTGTACCTGATATGATACTGGTCAAATGGGCACCAGTAGAGGGACTATGTGGTTTATTCTTTCCATTAATTTGAAGTGAATTTCATTTATGCAGGTATCAGAATATGCCTGATGGTGGAAACCACTCCTCGACTTATGAAACACCAAAGGTGAGCAAGAGATAATGAGATTTAGATCAAACGAGGACTAAGCATTCCTCCCAATGAATGAGGAAAAGGTTAACCGGTCACTAGCTTCACCTGGCTAATGTTAGGAGGGAGCTCTGTGTAAATAAAGGGACCATCTCTCCATGGAAGAGTCTCTCCTTTGCATGCAGAAGGGCACAGGTTCAGTCTCCGGCATCTCCAATTAAAGGATCTCAGCAACAGGTATTGGGAAAGGCATTCTACCGCCTGAAACCTTGGAGAACTTCTGCCTGTCTGAAAAGACGGTACTGAGTTCAATAGACTGGTGGTCTGACTCGGAATAAGGCAGCTTCATATCATCAGAGAGCCCCTGACCTGGATAGCACGGGTGAGCCCGATCTCATCAGATCTCAGAAGCTAAGCAGGGTCAGCCTTGGTTAGTACTTGGATGGGAGACCTCCCACAAAGACCAGGGTTGCGGAGGCAGGCAATGGTAAACCACCTCTGATAGTCTCTTGCCTTGAAAACTGTTAAGGCAAAATTTCTTGAAAGGTGCTCTGCATTCAGATTACATTTCCCCACAGCCATCACCCACAGTTAACTAAGACACCAAAAGTGATCCATAAAGAATTAATGAGCTTTATTTACAATAAAACCCAGATGCAATGCCATGTTCCGATACATGCATAAAGATCAGCCATAGCAGAGAATTTTATATATTTTCCAAAGTTAATTGTTTACAGAAAAGAGATAAAATTGTTATACAAAACTAGATACATACAATTCTTCAGAATCAAATGCTTCAGGAGACATGGCACCAAACAGGCCTGGTTGACAAGACAGTAAACTCTCTGTGTAATATAATCTTTAAAACTAACCAATTTTATTATAGCATAAGCTTTCGAGAATCAGGCATCTGATGAAGAGAACTTGATTCTCGAAAGCTTATGCTATAATAAAATTGGTTAGTCTTAAAGGTGCTACTGGACTCTTTTTGATTTTGCTACTACAGACTAACACGGCTAACTCCTCTGGATCTGTGTAATATAAACATGCTTCATGTCTGGTGCCGCACAGGAATCTTGGGTGTCTTCCTGAGAGACTCCTTATCCAAGCTAAATTCTTGAGTACAAAGTCAAAACAAGAGAGATACTGGCCTTGCAACGGTCTCAGTAGGAATCTGCTTACGTTGGGATAACTTTTGCCTTCTGTGCAAATGGTCAACTCCAATAAATGCTCATACATAGGTCTTTTAGAATAGGGGTCATAGAAATTCCCCCAACAAAAACCCCACCAGGGGTCGCCATAAGTCAGCTATGACTTGAGGGCACTCTCTTCCACAGCACCAAAGACCTCCCCAGTTGAGTCCGTTTCCCAGTCAAGTTCAGAATGGTACATCTGCAACTGGGTTTGTTTTTAAATGCCAGATGTGCCAGTGTGCGAGACTGGTCGGTTTTAGAACTGACACAGAATTCAGAAATTTTTCAACTGTCTTTTTAAAAAAGAGAGAAAAGAAGAAAGAGACGTTTCAAGTTTCTAGCCCTTATGTTTGTGGAGCTGCATGGGAACATACAAGGAGTAACTGTTGGAGCATGTGTGGAATATCCCTGCTGGTCCCCTCATGACCCCGTATCACTTCCTATTGCGTACCCATAATATCCTCTTGCTGCTGCACTGTTCAGTCCAGAATATATATTAAATACAATTTGCTCTTCATCCCAAGTCAGTATTGCTTCAGAATTTGGGGCACTAGGGCTAAAATATGGTCTGAGTTTCCCTGGAGCAAAATGTGACCCCTTTTTGTACAAAATATGGACACTGAATTGTGTCGCTTTTCAAAAAGAGCCTGGCTCATGAATAACCAGCAGGGTTTGTTCAAGTATAAAGATTAGCCGACTGAAGAATGGAATTCAAGGGGAGACGTGGTTAAACATTGCAGGACTAACATGTATTAAAAGAGGAGGGTTTGAAAGAAAGGAGAACTAGAAAGTCTGTTCTTTGGGGGCACTTCCAGAGCTAAGCAAAACGTTTTCTGAAGATTGCCACTGATTGCACAGACCCTAAACCTGTTTTGTTGTTTTTTGCTTTTCGTAGACTGTCAGTCACCAAATATCTAGGAGCAAATCCTCAGACCGTCTTGCCTTCTGCCAAACCAGCCCGCCTACAATCACCAGGGAGAACTTTGTTCGAGCCAACTTCACCTCCAGAATAGCAGCATCGCCTTCTAGCTTTGAGAGATTCCTTGCTGAATCACCTCCACCTGGCCTTCACAAGAGGAGTTCGGCTGGGGCGGGCAAAATGGCAGCTGTCCAGCATCCAGAGGTGCAGCAGGACAATTCGGTTTCTTCATTCTCATCCCAGCTCAACAAGAAGAGAGAACAAGGGAGCCGTGCAATTTGTCTTCAGAAGAACGAATCTGTCCAGAAGGTGGGTGTCGTTTCTTGTTTCAGTATCTGGAGAAAGACCCCAAACAGAAGGGCATTTGATGTGCTTCCAAACTCTGCAACAGATATATGGAGGGAATGGCCTGGTCTCTGGCAATCTATGTCCCAGTAAGAAACCTGAGTATAAAGGACGTGTTCCAAGCAGCGGTCATTTCGTAGAAAAAGAGCTGGAGGAACCCATTAGTATAACTCATTAGCATATGCCATGCCTCTTGCCATGTGTGTGTCATTGGCATAACTGATTTGCATGTGTCACACACCCCTGACATCACCTATTCTGGCTGTTTGGACCCAATCCTGGCCATTCAGGGATGAAATTGGGTCCAAAATGGCAAAAAGGGGCTGAAAAAGGCCAGAAAGGGGCACAAAATGGTCAGGATCGGGCCGCTGCTGAGTGGGAGAGTGAGCCACCACCTGTCAGAGGCTCGATCCAGGCCATTTCAGCCCCAATCCAGGCTGAAACGGGCCCAAAATGGCCGAGAGTCAGGTGGGCGGGGCCACCTGACATGTGACCTCTTTGGGGAACTGCCGGAACTGCGTTCCTGTGTGTTCCCCTTCAAAATGAGCCCTGGTTCCAAGTGCTTGGAGGGTGACAGTGGGTAGAAGTAGTAGAAATGGGCAGGGATAGAGTTCAGAAAGGGGGCCACAGACTAGGCCATGGTTCTTATCACTAAGGATCCAGATCAGATACAAGAAGGCTGAACAGGCCAGGAAACCAACTAAAAGGCATGTTCTGGAAGATTTGGCAGACGGGAGCTGTGCAGGAATAGTCTGGGAAATGGAACAACTTAGCAGTTCCTTTCAGCAACTGGTTGCCAAGACTCAGAAAATGTGGCTGGGCTAAATTTGCCAGTCCCCTGACCCCCGCTGGGGGCAGGGGATCCCCAGCTTCCACCCTCCACCCCCACCCTCCGCCCCCGCTTACCTGACTGGTGGGGGAGCCACGGGCCTCCCAGGGGCATGCTCCCAGGCAGCGCAGTGCACTCCCATGGGCCCGATCTGAGCTGGATATGGTGAGATCTTGCCACTATGGAGAGCAGGAGAGTTTCTGTGCTCTGCACCGGCCCGTTCTGGGGCAATTCAGGCTCAATCTGGGCCAATTCGGGAATCGGCCCAGATTGAGCCTGAATCGGCCCAGAACGGGCCTGAATCAACCCAAATCCAGCCCAATTCAGGCCCAATCTGGTCTGATTTGCCCCCCCCCCAAGAGCGCAGGAGCGTTCCCAGGGCAGCCGCAGGCCTTGCAGTGATGTCACTTCTCGGAAGTGATGTCATTGTTTGGGCCCAGGGGCATGTGTGCATGAAAGACAACACTGTAGGTAGGTGCCAGGTCCCCCACCTCCCACCAGGAGGACAGGGGGACCTAGCAACCCTAGGCTGGGCTTAGAGCTCCGTAAGAGGCAGGAGCATGGGATTGCCCCCTCTAAGCACCTGACTGCCCAGATCAGGAGAATTCTGGTACATTTTGTCCATGTTCTGGCTTGAAATTCCAATGTGCATTTCTGAATTAACTGAGGCAGCTTACAAAAATAACTGCCCTGGGAGCAGAGAATTTGGGGCCTGAATAGAGTTGCTAGTACTGCCTTGGCAAATGCTGGAAGGTTTTGAGGGAGGTGCCTGAGGAGGGTGGAGTTGGAGAGGATGTGATGTCACTTCCAGGTAACAATCTAGGAACATCCTCGAATCGCTATGGTAAAAACCATAAAAATATGAGGAAATTCTGAGTGTCATTAGGTTTGCCAGGCCCAGCCAAGCAACCAGTGGGAGACTTGGTAGTGTTGCTTGAACTGGTCTGTCAACCAAGAGGAAACCAGGGGAATGGGAACATGGGAGGGTGGCCATTGGCCAATGGCATGACATCATGCCTTTCTAGGAATTGGCTGAACTCTATGGTAAAGCCATAAAATTTGAGTGATTTCTAGAGACGATTGACATCAATTCTGGTGAAAACCCAGAAGTAAGATCAGGGCCAAGCTACAAGTGACAAATGACACTTGAACAGCAAGTGTATTTCTCCCTGTTCACTTGCACTCCACTCAATCCACTTGCCGTTCAAGTGTCATTTGTCACTTGTAGCTTGGCCCTCAGTCATTTGTAGGATCAACTGAAACTCTATAATTTTACCATAAAGTATCTGACATCACTTCCAGGTTTAACAGAAGCAACCTCATACTTTTGGCTGATGACCATTTTTAATTATTTTTCATTATCTATTATTGTTATTATTTTATTACTTAGGGAAGCTGGCAACCCTAAGACCCAAGGGGGGGCAGAGACAAGGGTAGGCAGCCATCAATGATAGTATGATGTCACTTCTGGGGAAAGTATAGTATTTTCAGTGATTCCTAGAGAGGAGTGATGGTTTTATCATAGAGTTTCAGCCAATTCCTGGAAAGGTTGGTGGTTATTTCATATTTTATTATTATTTCTTTTATTGAGGGTTGGCAACCCAAAGACCTGGGGGTCATGGCTGAGCAGTTGTCAGTGACAGTGTGATGTCACTTCCGGGGAAATGACAGAGTTTTCAGGGATTCCTAAAGAAAAATGATGGTACTTACGGGTTCCCGCAAGAAGTGACATCAGTCCTCTCAAGGAATTACTGAAAACCATAGAGTTTCTGGTGATTCATAGAGAGGACTGGCATCATTTCCATCTTTTCCCCGGAAGTGATGTCATGCCATAGGCCCAGTGGTCTTTTTTTCCCTTGGAGCAGCAGCAAAGAGGAGCAGGTGGGGAGCCTCCCACCCCTACTGGGGGGGATGGCATTCCTAAGTGTAACTAAGGAAGCCATTTTCCAGCTATTTTTTCTCCCTCTCCCCAGTTTCTTGAAGGTGGGTGTTTACCCACCATGGGTGAGCAAAAGACAAGGCTTTCTGAGATCACAGTAAGCCCAATTCCTTGCCACGGGGAAACGGAGTTGTTAATTATACTGCACATTCTCCATTATGGCCTTGAAATGACAGTGATCTGCATTCGCTCTGATGTCTCCTGTGACATTTAGGGTAATTGAACTCCATTTGTTGGTATTAATCTCTCTCTCTCTCAAGTGTGAACAACTGAAAAGTAAGAGGGCTGTCTGGAGGACTTCCAGCACGCTCTGTCTTGACGGCAGATAATGGGAAAGATGTAGAATGTTTAAAGCCACGTTCCTCCGAGGAAAGCAGTAAATGGAAAGAGATTATCAGGGAAGTGGCAGGAGTCACAGATGCAAAACTGAAAAGAAAGTGGAGTTTCTGCACTATGAAGCTCTACAGCACCAGATCTAACAATGCAGTGGTGTAGTATAGTGGTTAGATAAGTAGACCTGGACTACAGAGACCAGGGTTCAAATCCCACTCAGCCGTGATGCTCGCCAGGTATCCTTAAGCCAACTATAGGCCCAACATCAACCAATGAGCTTATGCCAGAGTAGGGATTTTGAACCTGGGTTTCCGACACTCTTACCTCCTTATCCAACTCGGTTTTAGCAATGGAGAAATGGCGATATTGCCTTCTGAAATATTTGCATGATATTATTACTGCGCCTTCAAATGCATTTCTTCAAATGCATCATGCACCTCTGCATGATATTATTATTTCTTCAAATGCACCTTCCACAGTAGCAAAACAATAGTGGTTAGAATGTGAGATTAGGATTGGAGACCCGGGTTCGGATCACTACTCTGCCATGGAAGCTTGCTAGGTGAACGTGACTTGCTCAAGCTCACTTCCACAAGCCTCGCCTCCCTCCCACCCCACCTTCTTCTTTTCTACTGGCATGAACATAACGTTGCTGGATGGCACAGTTTTAAAAAACGGACTTACCAGTTTAGAACTCTTCTCACACACACACCCCTTGCAGTGGCCTGATGATGTCCCTTCCAGAAGTGCCATCAGCCAACATCCCCACCACCTGAACAGCTCCGCAGGGCGAGGGGTGGAACAGCAGAGCAAGGCCTGCCCAGGCTGTGGTGGCGCCTCTCTCACCCAGCCGGCCTCACTGAGGGGTGGAGCGCGAGAGTTTCTATAGCACAGTGGTTAAGTGGTTTGCTGCGAATCAGCACTCTACTGGTTCAAATCCCTCTACTGCTATGAGCTCAGAAGGTGGCCTTGGGTAAGCCATTCATCTCAGCCCCGGCTCCCCAGCTGTATTGTGGGGATAATAAGAACACTGTCTAGGTGAGGCACCAATCTGTCTAGAAGAGCGGTATACAAGAGCCGTTGTTATTGCCATTATTGTTATTAGAGCAAGGCTGGCTGACCGGACCTAGTGTCTAGTATTTTAATTTTAATCCGCCCTGAGCCTGCTTGCGGGGAGGGCGGAATATAAATATGATAAAATAAATAAATAAAAATAAATAAATAATAATTGCATTTTCCCCAGACAGTCCATAAGAATACCGGACTGTCTGGGTGAATACCGGACATCTGGCCACCCTACTATATCTGAACCACCAAACCATAGTTGGTATTTACCCTGCAAACCAGGACCAAAAACCACTTGTGGCAAGCAAGAGAACAAGAAAGCGTCCATCTACAAGCCCAAAGTTCCTGCAGGCTCATTCACGTTGCTGGGTGTTATATCGTTATCTCAGCAACTTTTACCCCAGCCCGCTATGCTTTGTCTGCGTTAATACCCCAAGGCAATATTGTCTTTTAGCTAAGGTAAGATTTGGTTTGTTGGCTCATATCACTTAGATCATTCACTGTTTCATTACATGTCCTGTATTGTCATAGACAGGCAGTGTTGTACAGTGATTAGAGTGTCAGGCTAGTACCTGGGAAACTAAGTGGGTGGCCTAAGGCCACTCATTCTCTCTCAGCCTAAACTACCCATGGGGTAGTTTTGTGGGGATAAAATAGAGGAGGGAAAGGAACTCCACTTTGAGCTTCTTGGAGAAATGGTGGGTTAAAAAATGCCATCAAGTCAGAGCCAACTTATGGGGAGACCCATAAGATCGGACTGCCTTGGTGGTCTCCCATCCAAGTACTAACCAGGGCCAACCCTGCTTAGCTGCCAAGATCTGACCAGACTATGAGCTTAACTACAAGAGACGAATTACACGAGAACACTCACGTGAAGGGAGTCGCAATGTTAGCCAGGAAGTCGAGTTTTAAAAGACAGATCGGAAGGCTCTGTCAATTTCCCAAGATCTTTCCTCAGAGGGTTTGTTAATTTCCTGTTCACCTCCTGAAGGCTCGGTCAGTTTCACCTCCCCTTCTAAGAGGCAAAGAGGAAATAAACAAACCCTCTGAGGAGCCATGTTTGCTGCTCTGTAGAGAGGGGAAATTGACAGAACCTTCTGATCTATCTTTTAAAACTCAGCTTCCCGGCTAACACTGCGACTTCCTTCATGTGAACGTCCTCATGTAATCCGTCTCTTGCAGTTTAGCTTTATCACAGGCTATGCAGGTGAGGGCAATAAACGTGTACTAAATAAATGTTCTGTCACCCACAGGAGACACAGCTCACCAGGAGCATCAACACAACTCCTTCCGCCAATCTTAACTCGGCTTCCGTCTCAAGAATGGCCAAGAGCTGTGAGTGAACTGATCTCTTTTGTTCCCCTAAGGGGAACCTTCCTCTCTCGCTCAGGAACTGAGAAAGCTTCCTTGTCAGCATGACAGCTCATGATTGATTAGGAAGGGAGAAGCAGAGAGCAAGGAAAAATGAATTCAGTAAGCCTGACAGGATAAAAATGATTCTACTTGCAACCAAAGTGAAGCTAAGGGATCTTGGCGTACAAGGCAAAAAAAATTAAAATGGCAGGCACCTGAGAGTAGAAATCGGTATATATAACAAGTTACAGTCTTCCATGATACCTTAGCAGTGCAATCCTAAAATGAATTACCCTAGTCCAAGCCCATTGAAATCAATGGGCTTAGACTGCAGTAACTCTGTTTAGGATTGCACTGTAAATCTGCTAGGCCTAAATTCCCTTGCCTGCCTTATGACAGAGTTGGCCATTTGTCACATGAAATGCAAATCTTTTTGTCCTTCAGGAACTGCGTTCTGTTGCCAGAACAACTGAACAATACGAGATAATATTTGATCACTCGTATGTAATGGCCCTTAGTATTTGTCTGGACCAGAAAGCCGATATGTCAAGGCGTTTAGTAATTCTGGGTAATATGGCAAGATTATGTTCAGCACTTTGTTTTCAGGATTTTACCCACTCATTTTTTTTTAATCTCTTGGGTTTTAAACGTTGGAAGTTTGTAGAAACCTCTCCTCTTCCTGAAATTCGCCCCTCTGCGTGATTTTTTTGTTTTTATCTGCGCTTTGGTGTCAAGATCAGAATTTAAAATCTGCATGCTATATGATGATAGACTGCTGAGAGGCACAACGGTGTTTCACTGGAAATAGGAATGGCAAAAAATGGATACATCAGAACTACTCTCTGCAATTGCGTCATCACCTAAGGATCTTCCTCTTCCCCCAGCCCCTTGCATTTCTACTTTTGCATCATTCTCAAAAATGCACAGGAAGAGACGGGAGGAAGAAAGAAGTAGTTTTGTAACAATCGCACAGGTTTGCTGTAACAGTAGCTTTTCGAAAAGGGAGCCATTATTTATTGGCTAGTTCATTGAAATATCTGTTAAAATATCTTCAGCAGTCGTTGTTGCGATTGAGAAGGCTTGGGGTGCCATCTAGTGGTAGAAGTATTGTTTCCATTTTCAGAAATCATCCACGCCACACCACCAATTGAGATGAATGCAATAACAAACCCATAGGTTTCAATCGATCAATTTATTCGGTCAGAGACCGGCACAAATCTGATTCAAAGGATCTTTTTTCTGGTTCAGAAATTCAGATGCTTTTGGAAAACCTACAGGCAAGGCAAAAAGTCAAATACGTCCCAAATACCTAGTATTCAGAAATAGTGCCTCTGGTCTCGGAAATTCCATTTAACTATCATACCAAATAGCTGCTTGATAGTGATTCTCATATTTATCAAAAAAAAGTCCAGTAGCACTTTCAAGACTAACCAATTTTATTGTAGCATAAGCTTTCGAGAATCACAGTTCTCTTCATCAGATACTAACACGGTTAACTCCTCTGGATCTCATATTTATGAATCCTTGTTTAAAAAGTTATTTGAGCACGTTGTGATCTCCCTGTCTTGTGACAGTGAATTCCACAATATAGCCTACCTACCTGAAAAGGAAGGCTAGTTTTTTCCAATATGTGCAGTCAAGAAAAAGAGGGTGAAGTCTGAAATTTGCATACAAGTTATAGTTATACACATTAATTTTGGGGGAAAAAATAGGTAAACCTTTTTTTTAGTGGGATCATCTTAAATTTTGGTGAATACAGTATGTTGTGTGAAGAAGTATTTTCTCTCTCTGTCTTCTTGGACCGACTGTCAATCAATCTTAAAGGATTATCCTGAGTTCTAATATTACAAGAAGCAGAGGGGAAAAACTCTTCTTCCTATCATGTCTCTCCATTCCATTCCTAATAGGTCAAATATGACACGAAGCTTTGGAGTTTCAATTGCACAGAAAGTGGAACTGTGAACAGGGTGTGAGGTCACCACTATGCATGTTCTATAAATATTCGAACATATTTTGGCTGCTTTTGTGCAGGGATTTTCCCCCGTGTGGAAAGCAGGTTGGCCCCAGATTAGAGGGCAACGTCCACCTGATATCTTGCTCGTTACAAGCACGAACCGTCGCATTCTCAGGACTTTTCTGTTTAATCTAGACAGGAAAACAAAACAAACCTTTTTTTTTTTTGGCTTAAAGGATAATATTTGGAAAGGCTGTGAGGGTGTTTCTGTGAGGACTAGACTTGTCATTTCCCCGTCCATGGCCAGTAAAGCCCAACCCTCAGCGCCCATGTGACCATTTTCAAGAGGTTCCAGAACTCCGTTCCACTGCGTTCCAGCTGGAAAAAAGCCCTGATCCTTTTGAATTTTTAATATTAAAAACAAAATATTTAACCTTCCCATTAACTTTAACGGCATTAAAGTTAATCCAAGTAGCTGGGCTGCAAGCAAAGCCATTCATCAGAAATTAGTCTTAAACCTCCCCAAAAGCACATGGTGCGATGACATCAGCCAACGGCCATAGAGTCAGGGCATCACAACTCCGAGCATGACTCAGGGAAGTGTTCCCATTCCACTCGTGTGTCGCTTGGCAGGTTACCCCCCTTCCGTTACTGAAGCATGGGGTGGGGGATGGATTTCACTGAATGAATAAACCCTCCTGGCATTGCAAGTTCATAGGATGTGCTCAGGGGACAGGCTATTCCTTCACACACACCCAGCCAAGGTTACAGAAAATCATGATTGACTCAGGCTGGTGGAATAGTAGCTTGCCTGGCCCCTAAAAATAGATCACCCTTTTCATGCTCCCAACATAGCTCAGGACACCCAGATATAATCAGCTGCAAGGAGCCAGCCGGAGATCAAGCGCCAGTCTGCAAGACTAGGGAGTGGAGCAGGTCTCCTCCGTAGAACACTCAAAGGACCGAGCCTTTCAGAAACCCGTACGTTTCACTGGAGGACTGGTTACACCTCAAGATTGCTGGGAACTCCTGTAAGTCATTTCTTGGGTTACGTTTATGGGGGGAGGAAAGTTAGCTAAAGTTAAGTTTGGATGATGATTTGTAGATAGTGAAAGAGTCCCAGAGTCCAGTGGGGGCTGGGGGCTGCTAAAGATCTCGATGAGTGAAGCCACATTAACACAGCCAGTTTTTCCAAGTAGGCATAAACTTTAGGTGAGATTCTTTTTTGTGGACTTTCAATCATTCTTCCGTTCTGTATCTGAAGAAGCGAGCTGTGGCTTACTTGAGCTCCTACCCTAGCACAAATTTTGTTAGACTTACAGGTGCTACTGGACTCTTGCTCTTTTCTACTGCTACAATCATTCTTCCAGTCTAGCTAGTGGTCCAAATGGGGTCCAGTTTGTGCCACAATTCTCCAATTCCTTTTTCATTTTTAAGATGTATCTTGATCCCAGGTGAGAAGTGGTGAATCTAGACCGGACACAAATCTACCCCAAAATGGGTTGTGCTACGGTTACCCAGAGCCAAACTACAAGAGACGAATTACATGAGGAGGAGCACGTGAAGGGAGTCGCAATGTTAGCCGGGAAGCTGAGTTTTAAAAGAGATCGGAGGGCTTTGTCATTTACTGCTCTCTACAGAGCCAGGGAGATGGCTGATCAGAAGGTTTGTTAATTTCCTCTTTGCCTCCAGAAGGCTGTCAGTTTCACCTCCCCTTCTAAAAGGCAAAGAGGAAATAAACCTTCTGAGCAGAGATCTCCCTGGCTCTGTAGAGAGGGGAAATTGACAAGGCCTTTTGACCTCTTTTAGAACTCCACTTCCTGACTAACATGTCAACTTCCTTCACAGGCTCCTCCTCATGTAATTCATCTCTTGTAGCTTGGCTCTCAGTTCTTCTGGTCTCCTCCCACCCTGTTTAACTTCCTGTCCCAATGCAGCTCTCTCTTTGACAGACAAGTGGGCTGCTGCATGTATCCCATATGCACAAGAGTATTTGACTAGGGTTAAACTTATTCAGGAGGGCTTTCCACCCAGACTATAGGGCTGTATCATAAGAAATAGCTCAGATTGATGTTTTGGTAGGGACAAGAACTATGTGCTATGCTACTGGATACTATATGCTGATGCAAATATGTGCCACCAGGGAGTTTCCACGTTCCTTAACATACCATGTGAATTAGTTATGCTCAGCTTCATGCTTGTTTTAAAATCTTCTGCTACCGTATCTTACTGTTAGAGTTGCCAGCCTCCAGGTGGTACCTGGAGATCTCCCAGAATTACAACTGATCTCCAGGCAACAGAGACCAGCTCCCCTGGAGAAAATGGCTGCTCTGAAGGGTGAACTCTATGGGGCCCCCCTCACCAAACCCCACCCTCTCCAGGCTCCACCCCCCCCCCAAATTTCCAGGAATTTTCCAACCTGGACCTGGCAACCCATTTGTATCTGTATCTGTTTGTATCTGTTGTATCTGTTTCACTGAATGTCTGAACTGTTATACTTTGCTCAGTGAATGTCCTAGCTGCTGATTACATTGTACTTTCACTTGCACGGTGTAATCTGCCTTGGATCTCAGTGAGAAAGGCAGGTGATGATTAGATATTAAAGATTTGAAGTTCTTTGGTTGACCTTCGGCCTACCGCACATGCTCACCTCGCAGGGCAGCTGAGAGACATAAATGGTGGAGGGGAGAAGCGTGAGTGCTAACATAAGCTTCTGGGAGAGACTGCAAGATGAACAGGGAATTGCTAGAAAGATGAAATTGTAGCAAAAGTGCTCTTGCTCTTGTCCGCGTCCCTTTTACCCTTGTTCTCTTAGCTAGGAAAAAGGGCCTGCCAGATTACTGTTTTGATCAGGAACTGAGCAGCTCCATCCTGCTTTCAGGATTCCTCTTGGAACATTTGATTTATATACCGCCCTTCAGGATAACTCAATGCCCACTTAGAGCAGTTTACAAAGTGTGTTATTATTATCCCCACAACAAAACACCCTGTTAGGTGGATGGGGCTGAGAGAGCTCTGAGAGAGCTGTGACTAGCCCAAGGTCACCCAGCTGGTGTCAAGTGGAGGAGTTGGGGAATCAAACCCGGTTCTCTGGATTAGAGTCCTGCCGCTCTTCACCACTACATGAAACTGGCTCTCAAAGTGTGTTATCCCTACAACAATCACCCTGTGAGGTGGATGGGGCTGAGAGAGCTCTAGAAGAGCTGTGACTGAGCCAAAGTCACCCAGCTGGCTTCAGACGGAAGAGTGGGGAATCAAACCCGGATCTCCAGATTAGAGTCCCACGCTCTTAACCACTACACCAAAGTGGTTCTCCTGATCTGAGATGGAGAGAGAGAGAGAGATTTCAGACTGGTAACAGCTATAGATCTACCCTATTGTCAGTTGATAGGTTAGTTAGCTGTTGTCTAGATTGTACATCATAACTAGTGTTGCTAGGCATGGCCTAGCAACCAGTAGGAGACTGTGGGGGTGGAGTACCGGTGGCAACGGTGTGACATCGCTTCCTGGAAAAACCCAGAAGTGACCTCTCTCGGAGATTTGGGGATGGAGCATAGAGATAGCAGGGTTTGGATAGGGGAAGGACTTCGGCAGGACACCATGGTATAGTGGTCAGAGTGACAGACTAGGATCTGGCTGACACAGTTCGATTCCCTGCTTTGCTATGGAAGCTTAGTGGGTGACCTTGGGCCAGTCACACACTCTCGGCCTACCCTACCTCACAGGAGGGTTGTGAGCAGAATGATGTAAGCTACTTTGGGTATCCATCGGGGAGAAAGGTGGGGTATAAACAAAGCAAAGCAAAGTAATGCTATAAACTTCACCCTCCAAAAATGCCATTTTCTCCAGGGAAGTACCAACGAAAACTAGTCTCCCGCGTAACAACAATGTCTCCCTAGTTTATTTTACATTAAATATGTGATTCAACAAGAAGCTATACCACATATAGTTAATGATTAGTATGGAGAATACACCAAGGGTTTACTTGTAATCTGTGACTTACGCAGTTTATTGGAATGAGCCTACAGACTATACCCGATTTCAGTCGGAATACAAGGCGAGCTTGACTTTGGATGGAAGGACTAGTGTACATATGGTGCTAGAAAGCATTTGCACTTTAATATCTGTTGCAATAACAATATAGCACTTGGAGCACTGGACACTTTATGTATTGATTTTTGAGCTTGTACAATGCCTGTATGAATATTTTTCAATGACTGTTATATGTGGTATAGCTTCTTGTTGAATCACATATTTAATGTAAAATAAAATAGGGAGACATTGTTGTTACACGGGAGACTAGTTTTCGTTGGTACTAATACTTACCATGTTGCTCCGTATATTTGCTGATTTTCTCCAGGGAAACTGATCTCTGGAAATCACTTGGATTCTGGGAGAGCTCCAGGCCCCATCTGGAGGTTGGCAATCCCTGCTTGGACACATCAGGTGGCGTCCAGGAGGCCACGGCCATCTCTTGCCACACCACTGACAAGGACGCTATTTGTAAGGCTGACCGTTTTGTTTCCTGGTGCCTGGAACGTTTGGCTTTTATGACAGCCGACTCTGATCCAGCGTTGGTTTGCTGTCGTTTTCTTTTTGATAATCCCCTGACATCACTCTCCATTGTGCCGTTCCAAGCACTCTCTTGGGGGCTTGGCCTGAGCACCGCCTCTGGGGAAAGAGCTATCCCTCGCCTGCCCCGACAGGACAGTCCTAATCCAAACCCCCCCCCACACACAGCTGCTTTTTGTCCAGAACAAAATTAGAGTCCAGTAGCACTTTAAAGAACAACAACATTTTCCAGGATTTAGAAGTCAAAACTGACTTCGTCAGATGGGGTGTTACAAAGAAGGGCCGGTTGGAGTCAAGATGCAGAGGTACGATGCAAAATGTAATCAGCGAGCATTGTCCCTCCGCAAGCTGATTCCTACCTCTGCACCTTGAGTCTCAGAGTCTCTCTACACGAGACATCTTACATGGGGACGCTCAAATGTAGGGAGATGCAATGTTAGCCAGGAAGCGTAGTTTAAAAAGACAGAGTCGGAGGAGATCGCTCCTCAGAGGGTTTGTTAATTTCATCTTTGCCTGCCCAAAGGGGAGGATTGATCTCTGCCGGCTCTGTCTTTTTAAACTACCCTCCTGTAGAGAGATGAAATTGACAGAGCCTACCAGGAGGCAAAGATGAAATTAACAAACCCTCTGAGGAGCAATCTCCTCCAGCTCTGTCTTTTTAAACTGTGCTTCCCGGCTAACATTGCATCTTCCTACACTTGACCATCCCCATGTAAGATGTCTTGTGTAAAAAGACTCTCACTGATTTGCTTATGTTCTGCGTTGTACCTTCACATCCTGGAGAAAATGGCAGCTTTGGAGGGTGGATTCTATGGCATTATGCCTCACTGAGGTTCCTCCTGTCCCCAAATCCTACCCTTCCCAGGCTCCAGCCCCAAATTTTCAGGAATTTCCCAACTCAGAGCTGGCAACACTTTCCAACAATTGTGATGCAATACGCCATTAGTTGCCAATGATACAACAGTGCACCAGAATTCTAGATACAGTTCAAATGATCTAAGCTCCCAAATTTCTGACAATGCTTATAAAAATTCACATGTATCCAGATAATATATTTAAAAATTATTTCAACAAGGATAAACCATTCAACACGGATTGTGTTCAACTCCCATTTTCAAGGAGTCAAAGCAATAAATTATTCCAGAAGTAAATCTGCAAGGAATTCAGGCAGTAGTCGTTGAATTCAAGAAGCAGTCATTAGCGGTCTTTAATGACTACTAATTAGTCATTAGCAGCCACTAATGACTACTAATTAGTTATTAATGACTACTAATGGCATTGTTAACATAATTTCAAACCCTGCTGGAACATATCCATCGTTTATTATTTGTAGGCGGTAAGTGGTTTATGTGATATTTACACACCGATATTTCACATCCTTCTGTACCGTGTGCTTTGATTTTTCACCCTGGAGACAAGCTATACAGATCTGCACAGAGAGATCAGTTTGAGGGACGAAGCTGAAGTTGGTTCCAGTTCCCAGTTCCCAGTTCCTTATTCGCAGTTCCCAGTTCCTTATCCGCAAATCCAAACACAAATATTAGGGGAAATACTCAGCCCTCTAAGTGGATTTACACTGGGTCATCCTACGAAGACCAGTTCTTGAGTTAACACCGGCTTCCCCCCTTTCTTCTTCTTGATTTGTTCTGGGGGCACCCTAATTTGAAGCTGTTAACTTCAAGACCTGGGCTTTGTAAGATGACCCAGTATCGGTCCACTTAAAGAGCTGAGTCTGCTGAATCTAGAGGTGTATGATATGTGCCCCTACAAACTTTATTTTGGGGTGCAGAGCTTTTCAATCCCCCCTAATATTTGTGTTTGGCTTTCCAAATAAGGAACTAGGAACTGCAAATAAGGAACTGAGAATCAACTTCAACTTCATGTTTGAGGGCCACTTCACAGAGATAACAGGCCTGCCTTTAAAAGGCATGGTATTTCATCTCAACCCCACCGCAACCACAATCCCCCCAGAGATTCTTCTGAGCAAGCTCCGTTGTAATGAATGGGAGCAACATAACAGTAGTACATGTATCTCATTCCTCATTCATTTAAGGGATCTTGCATCAGACATACAGCCCATGCATCTGTGCTTCTGCTGGCTTTCTTGCTGTGGCTGTTGGTTTTTTTTTTTTAAAGCCTGTAATAATTTCATGACAGCCCAAACTAGACAAAGTCACAAATAAGAAGTGCTCTGTGTTGATAGTGGTTGTTATATGGACTTCTAACGTAAGACTCAGGTGGGGGAAAGAGGCTGCCTCCTTTAGGCTTTTTGGACAAGCAGGAACATTTCCAGGTATAAATCTATTTATTTGTTTAATAATAACAACAACAACAACATTTGATTTTTATACCGCCCTTCAGGACAACTTAATACCCACTCAGAGCAGTTTACAAAGTATGTTATTATTATCCCCATAACAATCACCCTGTGAGGTTGCAAAATAGTAGAGTCTAGTAGCACCTTTAAGACTAACCGACTTTACAGTAGCATAAGCTTTTGAGAACCACAGCTCTCTTCATCAAATGCATCTGACGAAGAGAGCTGTGATTCTCGAAAGCTTATGCTGCAGTAAAGCTGGTTAGTCTTAAAGGTGCTACTGGACTCTTTACTATTTTGCAACTACAGACTAACACGGCTAACTCTTCTGGACCTGTGAGGTTGGTGATTGTTTGTTTGTTTGTTTGTTTATTTACTTATTCATGTTATTTATAGTCAGGCTTTCTCACTGAGACTCAAGGCAGATTACGCCGTGGGAGTCAGTACAGCCAATATCAGACATTTCAATAAACATATCATGGGTATAAACATGCAAACTTGCAGATTTAAAAACTAATAGTAATCCAGTACAATTGACATACGAAACAACAAAGGAAATGCCCGGTAGGGTCATACTTATAGCAATAGCGTACGATTTTCACTTTGGGAGCGCCTTTTCGTAGAGCGCCCCCCCCCATTGTACTCACACTAGCTCTTTAACATTCCAAAATGGTTGTGAGATTCCGTCCCCTCTCCCAAGGCCGGGCTACTCTCACAGTTGCCTGCTCAAAGGCAGACTCCCTCCTCCGCTGCCCCATCCCAAAATATTACTGCCAGTTGTCACTCGGGGAACCGTCTTTGCATTTTTGAACCAGGAATAGAATCCCTACATTCCTTCAGACATGACTCTCCCCCCTCCACCCCCAGCCGCCTCCCCCTCCCTCCACCAAATATACCAAACCACAATGGCTTTGTCTTAAATTCGGGTACCACTTTGGAAGGACGGGAAGGAGCCTTCCCGCTTCTCCTGAGTTTCCAGTGCCAATAATTCTGGCCACATATGGACTTCGGCTCATTAGAAAGAGTTAAAATGGCTTTAGCCACCAGGCAGGCATCTCAAAGGCTGCTTCTTTACCACCACTGCCTGCAAACCAAGTTTCCCAGATCTCCAGAGATACTTGTTAAAATTCAAAATCGACACAATGTAAGGCCAATTAGCCCTTGCGCAGGAGTCTAAGAGCATTGCAAGCATCAAGGAGATAACAGGACTGAGGGGAGGGGGAGGAAACATAACCTCACCCCTTCACACCTTTTTGGCTTTTGATTTTTAAAATTTATTTATTTATTTATTTATTTATTTATTTATTTATTTATTTATGTCATTGAATTTCTATTCCGCCCTCCCCACAAGCAGGCTCAGGGTGAATTACATCATTTAAAACACAGTCACAACAGCAATAAATACAATCACCCATAACATTTATAAAATTTGTAAACCATTTAAAATTCTTAGTTAATTAACATAATAGAATAAATATCAAAATGGCAGCAACCATGATATAGCCATTTGCTTAGCTTCACTTGGATAAAAACCTGTAGGTAATATCGGTGGAATTTCCAGGTGCAATGAAACTGTTAAAAACGGGGTGGTAGTAGAACATCTAATAGGGAGGGATTAAATGATTCATCCACTCTAGGGATGCCAGACCCTCAGTGGGGGCGGGGGATCCCCTGCCCCAGCTCCCCACACCCCACCCCCACTTACCTAACCAGGGGGGGTGCGCACCTTCTGTGCGCGCTTCCCGTGGTGCTGCATGCTCCCGTGCGCAGCAGCCACTGGGATCAGGCCCATTTTGGCCTGGATCGAGGCTGCTGCGGAGCGCAGGAGCTGACCTGGAGCTGACACCCCTATTACATACCCACTTTTCACGTGTAATCCCACATTGCTGTTTCAGCCAGGCGGACTGGAATTCTATAAACATTTATTTATGCATGAATGCACACGTGCTATTTACAGTCCACCTTTGTCCCTGAGACTCAAGGTGGATTACGCAGTGTAGGTCCATAAATCAGCGACTGGGACATTCAATACACAAAACAATAGGGAAAGGATCTGCAGAAATTTGAAAAACAGCAGAAATTTGATACGGAGCTGCAAACAAAACATATGCAAGTCGATGCGGCATATTAAACAACACATGGGCTTGGATCCCTTGATTCCGTTCCACTAGGAGAGACTTCCTTTGGCAGAATGGAATCATAAGATCAGGGGCAGAGCGGGAGGGGGGAAAGACCCTGGGAAAGGGCCCTGCCTCCCAAGGAGGGAAGGAAGGAAAAAGAGGCTGGCTACGTGCAAAGCTGGCTGAGTGCTACGTCGCCTGGATGGGCTCAGGCCAGCTGGGCACTGCCTTCCACTGCCTGGGTGCCACCTTCCCTGGGTGGGCCCCTTTGCCACTTGACTGCCCTGGCCGGGGAGGGGGGGCATGAACCCAGTAGAAGAGGTCCTGGGTGCCATAATGACCAATCCATCCTTGCATAAGATTTAACCCAACTGCACAGGTCCTAAAGGACGCATTCAGGGCCGGCCCGCCCATTGAGGCCAGCCTGGCAGCCGCCTCAGGGCACTAACACGCTGGAGGGGCACTGGCCCGGGGGCAGGGGCACACGCCACAGAGCTGCCGCCGCCGCCGCCACCAGCCAGGATCATGTGCTGGCGGCAGCAGCGTGGGGAAGCTAAGCGGGCAGCCTCCCATTCAGCCGCTCTGCGGGCCAGGCACAGCCAGGACAGCCAGCTGCGCCTGGCCCGCAGAGCAACTGAACAGGAGGACTGGAAGGCCCCCCGCGCGTGCACCCAGCCCTGTGTGATGACGTCACACGCAGTGACATCATCACACAGTATGGCGCGCGTGCGCACACACGCACAGAAGCAGCCCTTGAGCTGCCTCAGGTGCTGGCGATGCTGGAGCCGGCCCTGGGCGCATTAGAACATCTGTTTGTCATGTTTAGAGATGGGCACAAACAGCAATACGAACCAAAAGAAGCCACGAACAGCCCAATCTGCTGCTCGCGAACAAGCTGTTCGTGAGGCCCCGTTCTAAATGAACAGGTGGTCGTTGCAAGCCTCGTTCGTTGCTGTTCGTCAAGCCAGGCAGTCTGGCACCTGCAATCAATTCCCTTGGCAACTTGTCGGAACTCTGTCGGGACTCCTGCTGTTGCCCTGGAAACCCCAATCTAAGCCCAATTGAGCTTGATAGGCAGGTCTTCCTTTCAAGCGTGGAGCTCCAAATTTGTTACAACAAGGGAGCAAAGAGCAGGGGGGAGGGGGGCTCCCAGCTCTGACTTTGCAGACAGTGGAGAGGGAGAGACAGTTGCTGTTGGCATTTTGAGAGAGAGACAGGGAGAGTGCTTTGGAGCTTGAATTTTCTGTGTGTGTGTGGTGGGATAGGGATCTACCCCTTCAAGTTCCATGGCTGCTGCCAGGCTCTGGGCCAAGCTATTATTTATTATTGGTACCTTTCCTGGTGCCTGCTCAGGTCAGGTTTCTGGGACTGGTGCAGTAGGGATCTTGACCAAACTTGGATGATGGCTGGAGGAGAGCCTGCTGGCCCCCACGAA
Source organism: Eublepharis macularius (assembly GCF_028583425.1). Lineage (NCBI taxonomy): Eukaryota > Metazoa > Chordata > Lepidosauria > Squamata > Eublepharidae > Eublepharis > Eublepharis macularius. The sequence continues at coordinate 87,045,590 of NC_072800.1, forward strand.
CAGCCAACCACGAATATGTTTGTGAACAGGGCCATGTTTGTGGTTGTTCATGAGTCCCTGTTCGTGGATGGTAACGAACAACGAACATCATGTTCGAATTTTTTTTCTGTTCATGCCCATCTCAAGTCATGTTGCATATCATATATAACATAATTGCAGAAAGGGATATGATGGGTCTTGCGCTTATGTTATGTTAAAAGGACACCTGTCGGACTTTGTCAAGACTGCCGCCAAGCCTCAGACAACCGTTGTGTTAAGTGCTATTTGCTATTGGGTATATCATTATTACAGCCCGGAACGCAGTTTTGTATTTTTAAAGTACGTTTCGAGCCACCACGCCAGTTGCGACATGCTGAAATCTCAGAGTAGTAACTAAGAGCTCCAATACTCTGAGTAGTTCTTTCTCCCCAACCTGACAATCTAACCAGAATAAATTATGCAAAACATTTTTTTTAAATCATAGAATAAATTCACAGGGGAGAAGGAGGAAGAAATAAAAATATGGTCTATTTGCAAACATATCATATCAAAAATAAGATCTATTTGAAAACAACAGAATTCAACTTTGCTTGGTACACTCAGGTTGCTGGCTGCAGAACTGTCATATTTCCAGTGGTTCAGAACACCCACACAGTCTATAATAAGAGTGGGAATGCGCGGGCAATAAATCCACAGATCCAGTTGTTCCAAAGATGAGCTAGAATGTTTAAACTGCCCGTTCCATTTTTGTCCGCCTTCAATTTATTGTCCTCTGCCATGACTCAGAGAGAGTCACAGGGCAAGCTGTCAGAACTTGGAACCAGATCCCTGGATCAGGACTGTAGACCCAGGAAAGCTAGGCTGAATGGAGGGAACCAGGCGACTGACAGTACAATAAAATCTGATCAGCGGCCAGCAGGGGTGAAGGGAAGAGAGTCAAGCATGCAGCCATTGATTGAGAGAGCCAGCGGACGGGCAGCGCTCCTCCGCCCTGCTTAAACTGCCACATTGACTTCCCCTCCAGCTATTATTGCTGCTTACCCATCTATGAGAATCCCCCTCCACCCGCCCCAGCCAGGCACATGAACACGGCTGCAGCCTCGCCGGCCTATTGTCAGGGCCCAAATGATCTTGCTGCAAAGCAAAGGGAGAGGATTAGGGCTGAGGCCGTGCCAGCGAATTCCTTAACTCCTAGCGCCAGATATGCCAGCCGTTAAAAGAAGGGGTTGGGATGTGGAGTGGACATCACTGACCAAGGATATTCAGCTTTCTATGGAGGGGTAATGCTGGCTGGTCTTCTACAGATGAAGATAGGAGCAGTCTAGAAAGAATGGCCAGAGTGCGGATTTCACCCCTAGCGATAGCCTGGTTTTGCAATGGTCACAGATCCAGAGGAGTTAGCCGTGTTAGTCTGTAGTTGCAAAATAGTAAAGAGTCCAGTAGCACCTTTAAGACTTACCAACTTTATTGTAGCATAAGCTTTCAAGAACCACAGCTCTCTTCGTCAGATGCAACTTGATTGTAGCATACGCTTTCGAGAACCACAGCTCTCTTCGTCAGATGCAACTTGATTGTAGCATAAGCTTTCAAGAACCACAGCTCTCTTCGTCAGATGCAACTTGATCATAGCATATGCTTTCAAGAACCACAGCTCTCTTTGTCAGATGCAACTTAATTGTAGTATACGCTTTCGAGAACCACAGCTCTCTTTGTCAGATGCAACTTTATTGTAGCATAAGCTTTCGAGAACCACAGCTGTCTTCGTCAGATGCAACTTAATTGTAGCATAAGCTTTTGAGAACCACAGCTGTCTTCATCAGATGCAACTTAATTGTAGCATAAGCTTTTGAGAACCACAGCTCTCTTCGTCAGATGCAACTTTGTTGTAGCATAAGTGACATCGTCAGATGCATCTTAAAAGCTTATGCTATAATAAAGTTGGTTAGTCTTAAAGGTGCTTCTGGACTCTTTACTACGGGTTTGCAACTTGCATGATATCATATCAAGCAGTCAAACGCTGATTCTGCCACTGGACTGTTCCGTGTCTCCATGCTTCAAGCAGGCCACCTTTTGTTTTTCTTTTTAAGCAACATCTATTTCTTTATTCATTTATGCAGCCAGTGTTTGTCTTATTCTTACAAATCCATAAACTTTTCCCCCAAAACAACTGCAAAAAAAAATTCTACAGATTGGGGACTGGGCATTGATAACTGCACAGGTGTTAGCCAATTGGCGCCATCCACTGAAAGCTTTTCACAGTAGATGAAACAGACCCTTGCTGGAAAATGTCACAACTGATCTTTTAAAAGGTTTTGCCTTAAGAGAGGAAAATGTGTGGTGTGTACTGAATGTGTTTGTGTGACTTTCAAACTTGCTGTTCTAAAAATATTACACCTGAATTTACCCTAATGTTTTCCTAATGCATTCAACGTATAGACTCTTTAGTGACAATCCAGAATGCCTAAACTTCATTTATTAACATGCATCAAAAGAGAAGCAATCAGAAGACATTTAGCCTCTTCCTGGATAATTCTGCTTGGCCTTTGACTCTCTCCCAGAGGGCAGAATGTCTGGAATTCTTAAGATTCCACAACAGTCAGGATGCAGAGGAGTTAGCTGTGTTAATCTGTGGTAGCAAAATCAAAAAGAGTCCAGTAGCACCTTGTAAGACTAACCAATTTTATTGTAGCATAAGCTTTCGAGAATCAAGTTCTCTTCGTCAGATGCATGGCACAGAAACTGGTCAAATATAGAAGAGGAGGGGGGAGGAGGGGAGGAGAGAGAAGATGCAGTTAGGGGGGGAGAGGGAGGGTGCAACCAAAACATTCCTTTGCTAGTAAATGTAAACATCTCCTTTTGGTGTGTGGATCAGTTGGCTTCAAAGGAGTTTGCCCTGTTAGTTTGTAGCAGCAAAACAGCTAGACCATTCAATTCCAATACAGTATAAGCCTTCGATAACAGTCAGGATATACCATCCCACATCAAAGAAAGCGTCAGTGGATGTCTGCATCTCTGCTTGTCCACTGAAAGACAAGAAAAAGATGCAAGTGGTGTGGGCCTTGAACATACATGGACACGCACAGCTGCCATTACTGAATCAAACTCTTGGTCCATCATAGTCAGTACTGTCGACTCAGACTGGTGGTGGCTATGCAGGATCTCAGGGCCAAGCTACAAGTGACGAATGACACTCGAACGGCAAGTGAACAGGCTCATGAGTATTCCTCCCTGTTCACTTGCCCTCCGTTTGCGCTCCACTTGATCACGTAGTCCACTGAAAGAAGAAAAAGATATAGTGATCAAGCGGAGCGCAAGTGGAGCGCAAGTGAACAGGGAGGAATACACGTGAGTCTGTTCACTTGCCGTTCGAGTGTCATTCGTCACTTGTAGCTTGGCTCTATGATGAAAAAAACCTCTCCACTTGCTCACAGTTTCTGCTTTATCCCATTTCTTTTTTTATCATAAGAAATTTTTATTGGGAGAGTAAAAAATTAATATTACAAATTTTCAATTGAAACCCTCATTTCCATGTTCTCCCACCCTTTCCCCCCCCTTAATCTAAGACTTCCAACAGTTTTCCAACCCGCTGTCTAAATCTACTACTTATATCCCCTGTTCTATTCTTGACTGTCTTAATACACTACTAAGATAGATAATATATATTGGATTAAGCAAAACCTAACATCAAACTATCAGTTACATTATATTTCTAACTTAGCTCCTCTCTTCTCTTGTAAAGATCAGTATCTCTTCGTTTCTGCAAAATTAATAGTTATCTAACAACCATAATTCTCCCTTTACGTCCCGCTTCTTTTCCAAATACTGTTTTAGTTTCCCCCAGTCATTAAAAAATTCTTCTGGATTCTGTTCTCTCCACTTTCTCGTCATTTTGACCATTTCTGCCATGTACAGCAATTTTTGTATCCAATTTTCAATCCCATTTCTCATGCTTCCAGTTTTGTGCCAAAGTGCCAAAATGCGCGGATGTCATAGTTGTTTCCATTTTACTGATGTTTAACCAGGAGGAGCGGGATGTGTCTATGGCCATCAGATCAGCCTGCCTTCACCTTGGAACTGGGAGGTGGAATCAACATAGACACGGCAATCGAGTGTATCGATTGGCAGAAGAAACAGAGCCTGCTTCTTAGGGGAGCTGCTAAACCCTGCAGTTGCCTCACTTGCACTCCCGTTTTTCAGAACATTTTTCTCTCAGCTTGGCTCCAGTACTGGAAGTAAGCCAGACTGGAAGGAAAAGGCTTCCAGATAGACCCAGTTTGCCCACCCCTACTTTGCAAGCGACAAGTGATTAAACAGTTATGGATTTCCCACCCACCCCCCACCCTTAGCAAGGGTTAATGATGATGATGGTGGTGATGATAACAACAAACAACGACTGTGCTTATATACCACTCTTCTAGACAGATTACTTCCCCAATGAGAGCGGAGAACAAGTTAGTGTTATCAGGGCTTTTTTTCTGCGGGAATGTGGTGGAACGGAGATCCGGCACCTCTTAAAAAGGGTCACATGGCCGGTGGCCCCGCCCCTGATCTCCAGACAGAGGGGAGTTTAGATTGCCCTCTGCACCACTCGGCAGCACAGAGGGCAATCTAAATTCCCTTCTGTCTGGAGATCAAGGGGCAGGGCCACTGGCCATGTGACCATTTTCTCCAAGGGCAATTTAAACTTTAAAAAACTCCCCCCTTGTTCCAGCTGACCCAAAGTGACATCATTGTGCGGTCTTGTGTTCCACCAGTGAGTTCCACCACCTCTTTTCCCAGAAAAAAGCCCTGAGTGTTATTATTATCCCCGCAATACAGCTGAGGAGCTGGAGCTGAGAGGAGTGGCTGACCCAAGACCATCGGACCTTGAGATCTGGGAGATCTCAAGGTCCCACTTGAAGGCTGATAACCCTAGAGTGACCCCTTTCTCTCCTGTGCCCCATTCCCTAGGTTTGGATTCCCCCAAACCACTCAGGTATAATCAAAACATCATATACAAGCAAATTGTATGATTTTCCTGGCTCTACAGGCTGATAGTGTGAACAGAGCCCCTTTAATTTTGTTCCTGTAATCCCCCTCAGGTGCTCAGTGGCCCTGTCTTATGATTCCTAACTGTGGGCCATGTATTCTTGCGGGGGGGGGGCTGAAATAAGCAAGGACGGAAGAGCTAACCCTCTATACCCTAAAGTCATTTTATCAGGGGCTTCTAAAGTTGTTGTTGTGTGCGTTATGTGCCGTCAAGTCGCCTCTGACCTATGGTGAACCTATGAATGAAAGACCTCCAGAACATCCTATCATTAACAGATTTGCTCAGATCCTGCAAACTGGAGGATGTGGCTTCCTTTATTGAGTCCAGCCATCTCATTTTAGGTCTTCCTCTTTTCCTACTGCCTTCCACTTTTCCCAGCATTATTGACTTTCCCAGAGAATCTTGTCTTCTCATGATGCGACCAAAGTACGATAGCCTCGGTTTTGTCATTTTAGCTTCTAGGGAGAATTCAGGCTTGATTTAATCTAGTACCCACTTATTTGTCTTTTGGGCTGTAAAAGAAAAAAATACATAGGAAAATCCATTCATGGATCTCCCAGCATTTCCTCTACTAAGCTAGGGAGGGGCTCATTTACAAGCAAATCTCCCCAGGAATTTTGAGAGAAAACCTAGAAGAATTTCTCTAGAAGGTTTGGAACCTCACTGCTGGCTATCAAGGTGTCTGCTCATGTGCAGCTGGGTGCTGAACGTTCTCCCTTCCAGGGAGAAAAATCCCACAGAACTGGCATTGGGGACAGTCAACGCAGTGCCTAGAGGGTGACACAATAGAGTTTTGCTTAGCAGTTCTCTTTGTTCAGGGCTGATGGGTTCAGTAGCGGAGCTGACAACAGCCTCTCGGCCACCTCTGGCAGATCAGCTGGGCGTTGAGTTGGCAGCTTCTGTTTTTGACAGGGAATTTTGCCCGCAGCAGTGAAAAAGAGAGCACTCGCCCTGTCTGGGGAAGGAGATGATTGACGCTAACAGGTGGGTGGCATTGTTGGACTGCGAGTTCACAATGGCTTGTATAGCAGCACAAGAGGGGGAAGGAGAGGGGAAGGGGTGTCTGAAGAAAGGGGCATTCGGAGCAGCAAAAGGACATTTTGAGTTATATATTTTCCTCTCTCTGGGTGTGATTTCAGCTGCTGCCTCTCGTGTGGTTGTGCTTTCCAATGACAGCAACCATCTCTCAAGAAAGAAAATGCTCTGGCTATGAGGGGACTCAGAGTTTGAGGCAGGGAACTTATTTCCACCCAAGCTCCTTTTGCTGTTGGGTTTTTGCTTATATGGATTTTTTTTGGCTTAGCCTGTTGGGTGTTTATGCTGCCTCTGCTTACTGTTTATGTAACCCTTTGTAAGGGCTGCCAACTGCCTAAAGAAAAAGAATGCCCTGTCCCTTTAAGAGAAAGACAATGGGATGCTGTTTACCAGGTGATGTTATTGACCTCCATTCCATTAAAACCTTCTATTTCCACACATTAAGCCTCTCTTAAAGGAACAGGGCATCTTTCTCCAGTGCAGTTGGTAACCTTACAGTGCTTTTGAATGTCTTTGGCTTGGAGCCTCGGAATAACTTTGTCAGGTACACGGCTACCATTTCCATTTCCCAGAAGGACTGCAGCTGAGAGGCAGTAGATTGGATCCAACCAGCTTTTCTTCTGGGAAAAGAGGGAGGAGGGGCCCCATTTGACTACCAAGATGATATGCCAGGAACTGTGGGATGTATGAGGACAAAGGCCATGTGGGACAAGAGCTTAGAGTTGCCAGGTCCCCTGACCCTCCCAGCAGGAGGGGGGCCCTAGCACTCACCTTTTTTGTCCCCTTGTGCGCACGCCCATCATGCGCTTGCCCCCTGAGCAGTGCAATGACACATCCCCCCCCTCCCGGCCAGGTGAGTGGTGGTGGGGGCAGGGGGTGGAAGCAGGGGTTCCTCCGTCCCCAGTGTGAACCTGGCAGCCCTACAGGGGCTGTAGAGTATATGGTGGAATTAGGTGATAATGATCAGAAAAGCTGGTCGGATCCAACCTGCTGACTTAATTCAAGGCTGCCCAGTGAATTCATGGCAGGAATTTATTAGAATCCAAACCTGCCAGATCTAACCAGTTCTGTTACCACTAGACAACAGCTCAGTCTTTGGAGCCGTTTGGACTAGCTTTAATCAGCAGAATATACATCTGCAATAGAATTGGGGCGGCCAAGTCTCCTGTTATGGGAGGAGGAATAGGCATTGCCCTGATGCCACAATGCCATGTCTAGCCCAAACCCAAAAGTGATATCATCATGTTGGCACAATGTTCCACAATGAGCCCCAAACTCTATGGTAAAATGATAGCGTTTCAGGAGCCTCCTAGAGAGTCACACTGTCATGATGATGTCACTTCCAAAGTGAACCTGGAACTGAACTCATGGTGTTGGGGCAACACCTATTTGCCTGACCTTACCCTGCTAAATCTCCTGTTGGTTGCCAGCACTCAGTCAGTTACCCTAAACAGAATCCATCTGAGTTCCTTTTGTGCCATACTTTGTGCGCAGCTCTAGTCTGGTTAATGTTAATTATTCATTTTTGTAGTTCTTACAATGTTGTTTTATATCGTATTTTCATTTTCCCATTAACCATTGTTTTTGGAGAATGCTTAAGTAGGCTCAAAACCACAAGAACAAATTGGAAGGTCCCTGTTTTCTCCTCCAGCTTCTAACCCCACCACCAACACATCCTGTGGTTGCTAGGCAACTGTCAAGATGGCAGCTGATCTTGTAACATGCTGTCATGTGATCTCACATGAGCACTACAGAGGCTGTCCATGCTGGCTGGCCACTCTTGCCAGGGCCGCACACCTGCAGGACTACCACGAAGCCTGCCCTGGCTGGCTGGCTGCTCTTGTGGCTGCATGTGCCGGCTGGGGCTGCGCAGTCACAAGAGGGTGGCAGGAGTGTCACAGAGGCTCCCCAGGCTGGCTGGCTGCTCCTGTTGGGGCTGCGCAGCTGCAGGAGTGCTGTGGAGGCCACAGAGAAGCAAGGAGGAAGTGTCTGATATTTTGGGAACCTTTTTCTCGGACAATCCTCCAAATACCGGACTGTTTGAGTGAATACTAGACGTCTGACAACCCTAGGTGGAAGGAGGACAGGCAATGTTATGGGATTCTCCTCCTTATTGCAGCCCTGTCCCATGTGGCTTTTTGTCCAGGCAAAGTACACAGTCCTCAACATAGACTTTTCAGGGGTCAAGAGCCAGTAGGAAAGCTGATAGACACCAACCCAATAGGCTTGATCCAAACTAAATTTTCCACTAGCCGAAGGCACTTCCATCAATGGAACAGAAATTTCACGCCTTCCTCCCACCAACACACATTCTGCAGTCCACTGATCTCCTTGAAATGCTGCTCCTAGAGAACAAGGGCTGTTTCCTCACAATCTAAAAATAGTGTGATACTCACGGAAGGCTGCCGGATTCCTCTTTGAGACTCCATCCATTTACAAAATGCCACAAATCTGCAGGAATTGCACAAGGGGCAAATTGGGAGTCTACACCAGGAAGTAGGAATTGGTGGAAATTACAGCTCCCCTTCCACTAGTGTAAAATTTAGTCGGGATCCAACCCAGTTCTTCTAAATAATCCAGTTCTCGGTTTTAGAAGATTGGGGTTTCACTGAAAAATTGATATGAATGCTCTTCAGGTCTTTCCCACTTTTGTGATTCATGAGAATGTGCATTTCTTACAGCTGTAGTAGCAACAGAACGGTAATTAAAAAATATGAAACGCATCCAAGTGACAGTTACAAATTAGAGCTCAACAACTTTTCTAGTTTTCTAGTCTTCTTATTAAATGTGGGACAGGAGTGAAAGATCTGCCGGTGCTTTGATTTCCCCAAATGTATCTTTGCCCGTTTTCATCTGGCATCTGAAAATGAATCTTAATGGGATTGACAAAGTGATGGTAAAGTGTTTTAAAGTCCAACTATTGTGTATACAAGTGGGTATTATATGGTGGTGGAGAGAGCCCTCACGTCATAGCTGACTTAGGGCGACCACATTGTTATTACTAAGCTTGATATGCACAGGAGAACTGGGCTTACAGATTTCTAGCTAGGTCAGGTCAGGCCTATCTTTGTCCATTATTCCACTTCAAACAAGTGTCTTCAAGGTCATTTTCATTCTTTATATCTAATGAACTCATATTAATCCAAATGTTTATATTCCAGATTTTGAAAATTCGTACCTGGAGTCATTAATTAGTCATTTATTGGACTCATGCATTGGCCTTGGGCATCCAAAGGTCTATAGTCAGATAGGAAGGGTTTATTAAAGGAATATTAACTAGCAGATCTTAATTCAGCAAGGGGATGGTGGAAGATTCCCTTTTGCTTCACTCCCGACCAGGGCTTTTTTTCAGTGGGAATGCGGTGGAACGGAGTTCTGGCACCTCTTAATAATGGTCACATGGCCAGTAGCCCCGCCCCCTGATCTCCAGACAGAGGGGAGTTTAGATTGCCCTCTGTGCTGCCAAACAGTGTGGAGGGCAATCTAAACTCCCCTGTCTGGAGATCAAGGGGCGGGGCCACCGGCCATGTGACCATTTTCACCGAGGGCGATTTAAACTTTAAAAAACTCCCCCCTTGTTCCAGCTGACCCAAAGTAACGTCATTGTGCGGTCTTGAGTTCCACCACCTCTTTTCCCAGAAAAAAGCCCTGCTCCTGACCATGATAAGAGCTTTTATCCTGAATGCTGCAAGATGAAAATGTGATGTTGGTAGGTACAAAGGTCATACCTGTGCCATCTTCAACATGCCCAGCCACTCCTTTAAACTGGATTTAGCCACTTTGCATGCAAATTTTAAGACAACAGAGATCCATAGCCCAAGCACACGTGCCGGCTAATATTGCACACTTAGCAATGAAGTTAAAATTGGGCACAAGCAAGACCTCTCAGGTACATTGCTTGCCAGCAGCACATTTGAGCCCAGCCTTAACGACCTCTTGTTCAGCTTCCCCCACCTACCTCCTCCTTATGGATTCTTGCAGATGGGAACTTCTGCTAAATGTTTCCTTCTCAACCCTTTTGTTTTGCAGTCTCTTGGATCCTAATAGTGTTTATCTCCCACCACCACCACCCTTGTTGACTTACCAGATTGCTTGTGGGGAGACCCTTGCCGTGTTTGCATGCAGGATGGAGAGCCTGGCCATTTCCACATGGCTTACCTTTTGCCGGAACACAGCGTGTTCTCGCGCAAAATCACGCGACAACAGCGTGTTGTTGTGTGAAAACACGCAATAACAGCATGTTGTTGTGCAAAATCATGCAATAATAGTGTCTTCCTAGCGTGATTTCGCATGTGAAGACGCTGTGTTCCGGCAAAAGGTAAGCCATGTGGAAATGGCCCCTGTCTCAGTCATTATTTCTTGTTCCTCCCTCTTAGCATTTCTCCTCCTGAAATTTAGTTTGGGGGTAGATCCAGAGGAGTTAGCTGTGTTAGTCTGTAGTCGCAAAATAGTAAAGAGTCCAGTAGCACCTTTAAGACTAACCAACTTTATTGTAGCATAAGCTTTCGAGAATCACAGTTCTCTTCGTCAGATGCATGGAGGGCAAGAAGAAACTGGTCAGATATATAGGTTTCTTCTTACCCTCCATGCATCTGACGAAGAGAACTGTGATTCTCGAAAGCTTATGCTACAATAAAGTTGGTTAGTCTTAAAGGTGCTACTGGACTCTTTACTATTTTGCGACTACAGACTAACACAGCTAACTCCTCTGCATTTATTGTAGCATAAGCTTTCAAGAACCACAGTTCTCTTTGTCAGATGCATTGTCAGCTTTTGAGAACCACAGCTCTCTTCGTCAGATGCAGTTAGTTTGGGGGGAAATTCAAAGCCAACTAGTAAACCAATGAAAATGATAAAATTTAAGTCTGGATTGAACATTAATTTCAGCACCAGAAATGAGTGCTTTCTTTGCCCATGGCCATATATAGTGGTGGTTCTGGTTTACGGTAACATTTTTTTCAAGAACGTTCTCTTCAGCTTATCCATTGTGGACTTAAAATATTCTGTGTTGCTGGCTGCTAACATCGGAATTGATGTGGGATATTCATTTATTTTGTTTTATTGAAAACATTTCTAGGCCGCCTTTCCACCTGACTCAGGTTCCTCCCAAGGTGGCAAACATTAAAAATGTTAAAACAAAACATTAAAACATTTGAGACATTAAAAAGATATATTTAAAACAAATAATAACATAATATAAACATATAAAAATATAAACACATAAAAGCACAAACAGGGATGAGGGCTAAGAAGAGCTAGTGAGGAACCTATTTGGCCTATGGGGCAAAGACATCCAGAGACGTCAACATTAGAATGACCTGAGGGTGTAATGAAGAGGGTAACAGGAACGGCTCTCAAAAAATACATTTCTTAGGGGAAAAACAAAGAATATAGCTCTGTATTTTTGGCATCTAGCTCTAATCAGCTAGACTCTCTGGGGCCACAGCTGGCTAGATGGTTGCGTCACTGGTGCGCATGATAGATGCGCCACACATTGTCATAATAAATACGATACATTCCTACAAGCCTGCTTGGTGTTATCAGCTGCTTGGGATTTTGAAAGTTCAAGACCTATCGTTGCTTGTTCTTGGGCAGCTTTTCACTCTGTGCTTTCAACACAGGTGCAATTACAAAGGCATGTCTACTGTAACAATAGCAAAAAGCATGCACAGGAATATTATGCACAGCTTCTATCTGTAAAATTCACAGAAGCGGTAAACAGGGGAAAACCAGCCCTCTTCCTTCTCTGTACTGAAAAAATAACACAGAACATGCATGCATTTTGTATTCAGTGCAAAATACTGCATGAGAACGAAGTCATCCTCAGAGTCAAACTAGACAACAAAGAGATTGCAGATCTCCCTGTATCCTTAAATACTAAATTTTAGATGTAAGGCACCCCAATTTGGATGGAGGAAGGGAAAGGGAAAGTTTAGTTTGCAGTCCTAAAATTTAGCTCTCAAAAACATTATGAACTCCCAATTATGGATTACTTTACTTAGTTACTTTATTTAGAAAACTTTTTCGACTGCCTTCTGACTACATCATGGAAATCAGCACAATTTTTTAAAGAACACTAACAATGTAAAACGAGATCTCTTACAGCCTTCTTTGTTTTAACCCTTAAATGAGATTTGGATTCCTAGACCCTTAAGACTGCTTTGGACATTGCCCAGAGTAGAGATGGGCATGAACCAAAATACGAACCGAAGTTCATAACGAACCAGGCCGGTTTGTGGTTCGCGAACCAGCATTTTGTCAGCGCCCATTTCTGACGAACCGCCACGAACTTTAGGCTGATTCATTTGATTCGTTTTTTGGTTCGTCACTACAGACAGCCTGGAACCAATCAATTAGTTTCCTAGGCAACAGGGGATGGACTTCCTGCAGATTTTCTGCTGACCCAGAAGTGACTTTCTGCTGACCCGGAAGTGATGATTTGCTGACCTGGATGTAACATTTTCATGAACCAAACGAACCAGTTCGCGAACCAGAGCAGGTTCATGAAAGTTCATGGTTCGTGAAATGCAACAAACCATGAACCACACAGTTCGTTTTTTTTCTGGTTTGTGCCCATCTCTAGCCCAGAATACTCAAAGCTGGTTGTTGCCACAAAATGAACCAATCACATGTGTACAACTACTTAAAAATCTGACTAGATATCCGTACATAATGCATTCGCTGTGAGAAACTCTGGTGTATCACACAGCAGCATACTGGATCAGCTAAAGGCTCCTCACACCAAATAATAACTTAATAATAATTATAACATTTGATTCATATGCTACCCTTCAGGACAACTTAATACCACACTCAAAACAATCTACAAAGTGTGTTATTATTATCCTCATGACAATCACCCTGTGAGGTGGGTGGGGCTGAAGGAGCTTTGAGAGAGCTGTGACTGACCCAAAGCACCCAGCTAGCTTCAAGTGGAGGAGTGGGGAATCAAACCTGGCTCTCCATATTAGAGTCCTGCTGCTCTTAACCACTACACCAAACTGGCCAGAACAATTTCACTGTATAATGTGTGGCGTCTCTTGTCTTTGGTCCATTCCCTTTGAACTCGCAGCTTTCAACAACTTTGGTTGGCAAAGTCCGTTTTCTAGATGTAGGTTTCCTTCTCTCTCTCCGATAAGCAAATCGTGGAGAAGTCTGTGAGCATTTCGAAGAGCAGAAGGGTGAACTGGTACAATCTTCCCAGAGCACGTGGCTCAGCCTGCTGTTTTTAACTCTCTTATCTACCACGTTTTCCTTTATAAAGATGATAAGACTGGCAAACAGTAGGCCTTGAAACACCGCACACTCTTCAACTGCCTCTCAGTTGGGCAGCTCATTAGATTAGACCTTGTGACTTCTTTTAATGAGGCATTTATGAGGCTATTTTAATCACAGCAAAGGACATCTTACGGCTCTAAGGGCGATGTACCAGAGATTTTCTGAGTGTCTCGAGGACACTCCTGCAACAACTAATACTGGCATTGTGAGACAGTTGTCTTGGTGAATGTAATGAGCACCACCCGCTATGGTTTTGTATAACCTGGTAGCTGACAGTGGACAAAAAAACTGAATCATCTTTAATGACTGGAGATCTGTATCCATCCCTTGGACAGCAGAGCTTGGGACAATGATCAGGGAGAGCTGGAAGCATGGTTGAGTCCAGGCAAGTGTCACATGGATAGGGGCCGTTTTCACACACACCAGTAAGATTGTGCAAAACTCGCATCTTCCTTCCTAGCGCAATTTCCTGGTACGATCCCCTTTAATGGTGCGATGACATCAGAAATCATGGCATTAAACAGGATCGTGCTGGGAAATCACGCTAGGAAGACGCTTCGTTCCGTGAGTTTTGCACAATCTTCCAGAGGCTTTGGCCATGTGAAAACAGCCAGGGACAGTCAGATGAAATGAGTGTTTGCCAAGATGGAAGCATACTTAGGGTACTGGGTGGCGAGTGGGGTTCCATGCTGGGGATCTGATGCAGAATTAGCAATTTTGTGGACTGCTTGCTTCCAATGTACTATTTGTATATTCAAATCCAAATATTCCAAAGCTAGCTGAGCAGGACAATTCTATGCAGTTACTCCAGTCTGTCAATGGGCTTAGACTGGAGTAACTCTAGATTGCACTGTAAAGATCCAATAATCTTTCTTGCTCTCTTGGCAAAAAGAAACCAGTAAAGGGGCTGTCCCTTGAAGGTACTAGTACTTGTTGAATTAAGGTGACAGTCAGTCATGGTTGCCCATGCATTGGTGACGACCTACCATAACACCTAACATTTTGGGAGGCTGCCTTGGAAAAGCTCCTGAAAACTTCAAGGGGTTGAGACAAGAATTGCTTGAGTTTTAACATAGGCAGGTCAACGGTGAGATTGTCATTGATTTTGGCTTCCAATTTGTTTCCAAGCCAAAATCAAAATTTTGGTCTCCACTTCGAAAGTCCTACATGGTCTGAGACCTGAGCAATACTAGAGCTGCCTTCTCCAACCTTATCCATTCGCTGTGATTGTCAGATGTGCCTCCAGTGTATCTGCCACGTGTTATGAATTTCTTGCTGCAGTGTGTAGTGTACCTCTGAGAACATGCAGAGGGAACCTGTTTTGCTGGCTGGTTGCTAGCTGCTTATCTTGCAGGTGTTTTGGTTACCATTTCCTGGCCGGCCTGAGAACGTGGCCTTGAAGTTCCCGCAGAGACAGCACCAACCTCCTAAGAGACTGAGCAGAGCTCATCCTTTCCCTCCTCCCCTCTTCCCTGGCTCCCTGGCTCAGTGCGCCAAAATCCTAATGGTCTTTCTTTCGCACTAGGGGCATGGACTTTGTCCTATAATTAACCTTGCTTTGCTACCTTGAGTCACTTCAGCCAGTGATCCTGGCCGATTCCGCACGGCTTACCTAAAGCCGGGACGTTGCGGAACATGCTGGAAAAAACGCGGAAGATCGCATTTTCTCATGCAATATCGCGCAAAACTCACACAAGAAAATGCGATCTTCCACGTTTTTACAGCATGTTCCACAATGTCCCGGCTTCAGGTAAGCCATGCAGAATCGGTCCCTGTCTGACCATCTTGATACTGGTATTCTTCTTTAATAAAGTAACTTTAACTCATACACCTGAGTGATGCAGTGAAGTGCTTGGGGAAAATACCTGGCAAGACCTGACAGTGATCATCTAGAGAAGACCAGCTCCATGCCCCCAGAGACAGAGGGAGGTTAGGCAGGACAAGGCCTTCTTGGTGGCGGCCCCAAGTTGTGGAACTCCCTCCCTTCCCAATGTGACTCACTTTTGCTAGTTTTTGTAAGTTAAGACAGTTCAGTTAAAGCAGGCTTTTGAGTTAGGTAATGTTCGCTTTCCCTTTCACTCTGCTGGACTGACCAACATTCTTAGTTATATGAGTCTCATGAAGTTCTGTATTTTGTTCCACTCTGCTAATTGTTACTCATTTTGCGTTGAGTTTTTGAATTATTTCTTAATTCTTTTTGTTATGATCGATGCTGCATTTCAATCAGGGGTGGACAGGGAAGCCAAAACAGTCCTGGAAAGGAACTCCCTCACTCCCCTGCCCCAAACTCCCTAAGAAGGGAAGACGTAGCCTGGTTAAACCATGGGTAGTATTTGACTTGGGCTGGGCTGGCTAACCAAGGAGGAGTGGTGGCCATAGCTGCTTAACTCAGCCGGGGAAGCAGCAATCACACAACCAACTCCGGCAGCGATCTGGTGGTCTGCCTCTGCCTAGCAGCAGCTCATGCCAAACAAATCCTGATTTCACTTGGCTATTGCAAATTGCCTTGAGAGGTGTAGATGTTTTTTTAATTGAAAAATAAAAATAAAATACCTACGTTTCCCATTGTTGCACTGATGTCTCCTGCTCCCCATTTTCCAAATGTCATAGAGCTCTCCGGACTCTTTAACAGTCATCAAAGATGATGCCGCCACAGCTTCTCTCGCCCCAGTCAGTCCCAGCCTCTAATGACCAGCCCTTATGGCCTTACCTCCTGGACTAATCTTTTATTTTGTATCCCATCAGACAGGAGGTGAATGAGAAGAACAATAGTCATGGTGAGAGAGAGGTTTGCCTGTCTCATAGCTCCTCCTTCTCACTGCTGCTCTGAGCAGCTACAGAAGATTTTTTTTTAAAAATGGCTATTGGGCTGATGGCGTGGCATCACTTCTGGGGAGGACCTAGAAGTGATGTCATGCCTCTCTCGATATCGCCAAAAACTCTATGGTAAAACCTAAACTCTAGGAATTTGTGGAGGAAGCTATTAGTCATATTAATTTTGTAATCAAAAATTTATTTATTTTTGAGGATGTTAATGTACTGTTAAACTACTTGACTGTCTCTTGGAATCTAACTGATGGTCAATGGAAATTGACCTTCCGTGCCCTTATAGTTGCTAAATGACTTATATTTCAACATCAGAAAGACAAAATCCCACCTCCTGTAAATCACAGGATTGAAGACCTTATAAACTTATCAACATTTGAACGTATCATATGTAGAAAGCGATTGCATATGGACTTATTTTTAGATATTTGGAAATCTTTTATAGATGCCGATGTAGAGATTTGCTAATAGTGTTTTTTTAGCCAGCGCTCTATTTTCTTTTTTCCCCTTCTTTTTGCTTTTTTTTCTGTTTCGAACTAATAAAATAATAAAAAATTAAAAATAAAAGAGCTGCTGGAAAGCCTAACTCTCAGAAGTCTGGGTTCAGATCTCCAGTCAGCCATGATACTAAATTGCTGACTTGAGGTCACTTACTCTCTCAGCCAAACCTACTTGTCACAAGGTTGAGGTAAAGACAAAATGATGAGGAGTTCCTTGCAAGAAGGGCGGGTTAAAAATGGATTGACATATCAACAATATCAATAACAGTCCACCAAGATCAATGACTAATTTTGCCCAATGGCCACTTACGAGAGAGGAAGGGATGAACTCTGGCTCTTTTTACCACATTACCTATTCCTCCACTCCCCTCTTTTGCCTCTAAATTGGCAGTTTTGGACCAAAATGGGGGACCAGGTTTGGCTAAGGAGCCAGCGGTTGCTGTCGCCTCCCTTGGACTATACAAAACACAGGCCTGGAAATAGCAAGCCACCTTTTAGCATGGTCTTAAGCCTTCACTTCACAGAGAGACGAACATTATTGTTTTTGGCATGCTGGCACATATCTTAGTCCGTCTGTCTCTTTTTCAGATGAGCGCATACTAGGAGCATTAAGCAACTCAGACGACAGAAACCACATACCCCGCCAAGGACAAGGGCCGGCCTCTTTCCTCCACAACAAGGAGCAGCTTACGCTCTATCTGGCTCCCCCAGCTGCTGCTGTTCATCACACCAGGAGCCGGACAAAACCAGTAAGTGCCTCATGCTTTGCATTTCTGCCATTTTTCTAAGGCACCAGAAGAATTCGTGCGACACTCTCCTCCCGCGAGTAGCTGTACTGCCGCTTGCAATGGGTGGCTTTATATGCCAGCAATCATGTATGCTACAACGTCAAGCAATTGGAATGGCCAGGTTGATTACAATGGTCAGATAATCACGAATCCCGAAAATGCTAGTATTCTTTCTTCATTGACATGAATAGGGAGGTGAGAAGGGAAGTGATAAGGTTGCCAATGCTGGACTGGGAAATTCCTGGAGATTTGAGGGTGGAGCCTGGGGAAAGACCCCAGCAGGGATGTAATGCAATAGAGGTCACCCTCCAAGGGAACCAATCACTGTAGTCTATAATAATGATAATAACATTCAATCTATATACCGCCCTTCAGGACAACTTAACGTCCACTCAGAACAGTTTACAAAGTATGTTATTACTGATGTATTGTCGAAGGCTATGTTATTATTATCAACACAACTAAACACCCTGTGAGGTGGGTGGGGCTGAGAGAGCTCTGAGAGAGCTGTGACTGACTCAAGGTCACCCAGCTGGCTTCAAGTGGAGGAGCGGGGAATCAAACCTGGCTCTCCAGATTAGAGTCCTGCGCTCTTAAGTTACCACTACACCAAACTGGCTCTCTAGAGATCAGTTGCAATTCTGAGAGATCTCCAGGCACCACCTGGAGGCTGGTAACTCTACAGAGACCTCCCGCCCTCCACATGCTCCACCTACTGCTGGCTTGGTGATGGGCAAATGCTGTAGTTTGGGGTGAATCCTAGAATGTTGCATGGTAATGTCAATTCTGTGTATTCACCATCCAGAAGTGATGTGTGCAATCAGCGAGATTTCATTCGTCCTATCCCTGCTCGCCTCTCTCTCCCACTGGCCGGCAACCCTATGAATCTGGGTACACATCTATACAAATTGTGCAAATTGTCATGATTGTCCCCCAAAGAATCTGGACAATTTATAGATGTGAGGCTCTGAAAAATTATTTTTTTAAAAAAGCCTAGGTCCACCTTCCTTCTCCTCAGAATGAAAATTCCCAGGATTCTATGGCAAGGACACTTGAGAGCTAATCCCATTTAAATCAGTAGTGTGGGTATGCTCGTGGAGAAACGGAATAATCAGGACCTAAAATAGATTAATATAATTGTAGTTTTATGCATATACATCAGTTGATAAATTTGCATGTATATCATTTACGGGGTATACAAATATGCATCGTTAGGTATGCATATGAATATAAACATAAAAATTACTTTGTTATTCTATATTTTATTTAGAAGTTTCATACTCGAGATCCCTTTCAATTCTCTTGATAACCAGAAAGCAAAAAAGGTAGGAGGTTATGTGCGGGTGTGGTTGCCTAACTCTGTTTCTGTAGCCAGCTGCATGGTCCTGGCAGGCACTTAATAAAGGCTTTGCAAAATAACCGTGTGTCTGAAATGCCACTAAACGTTGAACTACTTAGAAGCACAGAAAGGCTTTTGACACTGGAGTTCTTCACAGTTGGGTTGTGTTACTAGTTTGTTTGCTGTTTTTTAAAAGAAGGATATTTGCATATATAAGTTAGAAACTCACTGCACAAAAAAGGGATAGCCCAGGTGAGCCTGATCTCATCAAATCTCAGAAGCTAAACAGGGTCAGCCTTGGTTAGTACGGCAGACCTCCTGTGAAGACCAGGGTTGCAGGCGCAACAATGCGAAACCACCTCTGTTAGTCTCCTGCCATGAAAACCCCACCAGGGTGCGCCAGAAGTCAGCTATGACTTGAGGGCAATCTCCACCACCAAGATTCACGTGCTTAAATTCAAAATTCTCACACGTACCCCGAAACACAATCCACCCAATGTATCCTCCCACCCACCTAACCACTGGGTTCAGAAAAGAAGAGAGGGACACCTGGTGGCTGCCTTCCAGGACTGCAGTTCCTTCCTCCCTTTCAGAAGCCTTGAAAGACCTACTTCCTGTGGTTGGCCTTTGGCTCTCAGAGTTACGGATGGTGGAATTCCATGGAACGGGATAAAATTCAGTTCTGTTCTATGGGGGAGGGGTTGCCATTGCATTCTATCCCAACAAGCAGGGCCTTTTCTGAGCCAGAACGCCCCTGAACAGTGTTCTGGCACCTCTCTAAAATACCCACATGACTGGTGTCATGTGGGTATTTTTAAAATGGCCTGTTTGGGCCCGTTTGGCCCCGGATCCGGGACAAAATGGCAAAGATTGGGCCAGTGCCAGGCAGGGGAGGTTTCCTCCACCTGGCAGCAGCCTGTTTCAAGCTGTTTCAGCCCCGATCCGGGCCGTTTGGGTCATTTAGGGCCCATTTAGGGCCTGAAACGGCCAGGATCAGAACCAAAATGGCAAGGACTGGGCCAGTACTGGGTGGGGGAAGGTTCCCGCACCCAGCAGCAGCCCATTCCAGGCCAATTCGGCCCCAATCCAGGCCATTTTGGGGCTGTTTTGGCCATTTTGGGCCCATTTAGGACCCAAAACAGCCAAGATCTGGGCCAAAACGACCCGGATTGGGGCTGAAATGGGACTTATTTTCAGGGTGTGCAAACGCATTCATGAAAATTGCCTCCCACTTCTGCACATTCTTTCACTTTCACATTCACTTGCACTGTGTAATCCATCTTGGATCTCGGTGAAACAGGCGGACTATACATAAATAAATAAATTCTTGTCCCTTTTCTGGCACCTCTATGTGAAGGTCTTATATGATCACAAGGGTTACAGAGCACAAAGCCTCCAATCCAAAGTCTTCCTTTGACACTGAGTTTTATGGGTCTGTTTCTTGTCCACTGCCACTCTACATCTGTAGCACAGAGGCAAGAAAAGTCTGCTCCCATCACATTCTGAGCATGTGGGCTCCAAGGGCCCATGCTGTCTGTGAGCCTGAGGATGGGAAGTCATGTGCACAAGAGCACACAAGCAGCCAAGTGACAGATGTGTGCATAAAAGCATTGTTGTAGAATGGAAGTGGCACCTCCACTTCTATATGCTTCAATATCCTGTCAGTGTTGCCAGCATCTGATAGGCTGGCAGAGGTCTAACTAGATGCTTTGCTACTTTCTAGCTAAGTATACAAACGGGAATTTGAAGCTTAAATAGGTAGAGACACCCAGATTGAGTTCTGAAGCATCTTGCTGTGGTTAGTGATTGACCATCATCATAAATTAGAAGGTGGCATTTGCAGTGGTGTGATGCTTTGTGCGCTCTCGAGGCACGGAATGAATGTGCACATTAACAAAAGGCTTGTGCATGGGTTTGGCTTTTCTCACTAACAAGAGGCAAAGTGATGAAGAGGTTATGCTCACACTTAAAACCTGTTTCCTTAAGGATGGCCGAAGCTTCTGAGAATGGAAAGTCGACAAAAGTAAACCTCAAGAAGGCAGAGGCTGACCTGCCACCACCTCCTCCCCAGGATTCTGTCTTAGACCTACCTCCAGTCACCGGGAGCCAGGATTCTAACCCACTGCCTCCACCGCCTCCTAAAGAATCTTTCTCCAAGTTCTACCAGCAGCGGCAAGTGAACGAGCTGAAGCGCCTCTACCGTCACATGCATCCTGAGCTACGGAAAAATTTAGAAGAGGCTGTGACCGAGGATCTGGCAGAGATGCTGAGCACCGATGATCCGACTACGCAAGCCTCAACGAATTTGGATGCAGTTCTTCCAGGGGAAGTCCAGTCCATGCGCTGGATCTTTGAGAACTGGACGTTGGACTCCATTGGAGAACGTCAAGCTGCCAAGAAGCTCACCGAGGAAGAAGCCATCCCCAGTGGAGATGTGAAGAACCGATCCATGAAGTTTGAAAGCCAGTCATTCGATGGGGAGAGGAAAACCACCTCTGGCGATACATCAGAGAAAGAACAAACCAAAGGGGATGTGCACACTGCTCGGTGGTTATTTGAAACCCAACCGCTGGACTCATTGAATAAAATGTATTTGGATGAGACCGATATGCAAGAGGCAGTGCTCAAGGAACCTGTTCAAAGAGGGGATGTGAAAGGAGCCGCGCAGCTCTTTGAAACTCACTCGCTAGATACCTTGGGCCGCTGTAGCTCTGTAGAGGAGCAGAGCATCCTGCAACTCAAGTCAGAAATCCAAGAGCTCAGAGGGGATGTGAAGAAAACCATCAAGCTGTTCCAAACAGAGCCCCTCTGTGCTATCAGAGATAAAACAGGAAACATCCATGAGATCAAATCTGTCTGCCGGGAAGAAATACACAGCAATGCAGTCAGGACAGCTCGTTGGCTGTTTGAAACTCAACCCCTGGACATGATCAACAAGGACATGTCCAAAGTGCAAGTGATACGAGGGATATCGTTGGAGGAAGTTGCCAAAGGGAACGTCAGTGGGGCCAAGTGGCTGTTTGAAACTCAGCCCCTGGATGCTATTAGAGAACTTACTGTGGAGGAGGCAGATTTCAAGGCCTCTCCGGATCTTGTCCAAGGGGCTGATGTCAGTAAACAGTGCCTGCTTTTTGAGACTCAGCCACTCGACACACTGAAAGGAGAACTCTCCGACAGCATCCCAGCCAAAGAAGAAGTTATCAGAGGGGACGTAAAATCCACTCTCTGGCTGTTTGAAACCCAACCAATGGAAACACTAAAGGATAGTTTTGAAGTCGGGCACTTAAAAAAAGTTGAGCTTTCGGAAGAGGAGAAAGGAGCCGTGAAGCAAAGAAAGCACATCTTTGAGACCTGTCCATTGGGTAGCATCTCCAAGGCACCATCTGAAGACTTCTTAGCCACCAATATACAAGAAGTAGAGAAAGGCGACGTGAAAGCTTTCAAGAGCCTGTTCGAGACCCTCCCTTTAGACAGCATCAGACAAGATAGCACTGAAGCGGTTGCCAAAGAAAAAGAGGAAGTCCCACATGGGAATGTCAAAGCCAACCAGTTCCTTTTTGAGATGACACCCTTGTATGCCATCAAGGACAGCTTTGGCAATTTCCACAAGGTCACCTCTGTGAGCAGAGAAGAGGAAGTTACAGGCGGAGACGTTAAGAACTGCAAATGGATGTTTGAAACCAAGCCTTTGGACCAGTTTGATGACAGCACCCAGAAAGTAGATATAATTAAGGGCATCACTAAGCAAGAAGTGGTGGCTGGGGATGTGAAGACGGCCAAGTGGCTCTTTGAAACACAACCCATTGATGTCATCCACACCCAAATCAACCTCGCAGAACAAAATGCATCTGGGAAAGAGGTTTCCCAAGGAGGTGATGTGAAGACCTGCAGATGGTTGTTTGAGACCCATCCGATTGATGCTCTGTACGAGAAGGTAGAGAAGAAGGAAGACAGAGAAGAACCTGTGCCACAAGGTGATGTTAAATCATGCACTTGGATGTTTGAAACGCAGCCATTGGACTCCCTGAGAGGCCAGGAAGAGCAATATTTGCAGGTCAGCAAAGCATTTTCTGAAGATGAATTACAAGGGGTAGATGTTAAAACCGTCAGACACCTGTTCGAGACAGAACCCTTAATCGATAATGCCCCTGAGGATGTCAGTTCAAAGAAAATAATTAGGTATTCCAGCCGTGTAGAGATACAATCTGGAGAAGTGTCCCGGGTGAAGGAGTTTTTTGAAGCCAAGCCCTTGGATTCTGCCAGGAAATCAAACATAGCCATGAAAGAGATCAATATCCCAGCCGATGAGAACATAGAGCCTGGAGCTGTGCACAAGTTTACTTGGCTCTTTGAAAACTGCCCCATGGATACCTTGAAAAGCAGCATGGAGGGTATTCAAGAGATACCCCCGGAAAAGGACGTTCGGAGTGGAGATGTCGGAGGCAAGAAATTCATTTTCGAAACCTACTCCCTGGATCAGATCCATGACAAAGAGAATGAGACACAAATCAAGAAAATCCAGGAAGACACCATGAACAAAGCCAGTGTCAAGTCCTGTACCATGCTCTTCGAAACCCAGCCTCTGTACGCCATCCAGGACAGAGATGGAGGCTATCATGAAGTCACATCTGTGAAGAAGGAAGAAATCATGAAAGGTGATGTGAAGGGAGCCAGATGGCAGTTTGAAACAAAACCGTTGGATCAGATCAAGAAAGACGAAGAGGTGTTTGTGATCAGGGCAGTGACACAAGAGGACTTTAAGAAGGGTGATGTCCAAGCTGCCCGATGGAGATTCGAAACAGAGCCTCTAGATTCCATCGCTGAAGATAAGAGGCCAGTTCTGAGGACCGTGGAGGATGTGCAGAGAGGAGACGTCCAATCCAATAAGCAACTCTTTGAGTCCGAACAGGTCAGCCGGAAAAGTTATGTTAGGATGGTCAGCGTGAGTGATGTCCAGCAAGGGGATGTAAGGACATCCACTTGGCTTTTTGAGAACCAGCCTATTGACTCCCTCAGGGGAGAGCCTGAAAGCACCTCCAGCCTGAAAACTGTTCAGAGAGAGGACATCCATAAAGGTGACGTGAAACGCTGCACCTGGCTATTTGAGACTCAGCCCATGGACACTCTCAAAGACACTGAGGCTTCTGCCAGTGCTGAACCCCCCAAGGTCGTTCCCCAGGCCAACGTCAAGAGCACCACATGGTTGTTTGAGAGCACCCCACTGGATAAACTCAGCACTTCTGAACATTGCACAGAAAAGGAAGCGAGAGCTGGAACCATAAAAGACACATTGGAAGTTCTCTTCTCCCATCGAGTGATCCAACACGATGGCATCCTCATTGAAGCCAATGACACTGAGAGTGTCAAGATGGCAAAATACCAATTTAGCAGTCAAGGAGCCCCAGAAATCCAAAAGGAAGAAGTCATGGGAGGCAATCTGGAAAGGATCTTGGTGCAGCTCCTTCATAGGACCGATGTGGAGGCCCAAGGGGTACTGGTGAAAGAAGAAGAGAATAGGAATATCCAAATCAGTCCAGTGCAGCTCGTAGATCCTACCAAAGCAGAGAAAGGCAAGGAGGACTTGAGGGATGATGTAGCAAAAGCTCTCCAAGGACTTCTGAGCCAAGATGCCTCTGCTAAAAAAGGAATAGTTATGCAGGAGACAGAGACAGGATCAGTGAAGATCGTCATCTATTCTTTCCTCCACTTCGTTGTCCACCAAGAAGAATTTGTCAAGGGTGATGTGAAGTCCACCATTGGGAATCTGCTGGCTTTTTCGCAAGACCAAAAGGCAACAGCAACCATCAGACCAGAGGACAATGAGAGAGGCAATGTCCATCTGTACACCACCTGCATTGAGAAGGGAGACCTCGACTACCTAAAGAACCTCCAAAGGGAGTCAGAGATAGAATCTCTCGTTTCCTCTCAAGCGAAAGAGGAACCACCGAAAAATGTGCAAGAGGTCACAGCGCCTCTCCAGTTGCAGGGGGAAAAAGTAGTGAAAACAACAGCAGATGTGATACTAGGGAATAGCAGTGGGGCTAAGCAAGTGTTCTTGTGTGACAGCGAAGAAGGTACCTTAGGAAGGGAGGTGGTGCATGCCAGTGATTTAGGTCATTGTCTTGGGCAACCCTCATCTGCAGGGATAGAAAATGTTATTTCAGGAAATGTGAAATTGGCAGAGAATGGTAGCAACAGGGCAGTGACTGAAGGGAAAATCCTGGTTGATAGAAAGGTGGGAACGGCCGAAGGAGCAACTCAGAAGGATGATATGGATGGAGCTATTCACTCTTCCAACCAGATGACAGCCCAGCCCAAAATGCAGGATCTCGGGGGAGATCTTCAAGCTGCAATGCAAAGCCTGAGGCTAGCCACAGCAGAGGCCAAAAGCCTGCAGCACCAAGTCCAGAGCAAGCTGCAAAAGACCACTGAAGATATTCACCTCTCGACTAAGCAACCTTATGCAGTCACACCTCAGCAGACGGCTACCATGCAAGCGACAGTCTCCAACGAGGGTGGTGTAGCCGGCAAGCAGCAACACGCGAGCCACGTCACCATTGTCAGAGTGCAGGAGACATCCAAGTCCCACACAAACACGTCTCAGAAGAGCACGGTGCCCCGCACAAAGGTCAGTGCATCTGAGGAAGTACAGGGAGGCCAGTTGCCACTGGTAGCATTGCCTAGTGCAGAGATTAGCATTAAGGATGGCCTTTATACTGCCCAGCCAGTGCAAACCTATGTAAATCCATTTATTGAGTCTGATTACAAAGAGCACTCCGTTCCAGAAGAACGAGAGCAAGATGCTATAATCAGAGGGGATGTAAAGACAGCTATCAGAGCCCTGCAGAGTGCCGCAGCAGAACAGAGGCAAGTAGAAAAAGAGGACGTTGTCTGCGGCACCTTAGAAGCCGCACTCAAGTCCCTGGAAAAGTCTAACGTTAATGTCTCCAAGGGAGATTTTAAAGCAGCCATGATATACAGAAATGCAGGGCAGCCCTATTCCATTTGTAAAAAGAAAAATGAGGCTCAAGTTCTTAATGACCAGGCAACTGTAGTGGCTTCAGGCTCACAAGCTGTTAATGACTTTCCTCCTCCAGCTTCTGTGACGAGAACCATGCACCCTTCAACCGATCTGAGAGAAGCTGATGCTCTAGGGCATTCTGCGCCTGTGCAACCGCCTGCTCCTAGGATTCTCCCTCCCACCCCTGCCAAACCAAGTGATCGGAGACCTTTAGAGAAGCCACAGCTTCTCCCCAAGCCAGAATTCATCCCCCCACCGAGGAAGAAACCTCTTCCACCTCCAAAACCAGAGTTCCTTTTGCAAGAAGCACTTTCCTACCCTGATGGCAGCCACAAAAGCCGATCAGGAAAAGCAGTCTCTCCTCCTTTCCCTTCCAAAACGCCAAGCATGGGTGAACAGGACATGCCAATAACTTCACCCATAAAGCAAGCACCAGCGTCTTGTGCGGCCAGCATGCAAAAGCAATCTTCACATAGGCAAGAATCAACTGACTGTCCTCCACCTCTGTTACCTGTGGCAACTACCATTGAGAAAAAGAGTTCTGAAGGGAAAGTAACAAAAGATATTCTCAAGACCCCTCTGCAATTAGCAGAAGAAAAGTATAAGTCAAAAAAAGAAGAACAGAAGAAGTGGGAAGGGGCTGACACCAAACCTTCATCAGAGTCAATTAAAAATGGACTGGCCGGTTGTGAAAGGGCGAATTGCCTCCCAACGAAAGAAATTCGAGGATTTCTGGAGTCCTGCCAGCCGGAAAATCTAAGTGCATTTCCTGCTAGGCAAGAGGTTGTCTTGCCTTTTGAAGGCCAAATAGATATTGTTAACTTGGAAGGTCAGAAGAAGCCGTATCTTTCTGCCAAGTGTCATGCCAACGTTTTGAGAAAGGGAACTATCATCACAAATGCCTCGTCATCAAGGATAGAAAGTAGTACATCTACATGTGAAGCTCATGGATCAATGGATAACCAGAAAACAAGTCCAAGAATAGAAGAAAAGATCTCAGAAGCTGCTGTTTCAACACCTTCATCTCTGCAACCAAAGCAGATCTCTAAAGAGCATCAGTGTGTGAACAGCAGGGAGTTAGGAGATCTGTCAATGAACACAATACAACAAACAGAGATGGAGAAGCCAGTGGTGGTCATGAGGGGAAAAGCTTCCCGAGAAACTGAAGACGAACGTCGGAAGAGGTTGTCGGTCCACAAGGAGGAGATCATGAAAGGCAATGTCAAGGAGGCCATGGAAATATTTGAAAACCTGCGAAGGCAAGAAGAGCTCCAGGAAATTTTAACTCGCGTGAAAGAATTTGAGGAGGAGACCTCTAAAGTGGATGTGAAAGCCCTGAGAAGCTTCTTCGAGAATGTTCCCGAATGGGTGGTGCACCACAAAGCTCATCAAATAAAGCAGCCAAAAGTAGAGAAGGCTGAGCAGGTAAAGGAAGCGAAGGAGGACACCGACAGCGTATCTTCCATGGAGCTGGCCTTTGAAGATTTGGAGAGAGCAAGTGCGGAGATTGCTCACTTGAAGGAGCAGACCCTGAGCAGGCTGCTGGATATTGAAGGGGCCATCAGGAAAGCTCTGTGTTCTATTTCTAACCTCAAGTCAGAATCAGACATAGCTGGGCTCTCAGGACTGCTCCAGGAATCTCTTGGGAATTCGCAAAGCCTAGCCGCAGGCAACAATATCCGCAAGATCAGCATCATCTCCAGCAAAGCCAAACAAGAGAGAGGGATCCAGAACTCATCTTGGGGAGTCGAGAAGATGGCAGAAACGGCTGAGGCGCCCAAGACAGAGCTAGAGGTCCCTTTGATCATCCAACCCCGTGCAAGTTCTCCTTCTTCTCCTTCCTACATCTCCATTCAATCTGCCGCAAGAAAGCCTGCAGAGTCACCCAAGTTGGGGCAATCCTCCGCATCAAATTTAACTGGCATGGCGACAGAAAGGGAAATGTTCGCTCAAGGTATTTTTAGCTCTCTGCCACGTAAGTCGGTGAGGCCTGATGGATGCAACTTGGCTTCTTGTGAAGGTGAACAAGAGCTCATCCAGATGAGTAAAGGAGCGGGTTTAATTAAGCAACAGCATCTCAGCAGTTCCGAACATCTCCAGCATCAGATTAACAGCAACGGGGATAAAGAGTGGGACTCATCTCAAAGCTTGATCAAAGGTGGAGTACCTGACTACCCTTCCAAAGTTCCCCTGTCTGCTTTAAGCCCATCAAATCCACGGAGACAGAAAAGCATCCTAGAACTTCAGACAAGTCATGATGGATCTAAGCTCTATGGGGCCACCAGAACTGTCACGGAGCAGTATGAGGAGGTGGATGAGTTTGGAAACAAAATAATCACTTCCTCGACCACTGTTACCAAACAATCAGAGACTCAAACCTCCTCCACGTGCGACATGGTTTCCTGTCCCACCAGATACGAAGTGACTGCCTCTCCAATCCTTCGCAAATATCTCAACAGCCCAGATAGCTTCCAAGCCAACAGCGACCACCAGGAAACAGGAGTGGTTTTCGTTACTTTTGGCAATTCCAAACCAGCTAAGAAATAATAAGATTATTTCATGGAAAACAAACCCTCACAGCTGTGATCTACAAACATCAACATGCAGTACTTGGACTTAAGCCAGTTTTAAGCCAACAGGACTTATTTGACTTAAATCTAGATTGTTGTCAATGAAGCAATTTATGGCTTGGGTTTTCTGCTCAATTTTGCAAACCTTTCAGAATACAGTCTTACAGCTTGTGCATGAGTAGAATTATACATTCAGAACCAGAAGCAAAAGCTACCAAGAGATCCGTAGAAACTAGAACCCAGAGGAAGAAAACGAGCATAGAAGAAACAAATGCATTGGGCAGGGGACTCCTTTCAAGTTTTTTCTATTTGTTTCCATAACTTTGGTTCTATAACAAAGATTGCCAGCTGTATCATACAAAGAGCCAGCATTTCTGTTTCCAACAACCAACCATAAGAAACACAAAACAGAGGGCAAAGGACTCAAAGAATCAGTGAACCAGTATTTTTGGGAAAGTACTCATTTACTCTACCTTTTCTTCTTTCATTATGAAGACCAACCTTCCCTCCTGCCATTCTTTCTTCTTCTTTCTCATCCCATCATAATTACCCAAGCACACAAATGTCTTGAAATCATTTCTTTTTTCACTACCAGACAACTTACATTGTGGAAGAGATATATAGCAGTATTCATGTTTAGCAAGAGCTCAATACTATGAAAAGTATATAAAACCATAATATTAAGGATTTCTGACATTACCCTTGTCCCTAAGGAGAAAGTGAATCACATTATCCTAGTTTAGATTGAAATGGATTTTAGACATATTTATGGTTAATGCTTTTCTCATTTTCATTTTGATTCGTAATTTATTGTTCCTTGTTAACTAGTCTTTACTTTTAGACTCTGTTTTCTTACATGTTCCGTGTTTAAACCAATAATGAAACTATGTAAAGCAATTTTATTATGGACTTTTTTTGTACATTCACAAGATTTTAGATATTTTGTGGGTTTCTTTTTTTAATTTGCATTCTGATGGTAAATTTGACTTCTGAAAAATATTTTGATCTCAATTTGTCGTTTTGTTCTGTTCTTTTCAACGGCACTTAGAATCTCTTCCTTGAGCTAATTCCAGAGGGGTAGCTAAGGTAGTCCACTGCTAGGGTTACCACCCTCCAGGTAGTGGCTGGAGATCTCCTGGAATTACAACTGGTCTCCAGGCCACAGAGATCAGTTCACCTGGAGAAAATGGCTGCTTTTGGGGGTGGGCTTTATGGAATTATGCCATGCAAAGGTCCTTTCCCTCCCCAAACCCCACTTTCTCCAGGTTTCACTCCCCAGATCTCCAGGAATTTCCCACCTTGCAGCTGGCAACCCTATCCATTGCAGCAAAAAAAATGGGATTTATGTGGCACTTTAAACACAAAGCCCTTTTGTATTCTAGCATAAGCTTTTGTAGCCCACAAAAGGCTATGCTAAAATAAAAGTTCCCACTGACTCAGGGCGATGCTTGTTAAAAGAAAAAGAATTCATATATTTAAAATTTTCTTGGAAAAAATGGACCAGCTCAACACAAGATCTGGAGGAAACAGATCCTATGTGCCCCCATATCCCACTGCAACTTGAGTTTTGGAAAAACCATGGAAATGGCATGCGATGAAATGCCTTAAGCATTTTAAAGACAGAAAGCCTGTAAGTATCTAAATAAATTAGGCCGATTCCAGACGGCCCTCCCCATCCCAAAACGTCGCGCGTCGTCGCGCGGAGTTTTGCGCGTCGTCGCGCGTTGTCGCGCGAGTTTTGCGCGACATCGCGCAAAACTCACATGGGAAAACGCGATATTTCGCATTTTCCGCTCGACGATGCGCGACGTTTCGGGATGGGGAGGGCCGTCTGGAATCGGCCTTAGTAAATAAAATGCAAGGGTCTGCAGACTGCAACAGAAGAGTGGGGGAATCTGTAGAAATCTTGGGGCCTTCTTGCATGAGCAAACATGCTTCTGTGGCATAGGGGTTGGGGTTTGATCCAGTCCTCTACATCTGTGCCTATATCTGTACCTGGATCAACAGAAATTAGGGTTACCAGGTCAGAGTTGGGAAATTCCTGGAGATTTGTGGGTGGAGCCAGAGGAGGGCGGGGTTTGAGGAAGGGACCTCTGTGGGATATAATTAGGGTTGCCAGGACCCCATAGGCTCCTAGCAAGAGGAGGGCAGTACTTACCAGAGGTCTGGTCTTTGCTCCCAGCCTCGGAACAATGATGTCACTTCCAGAAGGGACATCATCACTCTAGCCCTGGGAGTGTTCCCAGACTTTGCATGGGGCAGATACTTTTAGAAGTTGGGGGCCAAAATCGATCCCTGCAAAGTGCAGGAACAATCCCAGGGCTGCACAATAACATCACTTCCCGGAAGCATCATCATTGCACAGGCCCAGGAGCGCACATGTGAGTGCCGGGTACCCCCCTCCCACCAGGAGGGTAAGGAGACCTGCCAACCCTATTCCCATGGAGGCAGGTATCCCTAACTAGTACACATCTGGTTTCAGTCTTGGTATATTCAGCCACTTTTTCTCCATCACAGACTGATGCAGCTGGCCATATCTGGACTCCTTCCCCAGTAGTGTTGCCAACTCCAGGTTGGAAAATTCCTGGAGATTTGACGGGGCAGGTTTGGGGAGGGAGTAGGGTTCCCAGGTGCCCACAGGTGGTGGACAAACTCCCGGGGATTTGCCCCCTTGTCTGCCGATTGCTCAGAAATTGGCAAGCACCTCAGGAGCACATGTTGTGTGCACGCTCCCAACCAGCGTGACGATGTCACTTCCGGAAATGATGTTGTTGCGCCGCCCACAGGAGGTTCCCATGCTTCGTTTGGGGCTTATTTGGACCCCAAACGGGCCAAATCGGCCCTGTGCGGAGCATGGGAGCGCTCAATCAGCTGGTGTGGTGACATCACTTCCAGAAGTGATGTCATCACACCAGCTCCGAGGCGCGCATGCACTTTGCATGAAAGAAGACCTCGTGCCCGGCCCAAGGTAAGTGCCAGGGACTCCACCCTCCCGACGCGAGGTGAGGGGTACCTGACAACCCTAGAAGGGAGCCCAACAGGGATATGATGCCATTGGATCTAACCTTCAAAGCAGCCATTTTCTCCTGGGGAAGTGATGTCTGCAGTCTGGTGATCAGTTGGAATTTCTGGAGAACTCCAGACCCTACCTGGAAGTTGGCCACTCTATTCCCCAACTTCACTCCCCTCTCTGAGCTCTCAGTCCCCTCTGTTCCTCACCCTGCTTTGTCTCAGGTTCTGCCCAGCAGTTAGGCCCCATTTTAACCTAACATGTTACTAGGGTAACAGTTCAAGGCTCAGGGCCTAGGATTCCATAGAGGAGTCTAAGTTGGGTTAGGGTTCTATCCAGAAGCTGTTGTGTTTTTCTTAAACTCCAACACCCCATTTCTGCTCCTGCTGACTGCACAATAACAATTCTGATAAAAGTTAGTCATTGCTCCAGTTGGATTGCCAACTCCAGGTCAGAAAATTCCTGGAGATTTGGGGGCAGAGCCTGGGAAGGGACTTCAGCAGGATATAATACCAGAGTCCACCCTCCAAAGCAGCTATTTTCCCCAGGAGAACTGATCTCTGTAGTCTGGAGATCAGATGGAATTCTTGAAGATCTCCAGGTGCCATCTGAATATGGCAACCCTATGTCTAGTCCTGCCTCATTAGTAGTGTTGCCAGTTCCAGGTTGGGAAATTCCTGGAGATTTGGGGGGTGGCGCCTGGGGAGAGCATGGTTTAGGGAGGGGGAAACCTCAGTGGGGTATAATGCCATAGAGTCCACTTTCCAGAACTGCCATTTTCTCCAGGCAAACTGATCTCTATGGCCTGTAGATCAGTTATAATTCCGGGAGCTCTCCAGCCACCACCTGGAGGCTGGCAACCTCATTAGGTGGCTTTGTGGCTCAACAATTGCGTGAAGGCAGACAAAAATTCAACAGATGCTGCTTTTATTTTTGCCCATAAGGGGCCTGTGCCTTTTAACAGTGGCTGGACAAACCGAGATTCAAGTTTCACCTGCCCCCAACACTGATTGAATTTCTGTTTGTCCAACTATTGTTTAATACTGTTTGCTGCATATACCAGTAGCTCTCCCTAACCTTTTTGAAGCAAGCAGGCCCCCGAGTCCATCCATCACACACAGCAGGTTTATTTTTGAAGAGTGCTGCCAAATTATTGCAGACAAGCAAATACTAGTTGCTGGGGATTAAAATTCTGGTTCCAAACTTTGCTGACACCTCTCGCTCCGTCGCACTGCCAACAATCACCTCATTGTTTGTGTCACGGGCATAACCTCATGTGTCATGGAGCCATTGACAGCAGGTGAAATAATAGCAGATGTCTGCAGTTCATGAGTCACCAGGTCCCATCAAGAACTAAAATTCCCATGACATCTTCAGCTCCTTTCCGTGGCTCAAATTCAAGGCTCTTTCTAGTAGTAAAACTGC
This sequence comes from Eublepharis macularius, assembly GCF_028583425.1. Taxonomy (NCBI): domain Eukaryota; kingdom Metazoa; phylum Chordata; class Lepidosauria; order Squamata; family Eublepharidae; genus Eublepharis; species Eublepharis macularius. The sequence continues at coordinate 87,078,390 of NC_072800.1, forward strand.
CATGCCAGAAAAAAAGTAGGTGACATTGCCTAAAATGGTAATGAAAACAAGGAAACAGCAGAAATGACTTTTATGATCCAGGGGTGAGCTTTGCCTCAGAGGAGTCAAATAAAATGCAGAATCTACGAGATCCTGAGACAGAAATTCAATAACATGCTCACCAAGGGAAAGTTTTCCTCAAATCACACTAAAGGATCCAGATTAAAAATTTGGAGGCCAGTTATATTATGGGACAAACACCCATCAACCTGCCTTGTACTTGGTCAGACGCTTGGTCTAGCAACTGCAGTATTGTTTACTCTGGCAGAAGTTCTGCAGGGCTTTGCAAACACCAGTTATTACCTGAGGTCCTTGGACTGGGAATTCCTGGCATTGAACCTGGGACCTTCTACATACAAAAAAAAATGGTGTGTGTCCATTCTCAGTGATGGTAAAGCATTTTATCCCTATAATTTTTTAATACACTGGTTGCATACAGATGGAAAAGTTAACCACGGTCCAGTTTAAAAGTGCACAAATTCAACTTCTTTTGGGACTCTCATGCCCTCCTCTTTTCTCCCTTCTCCCATGGATCACAATGAAGAAATCCCAGTTAGAAACCAACTCTAGCAACCTATGATGTACAAACATGTGTGGGCCAACCAGATGTAGAATCCTGGTTAGTGGGGGTGGGGGTAGGGTTTAACTCTAGTTAACCCGTGTGTCTGCATTCATACATACTGGTCAGCTTCCACGTCAGGGTGATTTTCTGTGGTACTCTGTTGCTGATGCAATTCCATGTGAAATTGCCCTTGCAATGGAGATTCCAGACGGCCCAGAATGATCCATTTTCTCTCTATTTTTAGCAGAAGTTTCCCTTTCACACTTGTTGTGCACTGACACACACATACACACTGCCGCTGTGTTCTCATGCGACCCTCAGGATTCTCTGGTCTCCCTGTTTTAATTTTCTTTCTTTTTTGAAGAGCATGAGTAAAACAATATTGCACAGAAATGACACAATATCTTTTTAAAAACTTGTTTTAAAAACTCCATGCATTTGCAGACACTTCCAATTATGCCCTCTCTAAAAAGGAGAGTGAGTTGTGGACAATTGCCTTCTGTTTAAAAAATGTGCATGTGTATGCTGGATAGCAACAGGGTTTTTTTCCAGTTGGAATGCATTGGAATGGAGTTCCAGCACCTCTTGAAAATGGTCACATGGCCGGTAGCCCCGCCCCCTGATCTCCAGACAGAGAGGAGTTTAGATTGCCCTCTGCGCCACTGGTGCGGAGGGCAATCTAAACTCCCCTCTGTCTGGAGATCAGGGGGCGGGGCCACCGGCCATGTGACCATTTTCACCAAGGGCAACTTAAACTTTAAAAAACTCCCCCCCTTGTTCCAGCTGACCCAAAGTGACGTCATTGTGCAGTCCTGAGTTCCACCACCTCTTTTCCCAGAAAAAAGCCCTGGATAGGAATAACACAATACCTTTAACAACCTTTTAAAAATAACTCTTCCTATTTGCAGAGCCTCCCACAATCCCCTCCCCTGTTTCAAAGGCAGGGAATTCTTTTCTGCTGTGCTAAATATTGCCAGGGACTGACAGTCATCAGCAAATGAAAAGAGCAATTGAATGGCACTTCACCAAAGTCCTGCAACTGCCCTGCTTCCCCTACAGATAAAAGAAGCCGCTATTGCCAATAGCACGCTGCCTAAGAAATACAAGGTTTTTTTAAACAGGTTTAAAATAAATTTTTCTTGTGGAAAGACAAGGCTGTTAATGGTCTGTGTGCAAACAGCCAATGATATAATGAGAAAACATAACAGGGAGAAGACACCAGTCAACTGGCTGAAACATTTATTTAATTGATTTATTTACGTCATTTATAGTTGCCCTTTCTCATTGAGACTCAAGGTGGATTACATAGTATGAGATTAGTACACATTTTAATAAACAATGCCATAGGATAAATAAAGATCAAGATGGGTGGTCATGTTAGGCAGTAGAAAAGAGCAAGAGTCCAGTGGCACCTATAAGATTAACAAAATTGGTGGTAGGGTATGAGCTCATACCTTACCACAAATTTTGTTAGTCGCATAGGATAAATAAATGCAAGTTTACAAAGACATAACATTACTACATAACTACAGGCCAGTCAGTCTGACTTCTGTTGCTGGGAAGATATTAGAGCAGATTTTAAAGGGATCAATCTGTAAACATCTGAAGGACCGCTTAGTGATCCGGGGAAGTCAACATGGTTTTGTCCCCAGCAGATCTTGTCAGACCAACCTGGTTTCCTTCTTTGATTGAGTGATGAGCTTACTGGATCGTGTAATGGAAAATTAACACACCACTAAAAGCTAAGATAGAACACCTCCCTCCCTGATGAGGGTTTTTTTTAATTTTGAAGGGAGTTTTTACATTGAGAAACGTTTAAGAACATGACCACCCCCCTCCCCTGCTGTCTGGAGTGGTACATCTCATTCCTATTAATTCTAAAGGGACACAGCGGGCCTGCACCGATGATGTCACTTCCTGGAAGTGATGTCATCACGCAGGCCTGGGAGCAAGCATGAGTGAAGAGGATACGTAAGGTGAGTGCCGGGTCCCCCCTCCACCAGGAGAGTAAGGGGACTTGGCACCCCTAGCAATGATGTCACTTCCAGGAAGTGACATCATCATGCCAGCCATGGGTGTCCTCCTGAGCTTTGCGTGGGGCAAATTCAAACTATTTGGGGCTAAAATTGGCCTCAGCGCAACGACATCACTTCCCAAAGTGACATCATCGTGCCTGCTGGGCACGTGCCCACTACACACTTTCCTAGGTAGCCTGCCAGAGGCGGGCGATCTCCAGGGGGTTGCCAACTCTCACTGATTGCTAGCAATTGGCAGGCAATGGGACAAACCCCCAGGAGATTGCCTGCCACCAGCGGGCAACTGAGAAGCCTATCTAATTGTTGGATCAAACCATAGGCTGATCGAACTGGAAGGACTACTAAGTCAATCCTTTCAAAACTATCTTTCTAAAAGAGCATTTCCATCATTAGATTTGACTGTATATCTATGATATAGACTAGAAAGGGCTGAGAAAGACCTTTCCGTTCCTGCCTGATGGGTTCTTCTTTCATAAATCAAAATTGCTGATGTCATTCTACATCTCACATTTTCCTCAAAAGATCTACCTTGCCCAAAACAAGGTCCAGGGCAAACCAAGTACATGATTCCTTATTGGCTGGCTGCTGCCTTGTTGTTTTAGGGTGGAGCGAAGGAAGAGTGCGCATCATGTGCCAAGCCCATCTATTCTGTGGAGCGCCTGGCCATCCAAGACATCCCTCTGCACCGGTCATGTTTCTGCTGCAAATGTTGCGGGAGGAAGTTGAGGTGAGCAAAGAAAGAGTGGCGGAACAACTGTTGCCCCTAAAAGCAGTTTCAACAAAAATATCAGTTCAGATTTAAATAGGTACAAAAGTATTTATCTTACTTGCTGGGAGCTGCCCTGAGCCTGTTCACGGGGTGGGTGGGATACAAATATGATAAAATAAAAAAGGTAAAAGTATCCCCTGTGCAAGCACCGAGTCATTACTGACCCATGGGAGATGTCGCAGCACAACGTTGCCTCCCTCAGTCACCTACACTTTACCCCCAGGAAACTGGGTACTCATTTTACCGACCTCAGAAGGATGGAAGGCTGAGTCAACCTTGAGCCGGCTATTTGGACCCGGCTTCCGCCAGGATCGAACTCAGGTCATGAGCAGAGCTTGGGCTGCAGTACTGCAGCTTACCACTCTGCGCCACAGGGCTCTGTGATGATAAAGTAAATAAATAAATATGTAAGTCGGTATCCTACCACTTGGATCAGCAAAGTTCGAAGCCTGAGAGGTCTTCCTCCAATCTCTTCTGGCAGCACCTTAAATAGGATGAATTGTTCACTTTGCTGAAAGGAGTGGCAGGATACATGCCATCAGTTCAAAATGAGACTAAGGCTATCCACTAGATGATACACTCACCACATTCCTGGTGGATGACATGATTTATTTATTTACTTCATTTATACTTGGCCGTTCAACCCACTGAAAACTCAAAGCAGCTCATATTGTTCTTCTCCCCTCCATTTGATGCTCACAACAAGCCTGTGAGGTATGCCAGGCTGAGAGCATGTGATGTGACTGGCCCAAGGTCACCCAGTGAGCTTCCATGGCAGAGTCAGGATTCAAACCCGGGTCTCCCAGCATCTAGTCCTATACTCTAACTCAGGGGTCATTTTGTAGAAAAAGAGCAGGAGGAACTCATTAGCATAACTCATTAGCATGACTCATTCGCATATGCCACACCCCTTGCCATCACCGGAAGTGTGTCATTGGCATGACTGATTTGCATATGCCACACCCCCTGACATCACCTATCCTGGCTGTTTTGGACCTAATCCTGGCCATTCATGGCCGCAATTGGGCCCAAAATGGCAAAAAGGGGCTGAAAATGGCTGAAAAGGGGCCCAAAACGGTCAGGATTGGGCTGCTGCTGAATGGGACAGTGATCCACCACCTGTCAGAGGCCCGATCCAGGCTGTTTCGGCCCCAATCCAGGCTGAAACAGGCCCAAAATGGCCGTGGGTCAGGTGGGCGGGGCCACCTGACATGTGACCTCTTTGGGGAACTGCCGGAACTGCGTTCCTGCACATTCCCCCTCGAAATGAGCCCCGCTCTAACTACTCTACCACACTAGCTCTGGCAAGAGTACTTGCCATGAATATTGATTTTTAACTGCATTGCATGGGGTAAATGATTTTTTTTTAAATCCCCAGAAGAATTTATCTCATAAGTCATTGCAATTTCCCTCATGGAAGCTTCAGAAATAAATGCCATAGGCAAAATGGCTAGATAGTCCCTGTTCTTCCTGACAGTTTGGAATCAGAACTTTATGGCCAGATGATCCTGAAAGCCTCCTCTCTTGGGAGTATGATGCAAACATGCCGATTGCCATGGGCTGAAAAGATCACAGAGAAATAATCAAAGGACTTGTTGAGGTGGGCTCCCAAATGCATGCGGGAAGTCTTCTAAACAAACCCAAATACCACATAAAAAGAGAACCGCCCCCGTGATGCCTGCATCATCTAGACTAAAATGCAGATTTGTCCACAATTGCTCCCTTTTTCATTTTCTGTCTTTCACATATATGGGGAAATAGGGGTGTACTTAGGGACATCACCAAAGGGAAAGATAACCTGTCCCCTATTCCTGGTGTTTGGAGTTAGTCAGATTTCCCCATCTCAGTTGTGCCCTAAAATACACCAACTAAGAAGTGGGTTTATCCCTACCAGTGTAGTCTCCCTTCCTCTGCATAGCTGCACCCTAAGGATTTTTTTTTTCTTGGTGGGATGCCAGTTGGCATGTATGCCTGCATCTGACCATATTTTTTCTGATTTGTCAGCTTGCTCAACTACGTGGTCTTGCATGGTGCAGTCTACTGTCAAGTCCATTACAAACTGCTTGCTAAAAGAGGGAGCCAAGAGGAAAACACAAGCAACGAACAAAAACGCCAACAGCTGCAAACAGTAGTGCTGCCTAGCCTGGGATTAGAAGCCAAGACTCAAAACCATCAAACAGGAAAGAGTCTGATGAACAAGAGAATGCAGCCAAGGGTTTGCAGCTTACGTTCAGAAGACGGCCTCCGATCTCCCAGGCAAACAAGACCATTTGCTTCACAAAACAAGCTCAGAATAAGCTGGCCACCTTCAAAGCAAGTGGCCACTCCAGATGCAGGCAGAAGCAAGAAGCTATTGCAAGACAGTGCATTGGTTCGAAACAGCAGACCAAATGGGTTTACCCACAAGGCCGCTGGACACAAATCAACGGCTGAAACATCTTGTACAGAAAAGAAACAGAGACTATTACCCAGCATCACATTTCCAAACAGAGAGGACCGTGTTTCATGCTGGTTTAAACCAGAAGGTAGGAGGGAGAACTGGGGGGTACTAGAAAAGAGGCTGACATCCATGGATAGAAAAATTCCAGGTGCGCACGAAAGAAAATCGGAGCTCAGCTTGTTAGAAGAGGCCAGCGGGACCCAATACAACTTGTTTAAATTAAGGAGTGGCACCCCTCCTCTCTCAACTTTAACTTCAGTCCTCGCTAAGCCTTCAGTTGTCAACTCATCCCCTTTCCAAACTGCCAAAGCAATTCATGGTGCAGAAAGAGCAGTAGTTCTGCCGGACGGCTCTAATATATCGCAAGCCACTTTTGAGGGTTACCGCCCCAGGGGATGTTCCTCCAGGATGGATGCATCGGATGGAGGAAACAAAAAGGCCCTGCAGAAAACTGAGCCTCTTCTCAAAGCCAAGGTTAAGTTGCCTGTATTGACCACAGTGGACAACAGACAGAAGAGAAAAGCCCCGAAAGCCAGCCAGAGTAACACGTTGGTCACTCTGGCACTCGAAGAGTCCCAACAATTCAGCCATGCCGACCCTGAACTGGAATATGAAGTGAAGGATCACAAACCGTCCGAGTCTAAGCCAGAAGCTTCAGGATATCCAATAGAAGAGCACAAAGATGAGAAAAACGATAAAACAAAAGACCGCGTCAACGGGACATCAACTTCTAATCCTGATTTGCTGGAGATGCCCCTGGCAACCAACCAGCTTTCTCAGATGGGCCGGGATGAGTTCCCTGGGAACTTAATAGAAACCGCACGCTCAACGACACCTGAAAAACAACCTTGTCTTGAGAAAGTCAAAAAGAATGAAATCCACCCAGAAAGAAAACCAGAACACTTTGATAGACTATACTGCGCTAACAGTCAAGCCACTCCAGACACTATATCGGAGGCCATCATTCCTCCTGCTGAAGCAGAAGTAGAAGATGGTTGTTCAATATTCAACTCACAAGGAGTTGACACTGAAAGTATGGACGTTCCACCAAGCAATGACCCACAAGATACCACACTGACTTACCACCTCACACTGTCTGCTAATGAAAACCTAGAACCTGTTAAGGCGCCCAACAAGAATGAAAATGTGCCAGAGCAGACCAGCTGTGGAAACACTTTTCATGTTCAGTCTCAGGGAGATACTGTTGAAGGTACCGTTGTTCTGGCTTCTGAGGTAAAAAAGACTGAAACATCCGGCTCTGGTGAAGCAGCAAACTGGATTGAAAATCAGGCAACAGGAAATCCGGGTACGGATGTGAAACCCAAGAATAAAGATGGTACAACTCTACAGGCAACCCGAGACAAAGATAGTACAGATGATTCTTCCGGAAAGTTGCCACTAAAAAAAGAAAGGAACAGTTTTGCTTCGAAAAATCAAGGAAGCTCACCCAAGAAGGAGCCAACAGGAATCAAGAAGGTGAATAGGAAACCATCTGCCTTAGTTATGCTGTTTGGCAATTCTTCAGATAAAGACAAGGATAAAAAGGAAAAGCCAAGAAAAACAAAAACGAAACCCTTAGTGGACGGAAGTGGTGAAAAACGGCTGCAGGTCGAGTGTTTCGCAGGCCCACCAGACGCAGAAGAAACTTCACAAATTCTTATTCAGTCTAGGAACTTAGAGGGAAATTGAAGAATAATGGACAAAGCTATGCAAGAGAAGAGCAAGGGGAACGTTCTCCCTTTTTGGTCAATGCTAAGGATTTCAGTACCAAAACACTTTTTGCAGTCCTGGACGCAGGATTAGCCCCACCCACCCCATTAATCAAGACACTGTTGATAATTGCCCCCCCCCTTGTGGAGATGACTTCCCCTCATTGCTGACATTCCTGCAATGTATCCCAGAACTTCTTCAAGAAGATGTCATCCAAAGCCAGGCTGAAGAAAGAGCAGCTGCAGCTAGAAAGATACCATGAAGGGTAAATGGCAGCAGAGAAAAGCAACAAATCACCAGGAAGAATTCAGCCAGCATGAGATATATAACTCCTTCCACCACAATTATTTGAGTTGTAATTTAATTCTAACCAACAACCTGAACATTTCTTGGGAAATAACCTTAGCATAAAAATTGGAATGTTAACAGTATGGAAATCACACAGCAAGACACAAACCTATTTTATCAATGAGTGCACATCAGAAATTTACTAAATAACTTGACTGCATAACTTATAAAACATAAAGTCCAGTAGCACCTTTAACCAAGTTTATTGAGGCATGAGCTTTCGAGAACCACAGCTCTTTTTGTCAGATGAATCTGACGAAGAGACCTGTGGTTCTTGAAAGCTTATACTTCAATAAACTTGGTTAGTCTTAAAGGTGCTAATGGACTTTTTACTGTTTTGCTACTACAGACTAACACAGCTAACTCCTTCGGATCTATAAAATATAAAAAATTAACAAACTCATAGAGGAAAGATACTGGGGTTGGATCCAAAGAACTGTGATCAGAGCTCAGCTCTGGAACAGATCTTTGCTGTCTCCCCTTCCGTACTGCGGTTCCTGCATCCCTGGACTACCCAGCCACTACTGAGAGTTAAAGGATTCACATGGATATAGTCTTGGGGGCTACCCTGGGAAGAAAGCAACAGGACAAATGTCCCCTTCTTGCACGAGTGGAAGTGCCCTTGACTAAAGGGAACCTTTATATAATGAGGCAGCCAATCTCTGGATCCCAGAGTTAGGAGGAACTTCCAGGGGATGAACTCGACCAGAGTGCCCTGTCTGTTTGGTCCTCCAGGGCAGCTGTTTGGCTTGGGGCTGCTGCCACTCGGTAAGACAGTGGAGGAAAAATGAAGGAGGGAGATATGCATTGCTTTGACTCATGATATCACTTCCGGTACAAAACTATAGAGTTTTGGTTTTACCATCGTTTCGGCAGGAGTTCCACTCTTGTTCCACCAGACAGGCCTGGTAAGACAGAGATGTTCCACTAGGCATATGGTTGAGGCCAGCACTTGGATCCATTCTAAGTAGCCTCCCTGCCAGTCTCCTACTAGTGGGGGGGGGTGTTATATGGTCCATCTGCCCCTATGTACTGGGGAGTTCGAGTTTACCAACCCGCATCTCCTCCCTCTTTCCCCCCTGTGTATGGTGTGCAGGGAAAAGGGAATGGCGCCCCATCGGGGATCTTGAAATGTATGCTGCTATATAAGATTTGATTTTATTATTTTACTGTTTTATCTGTTTAACTCTGTAATTTATCTGTTGCTGTAACCTGCCCTGAGCCCACTTGCGGGGAGGGAGGGCTATAAATGTAATCAATCAATCAATCAATCAACCCCAGAGTTTTAATGTAAAGTGCTAATTGCATAAAGATGCTAACACCGCAACATTTACAGTGTGAGTAATGAATGAGTAATGATGAGCGGAAATGAATGCTGTTTCTACAGGTACCGTGAACTCAGTTTGCACCAATGTGAAGGATTTTTTTTTATAACAGATCTATCAGTGGTACTTAACCCCCTCAAAACCTAAATAAGTGTGATCAGCTGAGTTGCCTTAATCTCAGCTGAATATGTGCCCCCATGTTGGTTGTATCTGATTGTTCAAAAATCTTGGAAGCCAATTAGAGTAGAGATTAAACATATGCTCAATTTTCAAAATCCAAGTAGTCAGAAGTTCATTCCATTATCCGTGATTACCTGATAAAAAAAACCCCCAAAACAAGAATCAGCCCTTCTGGCTCAGTATTGTCTATCCAGACAGGCAGCAATTTTCCATGATCTCAGGCAGAGAACGGTCTTTTTCAACACCATCTGCTAAGCGAAGTCTTTTTACTGGAGGAGCCAGGAATTGAACCTGAAACGTTCTGCAGGCATTCTCCACCACTGAGCCGTGCCTGGTAGTTCACTTACCCTTATATAACCTATTCCAGCTGGCAGAAGGTCTTCAGGGATTCAAGCAGAGAGATCTTTCTCAGCCAGGCAGCCCAAAACAATGCAAGGAATTGAGCCTGGTCCTTCACCTGTTTTCCTGTTCGTGCTCATCTCTACTTTAGAGCTCCTTGGATTACACTGAACCGCTTGCCTTGTGTTGGTCCCTCTAACGGCAGGCAATCTCCCTGCAATTGTAGCCTCTGCCCACCAATCACTGGTGATCAGAGGGAGGAGGCAGGCGACCTAGAGACTACCCACCAACAGCAGAGACTAGGAATCAGGCTGGGGAAACAGGCGCAAATGTGCCCTTGGCACCTACCGATGATGTTACTTCCAGAGCAAGCCGGAAGCAAAGGTATTGCACTGGGGCCAATTCTTTAGGCATCATCCCACAAATGTTTGGGGCTGATTCCTTAAGAATCGATTCATTGTGACACTATTGCTTCTGGATCAAACTGGAAGTGATGTCATCAGCAGGCACCACAGAGCATGCACACACAAGGTAGAGAATCCACCACTTTGCCACCACCCCCTTACCAGTTGCCAGGGGAACCTGGAAGCCTCCATTTTATCCTGACAACCACCACCCTGTGGGGTAGGTTAGGCTGCGAGCATGTGACTAGACCAAAGTCATCCAGCAAACGTCCCTGGCAGAGCAGGGATTCGAACCTGTTCCGCCACTCTAACCACTACACCACACTGGTTCTTTTGGACAATGTCAATTCAATTGAATCATTTATTATGGTCAAAGACCAGCAGGATAAAAAATACATTGACACATTAGTAATGATAATATATATACAACCATTGCATTGAGAATTATAAAAAAGAGAGTAACATTTCATTAAATCAGCACTGTGCTTTAGTAGACCTTGGCAGCTAGCAAGTTTCAGCTGTGTTGGTCTGCAGTAGAAAAGCAAGATATGAGTCCAGTAGCACCTTAAAGACCAACAGGATTTCCAGGGTATGAGCTTTCGAGAGTCAGAGCTCCCTTCGTCAGAATCTAGCAACTCTATCTGTGGTTCCAGGCTCAATGTCTGCTAGCAGAAAAAAGGTATAACATTCCTTCGATCTTCCCAGGATTTTTTGGAGGACAGGCATAATAAACATATATCTAAGATCATAAAAGAACGGATAATGCAACAGCACATGTCCAACCATTTCAATTTCCTCGGTAGCACAAAGGCATAAACACTCGTGAAGCGGCACACCACGGTATCTTCCTTCGAATAAAGCAGATGAAAAAACACTGAGAAAGGCCAAAGTTAAGCCTATCCTTTGCGTGGGAGTCAATAAATTAGCTAAATAATTGACAGCGCCCATTTCTTGTTCCCAAAATGAGGGCATTTTGCAGCAGAACGTAAATGGTGTTGAAGTTCAATGTCCCAAATCCTTTGCTCGATTTCAGATTTAGCTTTTGAATAACTCAGGATTATTAAACTGCTAGGAGAATATCCAACGGGTTGTAAATTTTTTGAAAGGGGCCTTTTCCATTTCTGACAATGTCCGTTAATGGAGTTAAATAAAACAATAACCCCTCTCCCTGAGAATGACAAAGAGGGGCTATAGCTTTATTTAAATCCACTGTGAGGAATTCTGAATAAAGAAATAGTAACCCTGATTCAGGGATTGAGAGCGGAGAAGCAAGAATGGCTGGAAAGTAACAGGATGAGAGATTTATGCAGGTGCGATTAGGGTTAATTTGGACCTGCTGGCTTCTGAGAGAACTAGTGATGGAGAAAGCTACTTTTCAAAAGTGACAGTGAAAACCAAGAAGGAAGCCCATTCGCCGTTCAAAGATCTCTTTAGAAAACTAGATGTTCTGACATTCATTTCTCAACCCCAGGATGATTTGCCCTTGCTGCTACAAGGATGTACTCTTGGTGATCTCTGTAATCCATCTTTCATCTTTCTCTTCCACTGGTCCATTTCCAAAGCCACCATTGACTGCCTTGTTGGATCTAAAGAAAAGGATATTGTTAAATATCAGATGTTTAGGGGTTTTTAATCCCATATCCCCTTTCAGCACTGGCGTGTTATCAGTGCAGGATTTCCGGTAGTCGATGCAGGATTTCACCAAGCTACTTTTAAGTGGTATCTGTCAACTGAAAGAGAATTGGTTATTTTCTTTCAGGACTTCCACAAGCCACAAAAAACCCAGAAGGGCTATATGTGTGCAGTTGAGTTAGTAAATATGTACATGGCTAAAAACATGAAGTTTAGACAAATCATCTGTTAACCTAACCAAACCTCTGTCTGCATCACCCATCAACTGCTAATGCCAAATTAGCATCAGCAGTAGAGAGGGACAGATTCACCATTATACTAAACACTTCACCATGCAGATTTCTGGCTGCCCTTTACTTAGCTGGCATTTCCCACTCTGAAAAAGGTGAGGGTTTTTGCTCCTTGCAAAGGACTTTTTAGCAAGGAAGCTGAAGTTGGTTCCCAGTTCCCAGCTCCTTATTCGCAATTCCTAGTTACTTATTCGCAAAGCGAAACACAAACCAAATTCGGCTTCGGTTTTTTAGCAATGCTCAGCAACTCACAGCTGACTTGATGACGCCTTGGTTGTGTCATCCTGAAGATCTCTGTTCCGCGTCTCGGGAAGAAAGAAGCAAAGGATCCCTCCAACCAATGACGTGCTTCCAAATAGCACCATTGAAATTGCAGGGTGGATCTCATCCAAAAGACCTGCCAGTGGGGCAAGAATGCCACCGATTCGGGAACACATGGAGCACAAACCTAAGCTGGTCTGCCTGGCGGAGGAAGCAAAGCACAGAAATGTGTGGATGACACTGGGTGGGCATCATGGCAGAAGAACACAGAGGCTCCATAACATACATACACCCCAAGGAGACATCTTAGTAAAGACTATTCCGGATATGAAACTGAAAGGGCAAAATTAACAGACTTTGATGCATACTGCAGCATTATTCACACATCAGTTACATCTTTTTAAAAAAAATATTAGGATTTTATTTGAAAAATAAAATACAAATAGAGAGCCAGTTTAGTGTAGTGGTTAAGAGAGCAGGACTCTGATCTAGAAAACCAGGTTTGATTCCCCACTCCTCCACTTGAAGCCAGCTGGGTGAGCTTTGGTTAGTCACAGCTTCTCAGAGCTCTCTCAGCCCCACCCACCTCACAGGGTGATTATTGTTGTAGGGATAATGATAACATACTTTGTAAACTGCTCTGAGTGGGTGTTAAGTCATCCTGAAGGGTGATATATAAATCAAATGTTATTATTATTATTAATAGAAAGTGCATAGAAACTTATACAAAATACTAAAGTGGAACTACAACAGAAAAATATATTCAGAATATGTGGCAACACAACTAACGTATGGAATGTTTTCCCCCTCCCTCTCCTTAATTCCTTAAACCTAAAATTTCATATCAATAATCTTTAATCAGCCATCTATTTCATATTTTATACTCGACATTTTAATTAATCAGTTTCCATATTAACTGCTTAGCTTCGAACTATGTAATCAATGAAATCTTTCCATTTTTTCTGGAATTCCAATGTTGGTCTGTTATGCATCTAAGAAGTTAATTTAGCCATCAATGCGTATCCATACACTTTATCCATCCACCCAGACATATCTGGGCAAGATTCTCTCTTTCCATTTTGCTACATACAGTGTTCTCACAGTGTCACCATAGACTTGAAAAGTTCGCCATGTTCTTTTGTAATATTGCTCGGTAGAATACTTAATAGCATGTTTTTGGGATTTAACTCAAACCGAGAAGGTAACCAGTTACACCTTGAAAGATTTAATGTTCTTGCCAACTGCCAGGTGCTATTAAGGCCATGAGCAACACAAAACTAAATCTGAGCACCTACTGAGTCAACAACACCCCCAAACCACAAAATCAGTTCCTTTAGGGGGAGTGGGCTGTCTCCCAATTTCATAGTCAGTGCTGACGTCAACCAAGAGAATCTCAGTCTTCTCTGCACTGAGCTTCCATTAAGTTGTCCTTTGCTCCACAGTGGAAGGCTGGCCAGTTGGCAACTCTATGTCCAGCCCACTATCATGTCCAGACAACCTTTTGAATTGTGCTTCATGGAGCTGTATGGCAGAATCGAGCTTTGAGCCTGGTCCTCCCACTTCCCAGTCCAACACTCTGGAGCCATTTCCGTCATGCTTTTGGGTATCTTCTTCCCAGCCATAGTCAGTTTCTAAGAGTGGAAATACACGTTACTAAGTACCTGGGGATGCTCGAGTGCAGGATTTTATGTGTGGTCCTCAATTCCCGTGCAGGCTGCTCTTGATTGGCTCATGTGAATGCTGCTTTCATGGGAGCTCCCTTTGTGTGACTGCATCTGTGAGTCCAGAGGACAGAGCGCCAATTCAGCCCTGCTTTCACTGCAAGAACAAGTACTGTAGGCTCCTTTGACTTGCCAAATTGCGTGACTTTAAGGTGTGAGAAAGTGTCAAGATCAGCATTTCAATGAAAGGAGGTGGAGGAAACTGGGATACTTTTAGCAGTTGAGGAGGAACTGATATCGAATGTGTGAATGTATTCATGCGGATCAAACTGAAGTGTGACTGTGCGAGCGAGTGCATGGGAAGTTGGAGGGGCACACATGAAATGAGGTTCACTTGAGCATCCCTAGGTACTTTGTAACGTGTATTTCCACCCATAGTCAGTGTGAACTGAAGCCAGAACGAGATCCTCACCTGACAACTGTGGGAAACACCTCTGCAGAGAACACGTAGGTGGTTGAAAAGGAAGCAGAAAGAGCGGCCTTGCTGATAACAGCCAGCACAGTTACGGCGATGGGGAAAGCTGGGCAAAGACAGACCATAGGGGAAGACATTAGAAAGAAACCACAACTGCATATCTGGAAACCTGCCACCATGTTACAACTGGAAATCAGAGCCAGTGTGATGCAGTTATTAAAATGCAGGACTAGGATCCCGGGTTCAAATTCTTCTCAGCCAAGAAGATCCTTACACCTAGACTAGAACTAGTCACCACTTTCTCAATAGGTTTATTGTGCAGGTGGAATAGAGGCCTGGGGGACAATGTATGCTGCCCTGATTGCCTCAGAAGACAGGTGGGATTAAAAGGCACTGAACAAATAGATTATTTGGTGCCCCAGTGTTTTCACACAGCCTCACTTGCTTTATCTGTATTTGACAAATGGAGCTTTGACTCTCGTAAGCTCATACCCTGGAAATCTAATTAGTCATGAAGAGGCTACTGGACTCGGATCTTGCTCCTCCACTATACACCAACACAGCTACCCTCCTGAAGCTAGCTGTATACTGTAGAAAAGGAGAAGTAGGATAAGCCTCCGGTTTTCATTGCCTGCCCAGTTAACAACAACAGGGAAGATGTTCACCTGGCAGGCCGGGGTATATGTAGGGTTGGACAAAAACAAGAGGGGGAAAACCCCAACCTGATAAACAAGTCAGGAACCAACAAGGTTGGATGACTTCTGCATCAAACCCAACACCTTTGTCTATCTTTTTTGTACATTTTTACCCCACCATCCTTTCAAGGAGCTGAAGACAGTATACAGTATTCTCCCCTCCCTGTTTTAGCTGCACAACAAGCCTGCAAGGTAGGTTAGGTTGAAAGAATGTGACTCTGAGTCTCTCTACACGAGACACCTCGGTGTGTGTTCATCAAGTGTAAGGAGAAGCAAAGTTAAATGGGAAGTGTAGTTTAAAAGACAGAGCTGGCAGAGATCACTCCTCAGAGGGTTTGTTAATTTCATCTTTGCCTCCACGAAGGCAGTTAATTTTACCTCTCCAGTCTAAAACCGTGTGGGATTGCAACCAGAGAGCAGCGAGAAATGGAAATGGGCTGGAGCTGCCTTCCAGAGCCGGGCTTGGACCTGGAGAGGTTCTAATGGGCTGAAGTTCCCCTTCTGGCATTTCACAGCTCCTTCACACAGCTCCAGTGTATAACAAAGCCTTTGCCCTGTCATCAGCTCTGTCTTTTTAAACTACCCTTCCCCGCTAACATTGCTTCTCCCAACTCGTGTTCTTCACGTGTCAGACGTCTCGTGTAGAGAGACCCTCTGCTTCACAGCCGAGTGTGAATTTGAGTGCAAATCTCCTAGATCCTAGCTCAACACTCAAACCACTATACAACACTCTCCTATTGGCCCCCATCTGCCACGTTCGTATTTGACTTCAAGGAGGCCTGTACTTTTTGGAATAGCAGGGATGACCAGACATACGACTCCACTCAGGAGAAGCCAAGCAGCTTGGCATTTCTTTCTCCCCATCCACTGGAGCAGGAAGATACAGGAGGCCCGTGCTGGTATTTCAACAGCTCCAAACACAAGCTGGGTCATGTAGATGTCCAGGCCGAAATCCCCAACGTGAAGGCTCACTCCATAGTACACCAGACTGTCCACAAACCTGCGAGCAAAGCACAATACATCTAGGGACTGGGTTCATTTTTCTGCAATATTATTTTTAACCCACCCTACCCCCTGAAGCTTGGCATAGGATATAGGAAGAGTAATGGGTACAAACTAGTTTCAGGTGGGTAGCCATGTTGGTCTGTAGCAGAAGAGCAAGATTTGGTCCAGTAGCACCTTAAAGGCAACTAGATTTCCAGGGGATGAATTTTGACTCTTGAAAGCTCCTACCTTGGAAATCTAGCTGGTCTCTAAGGTGCTACTGAACCCAAATATTGCTTGTGTGCGAATGAGATTCAACAGCTACATCAAATCTGGACCAATAAAGATGTACCTTGCTTATGTTTGAACCATGCCTCGTTCACTGGCTAAAACTGTGAGTAAGGATCCCTTTTACGATCTGGGTTGAGAAAGGCAGCACGTTAGCTATCTGGAAGCCAGCATCTTCCCAGCTGCTTCCAGAACAGGAGGAGATAATGCCAAGGTTGCACAAAGTTCAGCTTCCTGAGAACTCATCCAATAGGAAGTATGTAGTTTGGTTGCTACTGATCTAATTTAGAAGACTTACCAGACCCATGCCATAATCAAAGTGATTTTCCTTAGATGTGGCTTCTTTAAAAGATGCAGGATACTTCCAGATGTGCCCTTCTTTTGGGGAGCTAGCTTGAAAGTTCACAAAACGAGAGGGACAAAACATCAGATAGGTTCTAAAGGTCTGCACCACAAAACCAATTGCATTATTTGAACTCTTGACCTTGGTGGCCCATTTTTCATTGTTGTCATCAAGTTTATTAAATTTTTTGCCAGAGGCAAACACATTCTTGATAGGTAGTACAGTTTATGATAAAGAACTAGGGTTTCCAGATGGGGTCCAGAAGAATACCAGACCCCAGGGACACTGGGGGGGCGGCATCACTCACGTTTTTATTGATAGGGCCGGCCACTTCCCCAGACCGGCAGTGATGCTCAGAAGGCTGGGAAGCCAGGCAGGGCAGGCAAGCAATGGAGCCGCCTGGAAGCAGGGGGGAGGCGGAGGAGGCGCCAAGTGTCCATTATTTTAACTACTACTACCCCCCTCCCGATGGTCCACAAAAATACCAGCCTGTCCAGGTTAAAACCAGACACCTGGAAACCCTATAAAAACATCAATATTCTTAGGCTTCCTATCAAATAGCTTTACTGCCTTTTGCTTTGGGGCTAGTTGCTATATAACAGGGGTGGCCAAACTGTGGCTCGGGAGCCACATGTGGCTCTTCTAGAGATATCGTGAGGCTCCCGGAGGTCTCTGAGTATTGCCGTGGCCATACAGTTTATTTGAGTTTAGTTTATTTCCCTCCTTTCCCTTCCCTCCCTTTCCTTCTTTCCATGTCTTTCCCTCCCTCCCTTCTTTCCTTCTTTCTTTCCATGTATTTCCCTTCCTTTTCCTTTTTTCCTTCCTTCCTTCCATGTCTTTCATATTTTCAATAGAAGTGTTGGGATTGCCAGGTCTGACTCAGAAAATACTTGGGGACTTTGGAGGTGAAGCCTAGCAAGGATGTTACATCACTGTTGTGATGTCACTTCCAAGTCAATGATCAGGTGATGGCTCTTCCCTAGCTCCACCCCTTCCGATGATGTCACTTCCAGCATACTGCACCAAACCCCACCCCTTCCTGTGATGTCACTTTCAGGACACTCCCCCAAACCCACCTCCTCATCTGAAGTCACTTCAATGCATCATATCTTGCCGCTCTCAAACATCTGATGTTTATTCTATGTGGCTCTTACCTTAAGCAAGTTTGTCCACCCCTGCTATATAAGAAGAGACAAGTAGGACACTTTTCTTCTCCCCACTGTGTATTTTTTAGGTGAAGACCCAGCTTTAGAATTCAATGTCGCCTCTTGATCCAAAAAAACTGCCCCAGATCTTGAAAACCACACTGGGCACCTCACCCAGGTCTCCCCATAACCACATTTTCCTCTTTTTGGAAAAACAGGCACCAGAAACCCCAATGTTTGACACCTGATTGAGTAACTCTTCCGGGATGCTTTGCTTGTTGATCCGTGCTGCTCTTTGAATCTCCTTTTTTGCTTCCACTACCTTCCCTCTCGTCACAAGCCATCGAGCAGAGCTGGGAAGGACCCTGCAATGGAAGGGATATCAGGAAGCACCGTGGGTTAATTAGCTTTATTCATTCGCTTGCTGTGCATTGTGGACGGAGCTCTTAAAGGCCAACAGAATTGTGAGGGGAATTTCAGCAAATGGTGGATTTCCCAGAACAAAGTCAAGGGTTGGTTCAGATGCAATGCCAAACTCTAGTTAGCAGTTGGAGAATGAGCCTGGAAGGAACACAGGGCTGCAACCCTTCATTCCACACCTTTCTGTTTTACCTCCTGCTTTTCAGCAAACAATAACTTGCACTTCCATCCAAACCGGCAAACGGGGTTGCAATCCTGCAAAACCAGGATTGCAACCCAGGATTATAAACCAGCTCAGATGCAGCTTTGGTTTGCCAAACTCCAGGAAGGAACAAATTATTCCTTCCTGTGTCAGTGTCACAAGTTTTGGTGCCTGAACCAAGATTCCAGAATTCTGAAGGGAAAAATAAGTTGCCATCTCCATGCCACACATTTGTGCCCGCATAAGTACGGAATTATTCAACATGGGTGACTCTATATCTAATTTGCAAAGTCAGACTGAACGTCACCAGTGTGTACCACCATGATGCATACCGTACACATATCCGGGGAAGTATGTGCTTGACGTTTAAAACATCAAAACTCTGTGTCAGCAATACCTGAAGTTCTGTGGCATGTACAAATTACGAAAATTAGGAGAAATTGCATATATTTGCCTATTCTGAATAACTAATTCTGCTACTGATAATTGTAGGGAGGCCCTGACCCGGCTAGCCCAGGTGAACCTGATCTGGTCAGATCTCAGAAGCTAAGCAGGGTCAGCCTTGGTTAGCGATTGGATGGCAGACCTCCAATGAAGACCAGGCAATGGCAAACTACCTCTGTTAGTCTCCTGCCATGAAAACCCTACCAGCTATGACTGGAGGGCACTCCCCACCACCAATTCCAGGGAGGCCAAGAAACATTGCAGCCCTCAAGGTGACATAATCAGCCATAGTCTCGGACTCCTGAAGTTTCACCAGGCATTGCATACCTATTTCCAGTCCTATTTTCATAGCCATAACAGTTAGGGGGTGGGGTTTAGTGAAAAAACAACTCTGATTTTCAGAGACACTGAATTCTACATCTAGACCAAATTCTGTCATGGCACAGATCAAGATGGGTAGCTGTGTTAGTCTTTCTGTAGCAGTGGAAAAGAGAAAGAGTCCAGTAGCACCCGTAAGACTAACAAAATTTGTGGTAGGGTAGCTTTCGAGAGCCACAGCTCACTTCTTCAGATACAGTTAGAATGTGAGTCCATCTGCCCTTATATCTTGGGGAGTGGAGTGATTACAGAAGCCAAATGACGATAGCCAGTGAATGACAATAGCAGGCATGACTGGATAGGGTGGGGTATGCAGAGGAGTAGTGGGTGTGGAGAAATCAGCATTAGTAATGAGACAGGAAGCCTAGGTCTTGATTCAATCCAGGGGGATGCATTGACTTGAGCTTCTTTATCCGTTGCAATTCAGCAGTCTCTCTTTCTAATCTCCCTTTGAAATACCTCTGCAGGAATTCTGGGGTAGCACAGAATCACAGAATACATTGGCGTTCCCGCCCAATTAAAAATCACACATCATATCCCCAGTTACCACCATACTTAAATAATACAACTCATATCACATGCATGCGTACATTTACCATATGTAAAAAAAGAGACATAATGCAGGAGCTGAGCCAACAATCTGATAGAGCCTCCAGTCCCGAATGCTGTATGCCAAGCCAGCCAAGGCCATCTGCCCCATAGAGTTGCAGCAGTAAGTCATAATTATTGCAAAGGGGCGGTAGGCGGCCCCAACCCACTCAGAATCTGGAAGGGAATAGAAACGGTAGAACTCTTACGACCAATGCACAACGGTGTGCAAATAAGTACATTATTTTGATGCAATCAACACCAGAGTTTTAACCAATTAAATTAGTGCCTTTATCGGTTATATTTAAATAAATAAATTATAAGATCTCAGAAAAGATAGTCTTTCCCTTACTGACTTTCTGCGTGAGATGAGAAAAAAACGAATGGATGATTTGTGGATTTGATTTCTAAGAAGATAAATTTGGGGGAAATAAATAGAAGGGGGACAGTATTGAAAAGGTAAATTCTGGAGGTATTAAAACTACAAGTATAATGTTTGTAAAGATATGATAGGTGTTGTAGAGAAAAATGGAAAATGGAAATATGCATTATTTTTCTTTGTTCATTTTCTTTAATTTTTGTTGTTTTCTTTTTCTCTCTTTTTTATTTCTTTTTCTTTTGTTTCTCTTTTCTCCTCCCTTTTTATTGAGTTTTTAATCTTATCAATGAAATAAAAAGTATTCATTTAAAAAAAAGGAAAGGTAGTCTTTGATATCAAAGCCCCTGCTCACCATAGGTATTATCTACCATTGCTACCAGGTGTAATGCTAGAAGCTTCCATTGCTAGCAGGTATAATGTAACATCTAAACAGTTCTACCACTGCATCTGCATTCCACTTAGACACCTGCGCTTCTCTGGCTGAAGAGGGGATACTATTTTTTGTTTGCAATTCTCCAAATCAGGGATATCAGCTGGAGTAAGGAGAACAAATATGGTGCAGTGGTTCTGGTATCAGAATAAGATCTGGAATCCCTGGGTTTCCAGTTCTTCCTCTACCATAAATGCCTACTGCACCAGTAGCTGTGACATGAGGCAAGGAGGGACATCCCACCTCATATGGAAGATAAGGGACCATTTATGGATAGGTGGAAACTGGGTTATCAGGTTTCCTGAGAACCCTGAGATGCAGGAGACCTGATCACCTTGGTTTCCACATGTTCAAAAATGGTGCCTTATCCTTCAGTGTGAGGCTGGGTGACACACCTTGCCTTGTGCAAGGGTCACCTCTAAATGACAACATTTTACATTCCAGCAATTTTCTTTGCAATTGCACAAGTACTGACATAAAACCAGATATAAATTTAGGATGTTTCCAGGGACAAAGGCCCAGCCCCCTCCAGACTTACCTCCACCAGCACAGGTCACTTCAGCAAGGGCCCCCACCAGAGTCGTGGGAGATGACAGTGTGGAGCAAGGAGCCTCTGAGGTGTCGACGACAGGGGTGGCTGTCCCAGAGGAGGCAGCAAGGATGGGCATGCCCGGGAACCCTGACTCGTCCCAAGCAGGTCCAGAGTTTGATGGGAGCAAGTGACTAGGAGGTGGATGTCTGAACAAGACCCCGAGCACCGTGGCTCCTCCACAGCACCTGGGGGGGAATCCCTCACCTCTTGTGGAACCAATGGGGGGCCTCACCTGACAACAGCCAGTGCAGCCCCAAGTGCAGGCCACCCTTGGAAGCAGTGCTGCCCTGGGCCTCCAGGGCATAGAAGCAGGAGGAGGCACCAACACAGGGGGGGCTGGCCAGCCCCACCCTGCAAACTGACTCTAACAGGGAGGAGCTGGGAGGGGGGAAGCCCTGGGGAAGACTCTGACAGGCCAGGGGCACTAGTCATCCCACCGGGAGAAGAAGAAGGGCCACCAAGGACAGGGCAAAGCCTGGCAGGGAATCTCCTCAGGGCAGCCCTATAAAATTGAGTCTGGTGGGACAGCCGGGGTGGTGTGTGTAGAGGAGGAAAGAGACAGGAGTGCAAGGACGAGACAGAGTGAGGGAGAGAGCGAGAGGCAAGGGAGCAAGTGAGGGAGCAGAGAGATGGCCTCAGAAGGGGAAAGAGGGTGAGAGGGAGCTGTTGTATAGCCTCCTCCTGCCCACGGAAGGGGTGCGTCTTTGGACTGGGCCTAACACACACATCAACCAGGAAGCCCCCCACCCCTTAGATGCGGAGCTTGACAGGATGAAAGATTCTTGAAAACAAAAGCAAAACACAAACTGGATCCCCAGCGGTTGTTTCTTTCAAATGCAAGGTCAACCCCTCCCCACAGAAGCTCTGGTAAAGGGAGTCTTACTTAAAACCGCCATGCTTATACTCATTCCAGCAAAAGCAGAGCCCACAATGAACCTCAAAGCGATGTAGACGTTCAAACTGGGTGCAAAACCTGCCCCAAGGCCAAAGGAGCCCATCAGGAGAAGGGTGAGCAAGATCATATTTCGACTCCCAATCCTGGAGGGAAGGAAATGCAAGCTGATCAGCAGAGAAAGGTCCAAACTCGTCTCAAGTCATCATTACTGCACACCGGTGCATTTAAAATGGCTGCTTTTTAGCATTAGAAAGGGGGAATATAGAGTCTTTCTGTACAAGACATCTTACATGGGGATGCTCAAGTGACTTACTTTCTGTGTGGACTTATATTCAAGTGTGGTCTGTCTCCCTAGCAGTGTGTATGCATTCACAATGGGAGAACAAGGGTAAGATCATTCACTTGAGTCTCCCAAAGGCTCTTTCAATTTCTCCTCTCTACACTGAGCCTGCAGAGATCGCTCATTAGAGGGTTTCTTAATTTCATCTTAATTATTGTAGGGAGGGGAGTCTCAGATGCTCTGTTAATGA
Source organism: Eublepharis macularius (assembly GCF_028583425.1). Taxonomy (NCBI): domain Eukaryota; kingdom Metazoa; phylum Chordata; class Lepidosauria; order Squamata; family Eublepharidae; genus Eublepharis; species Eublepharis macularius. Next base: position 87,101,174 of record NC_072800.1, read on the forward strand.
GTTGGAACCATAGATTTCACCACTATGTTGTCCTGGATTCCTGTGTAATCCACATTGAGTCTCAGTGAGAAAGGCGGACTATAAATGACAAAAATAAAAAAAAATGATATAGTGGCCTTCTTGAAGCTACACAGGTCTACATACATTGTTTTGAAGACCAGGACAGAAAGGCAGGAGAAACATATAGATAAATAAACCGTAGCTACTCTGAAGGACAATGCACCTGCTGAAGTGTACTCAAAAAGAGCTCTCATTTCTGTTGGGTTCTTTATTATTATTATTATTATTATTATTATTATTATTATTATTATTATTATTATTATTATGAAGAAGAAGAAGAAGAAGAAGAAGAAGAAGAAGAAGAAGAAGAAGAAGAAGAAGAAGAAGATGATGATTTATAGTCCACCCACCCCACGAACAGGCTCAGGGTGGATCACAACATACAGATAAAAACATATTGATAAGACACTATAATGATAAAAGGTCCCAACAACAGGACACTTCTGCTTTTAAGGCACAAGAGCTGCACACATTCCTAAATGGGTGTTTTTGGATGAAACCAGAAGAACAGGACACATTCCTAGGAAAAGCTTTTGCACAATTTATTCTGCTTCCTCGCAAAGGATAAAAAGCTGAGCCAGAAAAGTCGATTCTTGGGAAGTTGCACCCTGCAGCTTGGACCAATTACGATGCCTGTGACAAAATTATTAGAGAACTATGGAGGGCACATAGCTTAGCTGAAGTGATAGCAGGTATGATATGGTATGGAGGCTATTACCAGAGAAAAACCCCAAAGCAACCGGCTTTCTTCAAGATACCAAGTACAGACAAGTAGCCACAGAGATATACATCTCCTTACCTGTCACTCAGTGGGCCAAAGACCAGAGCTCCAGCAAGAACGCCCGCCATGAAAATGGACTGAGAGAAGTCATTTAAGTTTTTTCGCTCACAGACCAAGTTAAACTAGGGGAGGAAGAACACACACAGACTCTTTATTGAACCTCTTATATGCACCAACATTTGAGGAAAGATGCAAAAACTGCAGTAAGAGCAAAATGAAGTGCTTTGTCATTGTATGCAGACCAAGGCAGCAATCCCGAAAAATCCTTCCCCACTTACCATGTGACCGGACTATTACCCTGGAAACTGGTTTAAGATGGACATTGGTTCCCAAGCTAATGTGATTTCTGAACTGTGACAGAGGCACTAAATGACAGAAAGCTGAGGACAAAACTAAGTTACTCAACACAGATATGGGGGATTTTAAAAAAGAGTACAGATACAGAAGGAAGAAGATCCGGCAAAACAGAAAACATAGGGTTACTGTTCCCCCTGGTGGGGTTGTGGGATCCCTGCTCCCACTTTCCACCCCCCATCACCACTCACCTGGCTGGCAGGGGGGAGGTAGGGGAACAGGCCTCCAGGGGGTACTCTCAGGGCAGCGTGACAATGTGACTCCCAATAGGGACGTCATTGCACTGCACTAGGAGCGCTCCCATGCTTCATATAGGGCCTATTTGGGGCCCAAATCGGCACGTGCTCCTGGGCCTGCATGATGACTTCACTTCCTGGAAGTGATGTTGTTGCACAAGACTGAGAGTATGTGCGAAGAATAAGAATGAGTGCTGCCCGCCCCCCTCCTGCCAGGAGGGTAAGGGGACCTGGCAACCATGGGTCCTCTATATTGAAATAACTATGTAGGTATTTACAACAGCAAAGGGAGGTCACGTAAACCAGGGTTGTCCTGGAAAATATGTGGTTATCACATCAGAAGGGATGAAATCCTACACATTCCATGGGGAAAACAGACAGGGCCCGCCTCTCTCCCAGCACTCTGCCATAGCAGCCTCGATCATCTGAACATGGTGTTCTGCATGTGCCACCCTGAAAATAGGCAAAATCAACAACTGCCAGTATATGAACTTTCTCTGTTGTGGCCCCCACCTCGTGGAACAGCCTGCCTGAGGAGGTTAGGAAAGGTCCCTCTGTCCTGGCTTTTCACAACCTATGCCAAACTGAGTTATACAGGAGGGCCTTTTTACGTAGGCAGGAGGGCAGTGCTGTGTCGTAATGGTTCAGAGAGATACTTTGGTAGTGGCTCGGGGACTGTAGGCTATACTGCTGTGTACTGGCGGTTGCTGGGACCTATTGCATTGTTTATGGGATGGTCCAACTGTAGTTCATATTGTCTTACACTATGAGATCCACCTTGAATCTCGCTGAGAAAGGCAGATTATATAAATAACATCCTTTGCAAAGGATGATATAGAAGAAGAGTTGGATGAAATAGATGCCACTGCAGGTCGCCAGGAAAGAAATCAATATATAAATCTAAGTGACCCATCACCCCACATAGACACTATGCCAGTCCCTACAAAAATTCAGAAGAGCTCATAAGCAAACTGAACAATGCTAGAGATTATCCTAACATGAACACTGATGCTTTGAGTATGGTATTGAGGATGTATTTTGTTTCTGTTTTCTTGTTTTAAATTTCTAAGAAGGAAAAATTGTGACGAGCTGTCTCTTTAAGAGAAACTCACCAGAACCAATCTGAACTAGTTTGGCTAGGTGTTTCACTTTCTTATTTAATACATTTTCACCCTGCCCTTCTTCCAATAACTCAGGGCAGCGTAAATTGTTCTCTCCTGTCCTCCATTTATTCTCAGAGCAACACTGTGAGATAGGTCAGGTTGAGAGACAGTGATTAGTCCAAAGTCACTCAGGGCCAAGCTACAAGTAACGAATTACACTTGAATGGCAAGTGGAATGAGTGGAGGGCAAGTGAACAGGGAGAAATACACTTGCCATTCAAGTGTCATTTGTCACTTGTAGCTTGGCCCTCAGTGAGTTTCCTAGTGTGTGGAAATTTGAACCTGAAACTCCCAGATCCTAGCCCAACACTCTAACCACTATGAAACACTGCCTTTCCCTGCTTACTTTCCAAGCTACAGTCCCAACCCAGTGTTTCAATGGCTTCATAACTAGTCAGTTGCACCTCAAGTTCACTCTCTGAGTGCTCTCTGTATTTCACTGAAAAATTGCAAGCACCACCCCGTGTCATCAGGATTTAACTTGCTCTTTCTTAGCCTCTTTACACTGGCTGCTAGACTGTCTCTGGTGACATAAACAGAGAAATGCAGAG